>NW_026683208.1:0-327891 GCF_027579445.1 Ammospiza nelsoni | reverse complement strand
AAGGGGAGTACAAAAGTGCAACAACATGGCAGCTTTCACAGCTTTTTCCTTGGCACCATCCCTATACCTAGGCTGATTTATCTGCCTAGGGTTAGGGTTAGAGTGCAGCCTAGGGCTTGGATTTCTTTAACCAGGAAGCCCTGAGTTCCAGGCTTACTTCATCTGCCAAAGGCATCCCAAAGGGAGTGCAGAAGTGCCACAACATGGCTGCTTTCACGGCTTTTCCCTTAGGTAGAACCCTAATACCCGGCTGATTTACCTTCCTAGGGTTACTGTTAGGCTTAGGCCTAGGACTTTTAAAACCAGGAAGCCCTGGGCTCCAGGCACACTGCAGCTGCAAAAGGCATCCCAAGGGGAGCGCAAAAGTGACGCAACTTGGCTGCCACTACTGATATTTCCATGAGACCATCCCGAACCATAGGCTGATTTTCCTTCCTAGGGTTAAGGTTTGAGTTACGCCTAGGGTAAGGGCTCTATTAACCAGAAAGCCCTGAGTTCCAAGAACACAGCAGCTGCGAAGGACTAGCCAAGAAGAGCGCAAAAGTACCACAACATGCCTGCCTCCACAGCTTTTTCCTTGGGGACATGCCTAATTCCTGGCTGATTTGCCTTTCTCGTCTTAGTGTTGGGGTTCGGCCTAGGGCTAGGATTTTTAAAAGCAGGAAGCCCTGAGTTCCAGGCACACTGGAGCTGTGAAAGGCATCCAAAAGGGAGTGCAAAAGTGCCACAACATGGCTGCTTTCACGGCTTTTTCCTTGGCAAGAAGCCTAACATCAGGCTGATTTACTTTCCCAGGGTTACTGTTAGGCTTAGGCCTAGGGCTAGGATTTTTAAAACTAGGAAGCCCTTAGCTCCAGGCACACTGCAGCTGTTCAAGGCATCCCAAGGGGAGTACAAAAGTGCAACAACATGGCAGCTTTCACAGCTTTTTCCTTGGCACCATCCCTATACCTAGGCTGATTTATCTGCCTAGGGTTAGGGTTAGAGTTCAGCCTAGGGCTTGGATTTCTTTAACCAGGAAGCCCTGAGTTCCAGGCTTACTTCATCTGCCAAAGGCATCCCAAAGGGAGTGCAGAAGTGCCACAACATGGCTGCTTTCACGGCTTTTCCCTTAGGAAGAACCCTAATACCCGGCTGATTTACCTTCCTAGGGTTACTGTTAGGCTTAGGCCTAGGACTTTTAAAACCAGGAAGCCCTGGGCTCCAGGCACACTGCAGCTGCGAAAGGCATCCCAAGGGGAGCGCAAAAGTGACGCAACTTGGCTGCCACCGCTGATATTTCCAAGAGAGCATCCCGAACCATAGGCTGATTTTCCTTCCTAGGGTTAAGGTTTGAGTTACGCCTAGGGTAAGGGTCTATTAACCAGAAAGCCCTGAGTTCCAAGAACACAGCAGCTGCGAAGGACTAGCCAAGAAGAGCGCAAAAGTAGCACAACATGCCTGCCTCCACAGCTTTTTCCTTGGGGACATGCCTAATTCCTGGCTGATTTGCCTTTCTCGTCTTAGGGTTGGGGTTCGGCCTAGGGCTAGGATTTTTAAAAGCAGGAAGCCCTGAGTCCCAGGCACACTGGAGCTGTGAAAGGCATCCAAAAGGGAGTGCAAAAGTGCCACAACATGGCTGCTTTCACGGCTTTTCCCTTAGGAAGAACCCTAATACCCGGCTGATTTACCTTCCTAGGGTTACTGTTAGGCTTAGGCCTAGGACTTTTAAAACCAGGAAGCCCTGGGCTCCAGGCACACTGCAGCTGCGAAAGGCATCCCAAGGGGAGCGCAAAAGTGACGCAACTTGGCTGCCACCACTGATATTTCCATGAGACCATCCCGAACCATAGGCTGATTTTCCTTCCTAGGGTTAAGGTTTGAGTTACGCCTAGGGTAAGGGTCTATTAACCAGAAAGCCCTGAGTTCCAAGAACACAGCAGCTGCGAAGGACTAGCCAAGAAGAGCGCAAAAGTACCACAACATGCCTGCCTCCACAGCTTTTTCCTTGGGGACATGCCTAATTCCTGGCTGATTTGCCTTTCTCGTCTTAGGGTTGGGGTTCGGCCTAGGGCTAGGATTTTTAAAATCAGGAAGCCCTGAGTTCCAGGCACACTGGAGCTGTGAAAGGCATCCAAAAGGGAGTGCAAAAGTGCCACAACATGGCTGCTTTCACGGCTTTTCCCTTAGGAAGAACCCTAATACCCGGGTGATTTACCTTCCTAGGGTTACTGTTAGGCTTAGGCCTAGGACTTTTAAAACCAGGAAGCCCTGGGCTCCAGGCACACTGCAGCTGCAAAAGGCATCCCAAGGGGAGCGCAAAAGTGACGCAACTTGGCTGCCACCACTGATATTTCCATGAGACCATCCCGAACCATAGGCTGATTTTCCTTCCTCGGGTTAAGGTTTGAGTTACGCCTAGGGTAAGGGCTCTATTAACCAGAAAGCCCTGAGTTCCAAGAACACAGCAGCTGCGAAGGACTAGCCAAGAAGAGCGCAAAAGTAGCACAACATGCCTGCCTCCACAGCTTTTTCCTTGGGGACATGCCTAATTCCTGGCTGATTTGCCTTTCTCGTCTTAGGGTTGGGGTTCGGCCTAGGGCTAGGATTTTTAAAAGCAGGAAGCCCTGAGTTCCAGGCACACTGGAGCTGTGAAAGGCATCCAAAAGGGAGTGCAAAAGTGCCACAACATGGCTGCTTTCACGGCTTTTCCCTTAGGAAGAACGCTAATACCCGTCTGATTTACCTTCCTAGGGTAACTGTTAGGCTTAGGCCTAGGGCTAGGATTTTTAAAACTAGGAAGCCCTTAGCTCCAGGCACACTGCAGCTGTTCAAGGCATCCCAAGGGGAGTACAAAAGTGCAACAACATGGCAGCTTTCACAGCTTTTTCCTTGGCACCATCCCTATACCTAGGCTGATTTATCTGCCTACGGTTAGGGTTAGGGTTCAGCCTAGGGCTTGAATTTTTTTTACCAGGAAGCCCTGAGTTCCAGGCTTACTTCATCTGCCAAAGGCATCCCAAAGGGAGTGCAGAAGTGCCACAACATGGCTGCTTTCACGGCTTTTCCCTTAGGAAGAACCCTAATACCCGGCTGATTTACCTTCCTAGGGTTACTGTTAGGCTTAGGCCTAGGACTTTTAAAACCAGGAAGCCCTGGGCTCCAGGCACACTGCAGCTGCGAAAGGCATCCCAAGGGGAGCGCAAAAGTGACGCAACTTGGCTGCCACCACTGATATTTCCATGAGACCATCCCGAACCATAGGCTGATTTTCCTTCCTAGGGTTAAGGTTTGAGTTACGCCTAGGGTAAGGGTCTATTAACCAGAAAGCCCTGAGTTCCAAGAACACAGCAGCTGCGAAGGACTAGCCAAGAAGAGCGCAAAAGTACCACAACATGCCTGCCTCCACAGCTTTTTCCTTGGGGACATGCCTAATTCCTGGCTGATTTGCCTTTCTCGTCTTAGGGTTGGGGTTCGGCCTAGGGCTAGGATTTTTAAAAGCAGGAAGCCCTGAGTTCCAGGCACACTGGAGCTGTGAAAGGCATCCAAAAGGGAGTGCAAAAGTGCCACAACATGGCTGCTTTCACGGCTTTTTCCTTGGCAAGACGTCTAACACCAGGCTGAGTTGCCTTCCCAGGGTTACTGTTAGGCTTAGGCCTAGGGCTAGGATTTTTAAAACTAGGAAGCCCTTAGCTCCAGGCACACTGCAGCTGTTCAAGGCATCCCAAGGGGAGTACAAAAGTGCAACAACATGGCAGCTTTCACAGCTTTTTCCTTGGCACCATCCCTATACCTAGGCTGATTTATCTGCTAGGGTTAGGGTTAGGGTTCAGCCTAGGGCTTGAATTTTTTTTACCAGGAAGCCCTGAGCTCCAGGCTTACTTCATCTGCCAAAGGCATCCCAAAGGGAGTGCAGAAGTGCCACAACATGGCTGCTTTCACGGCTTTTCCCTTAGGAAGAACCCTAATACCCGGCTGATTTACCTTCCTAGGGTTACTGTTAGGCTTAGGCCTAGGACTTTTAAAACCAGGAAGCCCTGGGCTCCAGGCACACTGCAGCTGCAAAAGGCATCCCAAGGGGAGCGCAAAAGTGACGCAACTTGGCTGCCACCACTGATATTTCCATGAGACCATCCCGAACCATAGGCTGATTTTCCTTCCTAGGGTTAAGGTTTGAGTTACGCCTAGGGTAAGGGCTCTATTAACCAGAAAGCCCTGAGTTCCAAGAACACAGCAGCTGCGAAGGACTAGCCAAGAAGAGCGCAAAAGTACCACAACATGCCTGCCTCCACAGCTTTTTCCTTGGGGACATGCCTAATTCCTGGCTGATTTGCCTTTCTCGTCTTAGGGTTGGGGTTCAGCCTAGGGCAAGGATTTTTAAAAGCAGGAAGCCCTGAGTTCCAGGCACACTGGAGCTGTGAAAGGCATCCAAAAGGGAGTGCAAAAGTGCCACAACATGGCTGCTTTCACGGCTTTTCTTTTAGGAAGATCGCTAATACCCGGCTGATTTACCTTCCTAGGGTAACTGTTAGGCTTAGGCCTAGGGCTAGGATTTTTAAAACTAGGAAGCCCTTAGCTCCAGGCACACTGCAGCTGTTCAAGGCATCCCAAGGGGAGTACAAAAGTGCAACAACATGGCAGCTTTCACAGCTTTTTCCTTGGCACCATCCCTATACCTAGGCTGATTTATCTGCCTACGGTTAGGGTTAGGGTTCAGCCTAGGGCTTGAATTTTTTTTACCAGGAAGCCCTGAGTTCCAGGCTTACTTCATCTGCCAAAGGCATCCCAAAGGGAGTGCAGAAGTGCCACAACATGGCTGCTTTCACGGCTTTTCCCTTAGGAAGAACCCTAATACCCGGCTGATTTACCTTCCTAGGGTTACTGTTAGGCTTAGGCCTAGGACTTTTAAAACCAGGAAGCCCTGGGCTCCAGGCACACTGCAGCTGCGAAAGGCATCCCAAGGGGAGCGCAAAAGTGACGCAACTTGGCTGCCACCACTGATATTTCCATGAGACCATCCCGAACCATAGGCTGATTTTCCTTCCTAGGGTTAAGGTTTGAGTTACGCCTAGGGTAAGGGCTCTATTAACCAGAAAGCCCTGAGTTCCAAGAACACAGCAGCTGCGAAGGACTAGCCAAGAAGAGCGCAAAAGTACCACAACATGCCTGCCTCCACAGCTTTTTCCTTGGGGACATGCCTAATTCCTGGCTGATTTGCCTTTCTCGTCTTAGGGTTGGGGTTCGGCCTAGGGCTAGGATTTTTAAAAGCAGGAAGCCCTGAGTTCCAGGCACACTGGAGCTGTGAAAGGCATCCAAAAGGGAGTGCAAAAGTGCCACAACATGGCTGCTTTCACGGCTTTTTCCTTGGCAAGACGTCTAACACCAGGCTGATTTCCCTTCCCAGGGTTACTGTTAGGCTTAGGCCTAGGGCTAGGATTTTTAAAACTAGGAAGCCCTTAGCTCCAGGCACACTGCAGCTGTTCAAGGCATCCCAAGGGGAGTACAAAAGTGCAACCACATGGCAGCTTTCACAGCTTTTTCCTTGGCACCATCCCTATACCTAGGCTGATTTATCTGCTAGGGTTAGGGTTAGGGTTCAGCCTAGGGCTTGAATTTTTTTTACCAGGAAGCCCTGAGTTCCAGGCTTACTTCATCTGCCAAAGGCATCCCAAAGGGAGTGCAGAAGTGCCACAACATGGCTGCTTTCACGGCTTTTCCCTTAGGAAGAACCCTAATACCCGGCTGATTTACCTTCCTAGGGTTACTGTTAGGCTTAGGCCTAGGACTTTTAAAACCAGGAAGCCCTGGGCTCCAGGCACACTGCAGCTGCGAAAGGCATCCCAAGGGGAGCGCAAAAGTGATGCAACTTGGCTGCCACTACTGATATTTCCATGAGACCATCCCGAACCATAGGCTGATTTTCCTTCCTAGGGTTAAGGTTTGAGTTACGCCTAGGGTAAGGGTCTATTAACCAGAAAGCCCTGAGTTCCAAGAACACAGCAGCTGCGAAGGACTAGCCAAGAAGAGCGCAAAAGTAGCACAACATGCCTGCCTCCACAGCTTTTTCCTTGGGGACATGCCTAATTCCTGGCTGATTTGCCTTTCTCGTCTTAGGGTTGGGGTTCGGCCTAGGGCTAGGATTTTTAAAAGCAGGAAGCCCTGAGTTCCAGGCACACTGCAGCTGTGAAAGGCATCCAAAAGGGAGTGCAAAAGTGCCACAACATGGCTGCTTTCACGGCTTTTTCCTTGGCAAGACGCCTAACACCAGGCTGATTTCCCTTCCCAGGGTTAATGTTAGGCTTAGGCCTAGGGCTAGGATTTTTAAAACTAGGAAGCCCTTAGCTCCAGGCACACTGCAGCTGTTCAAGGCATCCCAAGGGGAGTACAAAAGTGCAACAACATGGCAGCTTTCACAGCTTTTTCCTTGGCACCATCCCTATACCTAGGCTGATTTATCTGCCTAGGGTTAGGGTTAGAGTGCAGCCTAGGGCTTGGATTTCTTTAACCAGGAAGCCCTGAGTTCCAGGCTTACTTCATCTGCCAAAGGCATCCCAAAGGGAGTGCAGAAGTGCCACAACATGGCTGCTTTCACGGCTTTTCCCTTAGGTAGAACCCTAATACCCGGCTGATTTACCTTCCTAGGGTTACTGTTAGGCTTAGGCCTAGGACTTTTAAAACCAGGAAGCCCTGGGCTCCAGGCACACTGCAGCTGCAAAAGGCATCCCAAGGGGAGCGCAAAAGTGACGCAACTTGGCTGCCACTACTGATATTTCCATGAGACCATCCCGAACCATAGGCTGATTTTCCTTCCTAGGGTTAAGGTTTGAGTTACGCCTAGGGTAAGGGCTCTATTAACCAGAAAGCCCTGAGTTCCAAGAACACAGCAGCTGCGAAGGACTAGCCAAGAAGAGCGCAAAAGTACCACAACATGCCTGCCTCCACAGCTTTTTCCTTGGGGACATGCCTAATTCCTGGCTGATTTGCCTTTCTCGTCTTAGTGTTGGGGTTCGGCCTAGGGCTAGGATTTTTAAAATCAGGAAGCCCTGAGTTCCAGGCACACTGGAGCTGTGAAAGGCATCCAAAAGGGAGTGCAAAAGTGCCACAACATGGCTGCTTTCACGGCTTTTTCCTTGGCAAGAAGCCTAACATCAGGCTGATTTACGTTCCCAGGGTTACTGTTAGGCTTAGGCCTAGGGCTAGGATTTTTAAAATCAGGAAGCCCTGAGTTCCAGGCACACTGGAGCTGTGAAAGGCATCCAAAAGGGAGTGCAAAAGTGCCACAACATGGCTGCTTTCACGGCTTTTCCCTTAGGAAGAACCCTAATACCCGGCTGATTTACCTTCCTAGGGTTACTGTTAGGCTTAGGCCTAGGACTTTTAAAACCAGGAAGCCCTGGGCTCCAGGCACACTGCAGCTGCAAAAGGCATCCCAAGGGGAGCGCAAAAGTGATGCAACTTGGCTGCCACCACTGATATTTCCATGAGACCATCCCGAAACATAGGCTGATTTTCCTTCCTAGGGTTAAGGTTTGAGTTACGCCTAGGGTAAGGGCTCTATTAACCAGAAAGCCCTGAGTTCCAAGAACACAGCAGCTGCGAAGGACTACCCAAGAAGAGCGCAAAAGTACCACAACATGCCTGCCTCCACAGCTTTTTCCTTGGGGACATGCCTAATTCCTGGCTGATTTGCCTTTCTCGTCTTAGGGTTGGGGTTCGGCCTAGGGCTAGGATTTTTAAAAGCAGGAAGCCCTGAGTTCCAGGCACACTGGAGCTGTGAAAGGCATCCAAAAGGGAGTGCAAAAGTGCCACAACATGGCTGCTTTCACGGCTTTTCCCTTAGGAAGAACGCTAATACCCGGCTGATTTACCTTCCTAGGGTAACTGTTAGGCTTAGGCCTAGGGCTAGGATTTTTAAAACTAGGAAGCCCTTAGCTCCAGGCACACTGCAGCTGTTCAAGGCATCCCAAGGGGAGTACAAAAGTGCAACAACATGGCAGCTTTCACAGCTTTTTCCTTGGCACCATCCCTATACCTAGGCTGATTTATCTGCCTAGGGTTAGGGTTAGGGTTCAGCCTAGGGCTTGAATTTTTTTTACCAGGAAGCCCTGAGTTCCAGGCTTACTTCATCTGCCAAAGGCATCCCAAAGGGAGTGCAGAAGTGCCACAACATGGCTGCTTTCACGGCTTTTCCCTTAGGAAGAACCCTAATACCCGGCTGATTTACCTTCCTAGGGTTACTGTTAGGCTTAGGCCTAGGACTTTTAAAACCAGGAAGCCCTGGGCTCCAGGCACACTGCAGCTGCGAAAGGCATCCCAAGGGGAGCACAAAAGTGACGCAACTTGGCTGCCACCACTGATATTTCCATGAGAGCATCCCGAACCATAGGCTGATTTTCCTTCCTAGGGTTAAGGTTTGAGTTACGCCTAGGGTAAGGGTCTATTAACCAGAAAGCCCTGAGTTCCAAGAACACAGCAGCTGCGAAGGACTAGCCAAGAAGAGCGCAAAAGTACCACAACATGCCTGCCTCCACAGCTTTTTCCTTGGGGACATGCCTAATTCCTGGCTGATTTGCCTTTCTCGTCTTAGGGTTGGGGTTCGGCCTAGGGCTAGGATTTTTAAAAGCAGGAAGCCCTGAGTTGCAGGCACACTGCAGCTGTGAAAGGCATCCAAAAAAGAGTGCAAAAGTGCCACAACATGGCTGCTTTCACGGCTTTTTCCTTGGCAAGACGTCTAACACCAGGCTGATTTCCCTTCCCAGGGTTAATGTTAGGCTTAGGCCTAGGGCTAGGATTTTTAAAACTAGGAAGCCCTTAGCTCCAGGCACACTGCAGCTGTTCAAGGCATCCCAAGGGGAGTACAAAAGTGCAACAACATGGCAGCTTTCACAGCTTTTTCCTTGGCACCATCCCTATACCTAGGCTGATTTATCTGCCTACGGTTAGGGTTAGGGTTCAGCCTAGGGCTTGAATTTTTTTTACCAGGAAGCCCTGAGTTCCAGGCTTACTTCATCTGCCAAAGGCATCCCAAAGGGAGTGCAGAAGTGCCACAACATGGCTGCTTTCACGGCTTTTCCCTTAGGAAGAACCCTAATACCCGGCTGATTTACCTTCCTAGGGTTACTGTTAGGCTTAGGCCTAGGACTTTTAAAACCAGGAAGCCCTGGGCTCCAGGCACACTGCAGCTGCGAAAGGCATCCCAAGGGGAGCGCAAAAGTGATGCAACTTGGCTGCCACTACTGATATTTCCATGAGACCATCCCGAACCATAGGCTGATTTTCCTTCCTAGGGTTAAGGTTTGAGTTACGCCTAGGGTAAGGGTCTATTAACCAGAAAGCCCTGAGTTTCAAGAACACAGCAGCTGCGAAGGACTAGCCAAGAAGAGCGCAAAAGTACCACAACATGCCTGCCTCCACAGCTTTTTCCTTGGGGACATGCCTAATTCCTGGCTGATTTGCCTTTCTCGTCTTAGGGTTGGGGTTCGGCCTAGGGCTAGGATTTTTAAAAGCAGGAAGCCCTGAGTTCCAGGCACACTGCAGCTGTGAAAGGCATCCAAAAGGGAGTGCAAAAGTGCCACAACATGGCTGCTTTCACGGCTTTTTCCTTGGCAAGACGCCTAACACCAGGCTGATTTCCCTTCCCAGGGTTAATGTTAGGCTTAGGCCTAGGGCTAGGATTTTTAAAACTAGGAAGCCCTTAGCTCCAGGCACACTGCAGCTGTTCAAGGCATCCCAAGGGGAGTACAAAAGTGCAACAACATGGCAGCTTTCACAGCTTTTTCCTTGGCACCATCCCTATACCTAGGCTGATTTATCTGCCTAGGGTTAGGGTTAGAGTGCAGCCTAGGGCTTGGATTTCTTTAACCAGGAAGCCCTGAGTTCCAGGCTTACTTCATCTGCCAAAGGCATCCCAAAGGGAGTGCAGAAGTGCCACAACATGGCTGCTTTCACGGCTTTTCCCTTAGGTAGAACCCTAATACCCGGCTGATTTACCTTCCTAGGGTTACTGTTAGGCTTAGGCCTAGGACTTTTAAAACCAGGAAGCCCTGGGCTCCAGGCACACTGCAGCTGCAAAAGGCATCCCAAGGGGAGCGCAAAAGTGACGCAACTTGGCTGCCACTACTGATATTTCCATGAGACCATCCCGAACCATAGGCTGATTTTCCTTCCTAGGGTTAAGGTTTGAGTTACGCCTAGGGTAAGGGCTCTATTAACCAGAAAGCCCTGAGTTCCAAGAACACAGCAGCTGCGAAGGACTAGCCAAGAAGAGCGCAAAAGTACCACAACATGCCTGCCTCCACAGCTTTTTCCTTGGGGACATGCCTAATTCCTGGCTGATTTGCCTTTCTCGTCTTAGTGTTGGGGTTCGGCCTAGGGCTAGGATTTTTAAAATCAGGAAGCCCTGAGTTCCAGGCACACTGGAGCTGTGAAAGGCATCCAAAAGGGAGTGCAAAAGTGCCACAACATGGCTGCTTTCACGGCTTTTTCCTTGGCAAGAAGCCTAACATCAGGCTGATTTACTTTCCCAGGGTTACTGTTAGGCTTAGGCCTAGGGCTAGGATTTTTAAAATCAGGAAGCCCTGAGTTCCAGGCACACTGGAGCTGTGAAAGGCATCCAAAAGGGAGTGCAAAAGTGCCACAACATGGCTGCTTTCACGGCTTTTCCCTTAGGAAGAACCCTAATACCCGGCTGATTTACCTTCCTAGGGTTACTGTTAGGCTTAGGCCTAGGACTTTTAAAACCAGGAAGCCCTGGGCTCCAGGCACACTGCAGCTGCAAAAGGCATCCCAAGGGGAGCGCAAAAGTGACGCAACTTGGCTGCCACCACTGATATTTCCATGAGACCATCCCGAAACATAGGCTGATTTTCCTTCCTAGGGTTAAGGTTTGAGTTACGCCTAGGGTAAGGGCTCTATTAACCAGAAAGCCCTGAGTTCCAAGAACACAGCAGCTGCGAAGGACTACCCAAGAAGAGCGCAAAAGTAGCACAACATGCCTGCCTCCACAGCTTTTTCCTTGGGGACATGCCTAATTCCTGGCTGATTTGCCTTTCTCGTCTTAGGGTTGGGGTTCGGCCTAGGGCTAGGATTTTTAAAAGCAGGAAGCCCTGAGTTCCAGGCACACTGCAGCTGTGAAAGGCATCCAAAAGGGAGTGCAAAAGTGCCACAACATGGCTGCTTTCACGGCTTTTCCCTTAGGAAGAACGCTAATACCCGGCTGATTTACCTTCTTGGGTAACTGTTAGGCTTAGGCCTAGGGCTAGGATTTTTAAAACTAAGAAGCCCTTAGCTCCAGGCACACTGCAGCTGTTCAAGGCATCCCAAGGGGAGTACAAAAGTGCAACAACATGGCAGCTTTCACAGCTTTTTCCTTGGCACCATCCCTATACCTAGGCTGATTTATCTGCCTACGGTTAGGGTTAGGGTTCAGCCTAGGGCTTGAATTTTTTTTACCAGGAAGCCCTGAGTTCCAGGCTTACTTCATCTGCCAAAGGCATCCCAAAGGGAGTGCAGAAGTGCCACAACATGGCTGCTTTCACGGCTTTTCCCTTAGGAAGAACCCTAATACCCGGCTGATTTACCTTCCTAGGGTTACTGTTAGGCTTAGGCCTAGGACTTTTAAAACCAGGAAGCCCTGGGCTCCAGGCACACTGCAGCTGCGAAAGGCATCCCAAGGGGAGCACAAAAGTGACGCAACTTGGCTGCCACCACTGATATTTCCATGAGAGCATCCCGAACCATAGGCTGATTTTCCTTCCTAGGGTTAAGGTTTGAGTTACGCCTAGGGTAAGGGTCTATTAACCAGAAAGCCCTGAGTTCCAAGAACACAGCAGCTGCGAAGGACTAGCCAAGAAGAGCGCAAAAGTAGCACAACATGCCTGCCTCCACAGCTTTTTCCTTGGGGACATGCCTAATTCCTGGCTGATTTGCCTTTCTCGTCTTAGGGTTGGGGTTCGGCCTAGGGCTAGGATTTTTAAAAGCAGGAAGCCCTGAGTTCCAGGCACACTGCAGCTGTGAAAGGCATCCAAAAAAGAGTGCAAAAGTGCCACAACATGGCTGCTTTCACGGCTTTTTCCTTGGCAAGACGTCTAACACCAGGCTGATTTCCCTTCCCAGGGTTAATGTTAGGCTTAGGCCTAGGGCTAGGATTTTTAAAACTAGGAAGCCCTTAGCTCCAGGCACACTGCAGCTGTTCAAGGCATCCCAAGGGGAGTACAAAAGTGCAACAACATGGCAGCTTTCACAGCTTTTTCCTTGGCACCATCCCTATACCTAGGCTGATTTATCTGCTAGGGTTAGGGTTAGGGTTCAGCCTAGGGCTTGAATTTTTTTTACCAGGAAGCCCTGAGTTCCAGGCTTACTTCATCTGCCAAAGGCATCCCAAAGGGAGTGCAGAAGTGCCACAACATGGCTGCTTTCACGGCTTTTCCCTTAGGAAGAACCCTAATACCCGGCTGATTTACCTTCCTAGGGTTACTGTTAGGCTTAGGCCTAGGACTTTTAAAACCAGGAAGCCCTGGGCTCCAGGCACACTGCAGCTGCGAAAGGCATCCCAAGGGGAGCGCAAAAGTGACGCAACTTGGCTGCCACCACTGATATTTCCATGAGACCATCCCGAACCATAGGCTGATTTTCCTTCCTAGGGTTAAGGTTTGAGTTACGCCTAGGGTAAGGGCTCTATTAACCAGAAAGCCCTGAGTTCCAAGAACACAGCAGCTGCGAAGGACTAGCCAAGAAGAGCGCAAAAGTACCACAACATGCCTGCCTCCACAGCTTTTTCCTTGGGGACATGCCTAATTCCTGGCTGATTTGCCTTTCTCGTCTTAGGGTTGGGGTTCGGCCTAGGGCTAGGATTTTTAAAAGCAGGAAGCCCTGAGTTCCAGGCACACTGCAGCTGTGAAAGGCATCCAAAAGGGAGTGCAAAAGTGCCACAACATGGCTGCTTTCACGGCTTTTCCCTTAGGAAGAACCCTAATACCCGGCTGATTTAGCTTCCTAGGGTTACTGTTAGGCTTAGGCCTAGGACTTTTAAAACCAGGAAGCCCTGGGCTCCAGGCACACTGCAGCTGCGAAAGGCATCTCAAGGGGAGCGCAAAAGTGACGCAACTTGGCTGCCACCACTGATATTTCCATGAGACCATCCCGAACCATAGGCTGATTTTCCTTCCTAGGGTTAAGGTTTGAGTTACGCCTAGGGTAAGGGTCTATTAACCAGAAAGCCCTGAGTTCCAAGAACACAGCAGCTGCGAAGGACTAGCCAAGAAGAGCGCAAAAGTACCACAACATGCCTGCCTCCACAGCTTTTTCCTTGGGGACATGCCTAATTCCTGGCTGATTTGCCTTTCTCGTCTTAGGGTTGGGGTTCAGCCTAGGGCTAGGATTTTTAAAAGCAGGAAGCCCTGAGTTCCAGGCACACTGGAGCTGTGAAAGGCATCCAAAAGGGAGTGCAAAAGTGCCACAACATGGCTGCTTTCACGGCTTTTCCCTTAGGAAGATCGCTAATACCCGGCTGATTTACCTTCCTAGGGTAACTGTTAGGCTTAGGCCTAGGGCTAGGATTTTTAAAACTAGGAAGCCCTTAGCTCCAGGCACACTGCAGCTGTTCAAGGCATCCCAAGGGGAGTACAAAAGTGCAACAACATGGCAGCTTTCACAGCTTTTTCCTTGGCACCATCCCTATACCTAGGCTGATTTATCTGCCTAGGGTTAGGGTTAGGGTTCAGCCTAGGGCTTGAATTTTTTTTACCAGGAAGCCCTGAGTTCCAGGCTTACTTCATCTGCCAAAGGCATCCCAAAGGGAGTGCAGAAGTGCCACAACATGGCTGCTTTCACGGCTTTTCCCTTAGGAAGAACCCTAATACCCGGCTGATTTACCTTCCTAGGGTTACTGTTAGGCTTAGGCCTAGGACTTTTAAAACCAGGAAGCCCTGGGCTCCAGGCACACTGCAGCTGCGAAAGGCATCCCAAGGGGAGCGCAAAAGTGACGCAACTTGGCTGCCACCGCTGATATTTCCAAGAGAGCATCCCGAACCATAGGCTGATTTTCCTTCCTAGGCTTAAGGTTTGAGTTATGCCTAGGGTAAGGGTCTATTAACCAGAAAGCCCTGAGTTCCAAGAACACAGCAGCTGCGAAGGACTAGCCAAGAAGAGCGCAAAAGTACCACAACATGCCTGCCTCCACAGCTTTTTCCTTGGGGACATGCCTAATTCCTGGCTGATTTGCCTTTCTCGTCTTAGGGTTGGGGTTCGGCCTAGGGCTAGGATTTTTAAAAGCAGGAAGCCCTGAGTTCCAGGCACACTGGAGCTGTGAAAGGCATCCAAAAGGGAGTGCAAAAGTGCCACAACATGGCTGCTTTCACGGCTTTTCCCTTAGGAAGAACCCTAATACCCGGCTGATTTCCCTTCCCAGGGTTACTGTTAGGCTTAGGCCTAGGGCTAGGATTTTTAAAACTAGGAAGCCCTTAGCTCCAGGCACACTGCAGCTGTTCAAGGCATCCCAAGGGGAGTACAAAAGTGCAACCACATGGCAGCTTTCACAGCTTTTTCCTTGGCACCATCCCTATACCTAGGCTGATTTATCTGCTAGGGTTAGGGTTAGGGTTCAGCCTAGGGCTTGAATTTTTTTTACCAGGAAGCCCTGAGTTCCAGGCTTACTTCATCTGCCAAAGGCATCCCAAAGGGAGTGCAGAAGTGCCACAACATGGCTGCTTTCACGGCTTTTCCCTTAGGAAGAACCCTAATACCCGGCTGATTTACCTTCCTAGGGTTACTGTTAGGCTTAGGCCTAGGACTTTTAAAACCAGGAAGCCCTGGGCTCCAGGCACACTGCAGCTGCGAAAGGCATCCCAAGGGGAGCGCAAAAGTGACGCAACTTGGCTGCCACCACTGATATTTCCATGAGACCATCCCGAACCATAGGCTGATTTTCCTTCCTAGGGTTAAGGTTTGAGTTACGCCTAGGGTAAGGGTCTATTAACCAGAAAGCCCTGAGTTCCAAGAACACAGCAGCTGCGAAGGACTAGCCAAGAAGAGCGCAAAAGTACCACAACATGCCTGCCTCCACAGCTTTTTCCTTGGGGACATGCCTAATTCCTGGCTGATTTGCCTTTCTCGTCTTAGGGTTGGGGTTCGGCCTAGGGCTAGGATTTTTAAAAGCAGGAAGCCCTGAGTTCCAGGCACACTGGAGCTGTGAAAGGCATCCAAAAGGGAGTGCAAAAGTGCCACAACATGGCTGCTTTCACGGCTTTTTCCTTGGCAAGACGCCTAACACCAGGCTGATTTCCCTTCCCAGGGTTAATGTTAGGCTTAGGCCTAGGGCTAGGATTTTTAAAACTAGGAAGCCCTTAGCTCCAGGCACACTGCAGCTGTTCAAGGCATCCCAAGGGGAGTACAAAAGTGCAACAACATGGCAGCTTTCACAGCTTTTTCCTTGGCACCATCCCTATACCTAGGCTGATTTATCTGCCTAGGGTTAGGGTTAGAGTGCAGCCTAGGGCTTGGATTTCTTTAACCAGGAAGCCCTGAGTTCCAGGCTTACTTCATCTGCCAAAGGCATCCCAAAGGGAGTGCAGAAGTGCCACAACATGGCTGCTTTCACGGCTTTTCCCTTAGGTAGAACCCTAATACCCGGCTGATTTACCTTCCTAGGGTTACTGTTAGGCTTAGGCCTAGGACTTTTAAAACCAGGAAGCCCTGGGCTCCAGGCACACTGCAGCTGCAAAAGGCATCCCAAGGGGAGCGCAAAAGTGACGCAACTTGGCTGCCACTACTGATATTTCCATGAGACCATCCCGAACCATAGGCTGATTTTCCTTCCTAGGGTTAAGGTTTGAGTTACGCCTAGGGTAAGGGCTCTATTAACCAGAAAGCCCTGAGTTCCAAGAACACAGCAGCTGCGAAGGACTAGCCAAGAAGAGCGCAAAAGTACCACAACATGCCTGCCTCCACAGCTTTTTCCTTGGGGACATGCCTAATTCCTGGCTGATTTGCCTTTCTCGTCTTAGTGTTGGGGTTCGGCCTAGGGCTAGGATTTTTAAAATCAGGAAGCCCTGAGTTCCAGGCACACTGGAGCTGTGAAAGGCATCCAAAAGGGAGTGCAAAAGTGCCACAACATGGCTGCTTTCACGGCTTTTTCCTTGGCAAGAAGCCTAACATCAGGCTGATTTACTTTCCCAGGGTTACTGTTAGGCTTAGGCCTAGGGCTAGGATTTTTAAAATCAGGAAGCCCTGAGTTCCAGGCACACTGGAGCTGTGAAAGGCATCCAAAAGGGAGTGCAAAAGTGCCACAACATGGCTGCTTTCACGGCTTTTCCCTTAGGAAGAACCCTAATACCCGGCTGATTTACCTTCCTAGGGTTACTGTTAGGCTTAGGCCTAGGACTTTTAAAACCAGGAAGCCCTGGGCTCCAGGCACACTGCAGCTGCAAAAGGCATCCCAAGGGGAGCGCAAAAGTGACGCAACTTGGCTGCCACCACTGATATTTCCATGAGACCATCCCGAAACATAGGCTGATTTTCCTTCCTAGGGTTAAGGTTTGAGTTACGCCTAGGGTAAGGGCTCTATTAACCAGAAAGCCCTGAGTTCCAAGAACACAGCAGCTGCGAAGGACTAGCCAAGAAGAGCGCAAAAGTACCACAACATGCCTGCCTCCACAGCTTTTTCCTTGGGGACATGCCTAATTCCTGGCTGATTTGCCTTTCTCGTCTTAGGGTTGGGGTTCGGCCTAGGGCTAGGATTTTTAAAAGCAGGAAGCCCTGAGTTCCAGGCACACTGGAGCTGTGAAAGGCATCCAAAAGGGAGTGCAAAAGTGCCACGACATGGCTGCTTTCACGGCTTTTCCCTTAGGAAGAACGCTAATACCCGGCTGATTTACCTTCCTAGGGTAACTGTTAGGCTTAGGCCTAGGACTTTTAAAACCAGGAAGCCCTGGGCTCCAGGCACACTGCAGCTGTTCAAGGCATCCCAAGGGGAGTACAAAAGTGCAACAACATGGCAGCTTTCACAGCTTTTTCCTTGGCACCATCCCTATACCTAGGCTGATTTATCTGCCTAGGGTTAGGGTTAGAGTGCAGCCTAGGGCTTGGATTTCTTTAACCAGGAAGCCCTGAGTTCCAGGCTTACTTCATCTGCCAAAGGCATCCCAAAGGGAGTGCAGAAGTGCCACAACATGGCTGCTTTCACGGCTTTTCCCTTAGGTAGAACCCTAATACCCGGGTGATTTACCTTCCTAGGGTTACTGTTAGGCTTAGGCCTAGGACTTTTAAAACCAGGAAGCCCTGGGCTCCAGGCACACTGCAGCTGCGAAAGGCATCCCAAGGGGAGCGCAAAAGTGACGCAACTTGGCTGCCACCGCTGATATTTCCAAGAGACCATCCCGAACCATAGGCTGATTTTCCTTCCTAGGGTTAAGGTTTGAGTTACGCCTAGGGTAAGGGTCTATTAACCAGAAAGCACTGAGTTCCAAGAACACAGCAGCTGCGAAGGACTAGCCAAGAAGAGCGCAAAAGTACCACAACATGCCTGCCTCCACAGCTTTTTCCTTGGGGACATGCCTAATTCCTGGCTGATTTGCCTTTCTCGTCTTAGGGTTGGGGTTCGGCCTAGGGCTAGGATTTTTAAAAGCAGGAAGCCCTGAGTTCCAGGCACACTGGAGCTGTGAAAGGCATCCAAAAGGGAGTGCAAAAGTGCCACAACATGGCTGCTTTCACGGCTTTTTCCTTGGCAAGACGCCTAACACCAGGCTGATTTCCCTTCCCAGGGTTAATGTTAGGCTTAGGCCTAGGGCTAGGATTTTTAAAACTAGGAAGCCCTTAGCTCCAGGCACACTGCAGCTGTTCAAGGCATCCCAAGGGGAGTACAAAAGTGCAACAACATGGCAGCTTTCACAGCTTTTTCCTTGGCACCATCCCCATACCTAGGCTGATTTATCTGCTAGGGTTAGGGTTAGGGTTCAGCCTAGGGCTTGAATTTTTTTTACCAGGAAGCCCTGAGTTCCAGGCTTACTTCATCTGCCAAAGGCATCCCAAAGGGAGTGCAGAAGTGCCACAACATGGCTGCTTTCACGGCTTTTCCCTTAGGAAGAACCCTAATACCCGGCTGATTTACCTTCCTAGGGTTACTGTTAGGCTTAGGCCTAGGACTTTTAAAACCAGGAAGCCCTGGGCTCCAGGCACACTGCAGCTGCGAAAGGCATCCCAAGGGGAGCGCAAAAGTGACGCAACTTGGCTGCCACCACTGATATTTCCATGAGAGCATCCCGAACCATAGGCTGATTTTCCTTCCTAGGGTTAAGGTTTGAGTTACGCCTAGGGTAAGGGTCTATTAACCAGAAAGCCCTGAGTTCCAAGAACACAGCAGCTGCGAAGGACTAGCCAAGAAGAGCGCAAAAGTAGCACAACATGCCTGCCTCCACAGCTTTTTCCTTGGGGACATGCCTAATTCCTGGCTGATTTGCCTTTCTCGTCTTAGGGTTGGGGTTCGGCCTAGGGCTAGGATTTTTAAAAGCAGGAAGCCCTGAGTTCCAGGCACACTGGAGCTGTGAAAGGCATCCAAAAGGGAGTGCAAAAGTGCCACAACATGGCTGCTTTCACGGCTTTTTCCTTGGCAAGAAGCCTGACATCAGGCTGATTTACTTTCCCAGGGTTACTGTTAGGCTTAGGCCTAGGGCTAGGATTTTTAAAACTAGGAAGCCCTTAGCTCCAGGCACACTGCAGCTGTTCAAGGCATCCCAAGGGGAGTACAAAAGTGCAACAACATGTCAGCTTTCACAGCTTTTTCCTTGGCACCATCCCTATACCTAGTCTGATTTATCTGCCTAGGGTTAGGGTTAGAGTTCAGCCTAGGGCTTGGATTTCTTTAACCAGGAAGCCCTGAGTTCCAGGCTTACTTCATCTGCCAAAGGCATCCCAAAGGGAGTGCAGAAGTGCCACAACATGGCTGCTTTCACGGCTTTTCCCTTAGGAAGAACCCTAATACCCGGCTGATTTACCTTCCTAGGGTTACTGTTAGGCTTAGGCCTAGGACTTTTAAAACCAGGAAGCCCTGGGCTCCAGGCACACTGCAGCTGCAAAAGGCATCCCAAGGGGAGCGCAAAAGTGACGCAACTTGGCTGCCACCGCTGATATTTCCAAGAGAGCATCCCGAACCATAGGCTGATTTTCCTTCCTAGGGTTAAGGTTTGAGTTACGCCTAGGGTAAGGGTCTATTAACCAGAAAGCCCTGAGTTCCAAGAACACAGCAGCTGCGAAGGACTAGCCAAGAAGAGCGCAAAAGTACCACAACATGCCTGCCTCCACAGCTTTTTCCTTGGGGACATGCCTAATTCCTGGCTGATTTGCCTTTCTCGTCTTAGGGTTGGGGTTCGGCCTAGGGCTAGGATTTTTAAAAGCAGGAAGCCCTGAGTTCCAGGCACACTGCAGCTGTGAAAGGCATCCAAAAGGGAGTGCAAAAGTGCCACAACATGGCTGCTTTCACGGCTTTTTCCTTGGCAAGACGTCTAACACCAGGCTGATTTCCCTTCCCAGGGTTAATGTTAGGCTTAGGCCTAGGGCTAGGATTTTTAAAACTAGGAAGCCCTTAGCTCCAGGCACACTGCAGCTGTTCAAGGCATCCCAAGGGGAGTACAAAAGTGCAACAACATGGCAGCTTTCACAGCTTTTTCCTTGGCACCATCCCTATACCTAGGCTGATTTATCTGCCTAGGGTTAGGGTTAGAGTGCAGCCTAGGGCTTGGATTTCTTTAACCAGGAAGCCCTGAGTTCCAGGCTTACTTCATCTGCCAAAGGCATCCCAAAGGGAGTGCAGAAGTGCCACAACATGGCTGCTTTCACGGCTTTTCCCTTAGGTAGAACCCTAATACCCGGGTGATTTACCTTCCTAGGGTTACTGTTAGGCTTAGGCCTAGGACTTTTAAAACCAGGAAGCCCTGGGCTCCAGGCACACTGCAGCTGCGAAAGGCATCCCAAGGGGAGCGCAAAAGTGACGCAACTTGGCTGCCACTACTGATATTTCCATGAGACCATCCCGAACCATAGGCTGATTTTCCTTCCTAGGGTTAAGGTTTGAGTTACGCCTAGGGTAAGGGCTCTATTAACCAGAAAGCCCTGAGTTCCAAGAACACAGCAGCTGCGAAGGACTAGCCAAGAAGAGCGCAAAAGTACCACAACATGCCTGCCTCCACAGCTTTTTCCTTGGGGACATGCCTAATTCCTGGCTGATTTGCCTTTCTCGTCTTAGTGTTGGGGTTCGGCCTAGGGCTAGGATTTTTAAAATCAGGAAGCCCTGAGTTCCAGGCACACTGGAGCTGTGAAAGGCATCCAAAAGGGAGTGCAAAAGTGCCACAACATGGCTGCTTTCACGGCTTTTTCCTTGGCAAGAAGCCTAACATCAGGCTGATTTACTTTCCCAGGGTTACTGTTAGGCTTAGGCCTAGGGCTATGATTTTTAAAATCAGGAAGCCCTGAGTTCCAGGCACACTGGAGCTGTGAACGGCATCCAAAAGGGAGTGCAAAAGTGCCACAACATGGCTGCTTTCACGGCTTTTCCCTTAGGAAGAACCCTAATACCCGGCTGATTTACCTTCCTAGGGTTACTGTTAGGCTTAGGCCTAGGACTTTTAAAACCAGGAAGCCCTGGGCTCCAGGCACACTGCAGCTGCGAAAGGCATCCCAAGGGGAGCGCAAAAGTGACGCAACTTGGCTGCCACCACTGATATTTCCATGAGACCATCCCGAACCATAGGCTGATTTTCCTTCCTAGGGTTAAGGTTTGAGTTACGCCTAGGGTAAGGGTCTATTAACCAGAAAGCCCTGAGTTCCAAGAACACAGCAGCTGCGAAGGACTAGCCAAGAAGAGCGCAAAAGTACCACAACATGCCTGCCTCCACAGCTTTTTCCTTGGGGACATGCCTAATTCCTGGCTGATTTGCCTTTCTCGTCTTAGGGTTGGGGTTCGGCCTAGGGCTAGGATTTTTAAAATCAGGAAGCCCTGAGTTCCAGGCACACTGCAGCTGTGAAAGGCATCCAAAAGGGAGTGCAAAAGTGCCACAACATGGCTGCTTTCACGGCTTTTTCCTTGGCAAGACGTCTAACACCAGGCTGATTTCCCTTCCCAGGGTTAATGTTAGGCTTAGGCCTAGGGCTAGGATTTTTAAAACTAGGAAGCCCTTGGCTCCAGGCACACTGCAGCTGTTCAAGGCATCCCAAGGGGAGTACAAAAGTGCAACAACATGGCAGCTTTCACAGCTTTTTCCTTGGCACCATCCCTATACCTAGGCTGATTTATCTGCTAGGGTTAGGGTTAGGGTTCAGCCTAGGGCTTGAATTTTTTTTACCAGGAAGCCCTGAGTTCCAGGCTTACTTCATCTGCCAAAGGCATCCCAAAGGGAGTGCAGAAGTGCCACAACATGGCTGCTTTCACGGCTTTTCCCTTAGGAAGAACCCTAATACCCGGCTGATTTACCTTCCTAGGGTTACTGTTAGGCTTAGGCCTAGGACTTTTAAAACCAGGAAGCCCTGGGCTCCAGGCACACTGCAGCTGCAAAAGGCATCCCAAGGGGAGCGCAAAAGTGACGCAACTTGGCTGCCACCACTGATATTTCCATGAGACCATCCCGAACCATAGGCTGATTTTCCTTCCTAGGGTTAAGGTTTGAGTTACGCCTAGGGTAAGGGCTCTATTAACCAGAAAGCCCTGAGTTCCAAGAACACAGCAGCTGCGAAGGACTAGCCAAGAAGAGCGCAAAAGTACCACAACATGCCTGCCTCCACAGCTTTTTCCTTGGGGACATGCCTAATTCCTGGCTGATTTGCCTTTCTCGTCTTAGGGTTGGGGTTCGGCCTAGGGCTAGGATTTTTAAAAGCAGGAAGCCCTGAGTTCCAGGCACACTGCAGCTGTGAAAGGCATCCAAAAGGGAGTGCAAAAGTGCCACAACATGGCTGCTTTCACGGCTTTTCCCTTAGGAAGAACCCTAATACCCGGCTGATTTACCTTCCTAGGGTTACTGTTAGGCTTAGGCCTAGGACTTTTAAAACCAGGAAGCCCTGGGCTCCAGGCACACTGCAGCTGCGAAAGGCATCCCAAGGGGAGCGCAAAAGTGACGCAACTTGGCTGCCACCACTGATATTTCCATGAGACCATCCCGAACCATAGGCTGATTTTCCTTCCTAGGGTTAAGGTTTGAGTTACGCCTAGGGTAAGGGCTCTATTAACCAGAAAGCCCTGAGTTCCAAGAACACAGCAGCTGCGAAGGACTAGCCAAGAAGAGCGCAAAAGTACCACAACATGCCTGCCTCCACAGCTTTTTCCTTGGGGACATGCCTAATTCCTGGCTGATTTGCCTTTCTCGTCTTAGGGTTGGGGTTCGGCCTAGGGCTAGGATTTTTAAAAGCAGGAAGCCCTGAGTTCCAGGCACACTGGAGCTGTGAAAGGCATCCAAAAGGGAGTGCAAAAGTGCCACAACATGGCTGCTTTCACGGCTTTTTCCTTGGCAAGACGCCTAACACCAGGCTGATTTCCCTTCCCAGGGTTAATGTTAGGCTTAGGCCTAGGGCTAGGATTTTTAAAACTAGGAAGCCCTTAGCTCCAGGCACACTGCAGCTGTTCAAGGCATCCCAAGGGGAGTACAAAAGTGCAACAACATGGCAGCTTTCACAGCTTTTTCCTTGGCACCATCCCTATACCTAGGCTGATTTATCTGCCTACGGTTAGGGTTAGGGTTCAGCCTAGGGCTTGAATTTTTTTTACCAGGAAGCCCTGAGTTCCAGGCTTACTTCATCTGCCAAAGGCATCCCAAAGGGAGTGCAGAAGTGCCACAACATGGCTGCTTTCACGGCTTTTCCCTTAGGAAGAACCCTAATACCCGGCTGATTTACCTTCCTAGGGTTACTGTTAGGCTTAGGCCTAGGACTTTTAAAACCAGGAAGCCCTGGGCTCCAGGCACACTGCAGCTGCGAAAGGCATCCCAAGGGGAGCGCAAAAGTGACGCAACTTGGCTGCCACCACTGATATTTCCATGAGACCATCCCGAACCATAGGCTGATTTTCCTTCCTAGGGTTAAGGTTTGAGTTACGCCTAGGGTAAGGGTCTATTAACCAGAAAGCCCTGAGTTCCAAGAACACAGCAGCTGCGAAGGACTAGCCAAGAAGAGCGCAAAAGTACCACAACATGCCTGCCTCCACAGCTTTTTCCTTGGGGACATGCCTAATTCCTGGCTGATTTGCCTTTCTCGTCTTAGGGTTGGGGTTCGGCCTAGGGCTAGGATTTTTAAAAGCAGGAAGCCCTGAGTTCCAGGCACACTGCAGCTGTGAAAGGCATCCAAAAGGGAGTGCAAAAGTGCCACAACATGGCTGCTTTCACGGCTTTTTCCTTGGCAAGACGCCTAACACCAGGCTGATTTCCCTTCCCAGGGTTAATGTTAGGCTTAGGCCTAGGGCTAGGATTTTTAAAACTAGGAAGCCCTTAGCTCCAGGCACACTGCAGCTGTTCAAGGCATCCCAAGGGGAGTACAAAAGTGCAACAACATGGCAGCTTTCACAGCTTTTTCCTTGGCACCATCCCTATACCTAGGCTGATTTATCTGCCTAGGGTTAGGGTTAGAGTGCAGCCTAGGGCTTGGATTTCTTTAACCAGGAAGCCCTGAGTTCCAGGCTTACTTCATCTGCCAAAGGCATCCCAAAGGGAGTGCAGAAGTGCCACAACATGGCTGCTTTCACGGCTTTTCCCTTAGGTAGAACCCTAATACCCGGCTGATTTACCTTCCTAGGGTTACTGTTAGGCTTAGGCCTAGGACTTTTAAAACCAGGAAGCCCTGGGCTCCAGGCACACTGCAGCTGCAAAAGGCATCCCAAGGGGAGCGCAAAAGTGACGCAACTTGGCTGCCACTACTGATATTTCCATGAGACCATCCCGAACCATAGGCTGATTTTCCTTCCTAGGGTTAAGGTTTGAGTTACGCCTAGGGTAAGGGCTCTATTAACCAGAAAGCCCTGAGTTCCAAGAACACAGCAGCTGCGAAGGACTAGCCAAGAAGAGCGCAAAAGTACCACAACATGCCTGCCTCCACAGCTTTTTCCTTGGGGACATGCCTAATTCCTGGCTGATTTGCCTTTCTCGTCTTAGTGTTGGGGTTCGGCCTAGGGCTAGGATTTTTAAAATCAGGAAGCCCTGAGTTCCAGGCACACTGCAGCTGTGAAAGGCATCCAAAAGGGAGTGCAAAAGTGCCACAACATGGCTGCTTTCACGGCTTTTTCCTTGGCAAGAAGCCTAACATCAGGCTGATTTACTTTCCCAGGGTTACTGTTAGGCTTAGGCCTAGGGCTAGGATTTTTAAAACTAGGAAGCCCTTAGCTCCAGGCACACTGCAGCTGTTCAAGGCATCCCAAGGGGAGTACAAAAGTGCAACAACATGGCAGCTTTCACAGCTTTTTCCTTGGCACCATCCCTATACCTAGGCTGATTTATCTGCCTAGGGTTAGGGTTAGAGTGCAGCCTAGGGCTTGGATTTCTTTAACCAGGAAGCCCTGAGTTCCAGGCTTACTTCATCTGCCAAAGGCATCCCAAAGGGAGTGCAGAAGTGCCACAACATGGCTGCTTTCACGGCTTTTCCCTTAGGTAGAACCCTAATACCCGGCTGATTTACCTTCCTAGGGTTACTGTTAGGCTTAGGCCTAGGACTTTTAAAACCAGGAAGCCCTGGGCTCCAGGCACACTGCAGCTGCAAAAGGCATCCCAAGGGGAGCGCAAAAGTGACGCAACTTGGCTGCCACTACTGATATTTCCATGAGACCATCCCGAACCATAGGCTGATTTTCCTTCCTAGGGTTAAGGTTTGAGTTACGCCTAGGGTAAGGGCTCTATTAACCAGAAAGCCCTGAGTTCCAAGAACACAGCAGCTGCGAAGGACTAGCCAAGAAGAGCGCAAAAGTACCACAACATGCCTGCCTCCACAGCTTTTTCCTTGGGGACATGCCTAATTCCTGGCTGATTTGCCTTTCTCGTCTTAGTGTTGGGGTTCGGCCTAGGGCTAGGATTTTTAAAATCAGGAAGCCCTGAGTTCCAGGCACACTGGAGCTGTGAAAGGCATCCAAAAGGGAGTGCAAAAGTGCCACAACATGGCTGCTTTCACGGCTTTTTCCTTGGCAAGAAGCCTAACATCAGGCTGATTTACTTTCCCAGGGTTACTGTTAGGCTTAGGCCTAGGGCTAGGATTTTTGAAACTAGGAAGCCCTTAGCTCCAGGCACACTGCAGCTGTTCAAGGCATCCCAAGGGGAGTACAAAAGTGCAACAACATGGCAGCTTTCACAGCTTTTTCCTTGGCACCATCCCTATACCTAGGCTGATTTATCTGCCTAGGGTTAGGGTTAGAGTTCAGCCTAGGGCTTGGATTTCTTTAACCAGGAAGCCCTGAGTTCCAGGCTTACTTCATCTGCCAAAGGCATCCCAAAGGGAGTGCAGAAGTGCCACAACATGGCTGCTTTCACGGCTTTTCCCTTAGGAAGAACCCTAATACCCGGCTGATTTACCTTCCTAGGGTTACTGTTAGGCTTAGGCCTAGGACTTTTAAAACCAGGAAGCCCTGGGCTCCAGGCACACTGCAGCTGCGAAAGGCATCCCAAGGGGAGCGCAAAAGTGACGCAACTTGGCTGCCACCGCTGATATTTCCAAGAGAGCATCCCGAACCATAGGCTGATTTTCCTTCCTAGGGTTAAGGTTTGAGTTACGCCTAGGGTAAGGGTCTATTAACCAGAAAGCCCTGAGTTCCAAGAACACAGCAGCTGCGAAGGACTAGCCAAGAAGAGCGCAAAAGTACCACAACATGCCTGCCTCCACAGCTTTTTCCTTGGGGACATGCCTAATTCCTGGCTGATTTGCCTTTCTCGTCTTAGGGTTGGGGTTCGGCCTAGGGCTAGGATTTTTAAAAGCAGGAAGCCCTGAGTCCCAGGCACACTGGAGCTGTGAAAGGCATCCAAAAGGGAGTGCAAAAGTGCCACAACATGGCTGCTTTCACGGCTTTTCCCTTAGGAAGAACCCTAATACCCGGCTGATTTACCTTCCTAGGGTTACTGTTAGGCTTAGGCCTAGGACTTTTAAAACCAGGAAGCCCTGGGCTCCAGGCACACTGCAGCTGCGAAAGGCATCCCAAGGGGAGCGCAAAAGTGACGCAACTTGGCTGCCACCACTGATATTTCCATGAGACCATCCCGAACCATAGGCTGATTTTCCTTCCTAGGGTTAAGGTTTGAGTTACGCCTAGGGTAAGGGTCTATTAACCAGAAAGCCCTGAGTTCCAAGAACACAGCAGCTGCGAAGGACTAGCCAAGAAGAGCGCAAAAGTACCACAACATGCCTGCCTCCACAGCTTTTTCCTTGGGGACATGCCTAATTCCTGGCTGATTTGCCTTTCTCGTCTTAGGGTTGGGGTTCGGCCTAGGGCTAGGATTTTTAAAAGCAGGAAGCCCTGAGTCCCAGGCACACTGGAGCTGTGAAAGGCATCCAAAAGGGAGTGCAAAAGTGCCACAACATGGCTGCTTTCACGGCTTTTCCCTTAGGAAGAACCCTAATACCCGGCTGATTTACCTTCCTAGGGTTACTGTTAGGCTTAGGCCTAGGACTTTTAAAACCAGGAAGCCCTGGGCTCCAGGCACACTGCAGCTGCGAAAGGCATCCCAAGGGGAGCGCAAAAGTGACGCAACTTGGCTGCCACCACTGATATTTCCATGAGACCATCCCGAACCATAGGCTGATTTTCCTTCCTAGGGTTAAGGTTTGAGTTACGCCTAGGGTAAGGGTCTATTAACCAGAAAGCCCTGAGTTCCAAGAACACAGCAGCTGCGAAGGACTAGCCAAGAAGAGCGCAAAAGTACCACAACATGCCTGCCTCCACAGCTTTTTCCTTGGGGACATGCCTAATTCCTGGCTGATTTGCCTTTCTCGTCTTAGGGTTGGGGTTCGGCCTAGGGCTAGGATTTTTAAAAGCAGGAAGCCCTGAGTTCCAGGCACACTGGAGCTGTGAAAGGCATCCAAAAGGGAGTGCAAAAGTGCCACAACATGGCTGCTTTCACGGCTTTTCCCTTAGGAAGAACCCTAATACCCGGCTGATTTACCTTCCTAGGGTTACTGTTAGGCTTAGGCCTAGGACTTTTAAAACCAGGAAGCCCTGGGCTCCAGGCACACTGCAGCTGCAAAAGGCATCCCAAGGGGAGCGCAAAAGTGACGCAACTTGGCTGCCACCACTGATATTTCCATGAGACCATCCCGAACCATAGGCTGATTTTCCTTCCTCGGGTTAAGGTTTGAATTACGCCTAGGGTAAGGGCTCTATTAACCAGAAAGCCCTGAGTTCCAAGAACACAGCAGCTGCGAAGGACTAGCCAAGAAGAGCGCAAAAGTACCACAACATGCCTGCCTCCACAGCTTTTTCCTTGGGGACATGCCTAATTCCTGGCTGATTTGCATTTCTCGTCTTAGGGTTGGGGTTCGGCCTAGGGCTAGGATTTTTAAAAGCAGGAAGCCCTGAGTTCCAGGCACACTGGAGCTGTGAAAGGCATCCAAAAGGGAGTGCAAAAGTGCCACAACATGGCTGCTTTCACGGCTTTTCCCTTAGGAAGAACGCTAATACCCGGCTGATTTACCTTCCTAGGGTAACTGTTAGGCTTAGGCCTAGGGCTAGGATTTTTAAAACTAGGAAGCCCTTAGCTCCAGGCACACTGCAGCTGTTCAAGGCATCCCAAGGGGAGTACAAAAGTGCAACAACATGGCAGCTTTCACAGCTTTTTCCTTGGCACCATCCCTATACCTAGGCTGATTTATCTGCCTAGGGTTAGGGTTAGGGTTCAGCCTAGGGCTTGAATTTTTTTTACCAGGAAGCCCTGAGTTCCAGGCTTACTTCATCTGCCAAAGGCATCCCAAAGGGAGTGCAGAAGTGCCACAACATGGCTGCTTTCACGGCTTTTCCCTTAGGAAGAACCCTAATACCCGGCTGATTTACCTTCCTAGGGTTACTGTTAGGCTTAGGCCTAGGACTTTTAAAACCAGGAAGCCCTGGGCTCCAGGCACACTGCAGCTGCGAAAGGCATCCCAAGGGGAGCGCAAAAGTGACGCAACTTGGCTGCCACCACTGATATTTCCAAGAGAGCATCCCGAACCATAGGCTGATTTTCCTTCCTAGGGTTAAGGTTTGAGTTACGCCTAGGGTAAGGGCTCTATTAACCAGAAAGCCCTGAGTTCCAAGAACACAGCAGCTGCGAAGGACTAGCCAAGAAGAGCGCAAAAGTACCACAACATGCCTGCCTCCACAGCTTTTTCCTTGGGGACATGCCTAATTCCTGGCTGATTTGCCTTTCTCGTCTTAGGGTTGGGGTTCGGCCTAGGGCTAGGATTTTTAAAAGCAGGAAGCCCTGAGTTCCAGGCACACTGGAGCTGTGAAAGGCATCCAAAAGGGAGTGCAAAAGTGCCACAACATGGCTGCTTTCACGGCTTTTTCCTTGGCAAGACGTCTAACACCAGGCTGAGTTCCCTTGCCAGGGTTAATGTTAGGCTTAGGCCTAGGGCTAGGATTTTTAAAACTAGGAAGCCCTTAGCTCCAGGCACACTGCAGCTGTTCAAGGCATCCCAAGGGGAGTACAAAAGTGCAACAACATGGCAGCTTTCACAGCTTTTTCCTTGGCACCATCCCTATACCTAGGCTGATTTATCTGCTAGGGTTAGGGTTAGGGTTCAGCCTAGGGCTTGAATTTTTTTTACCAGGAAGCCCTGAGTTCCAGGCTTACTTCATCTGCCAAAGGCATCCCAAAGGGAGTGCAGAAGTGCCACAACATGGCTGCTTTCACGGCTTTTCCCTTAGGAAGAACCCTAATACCCGGCTGATTTACCTTCCTAGGGTTACTGTTAGGCTTAGGCCTAGGACTTTTAAAACCAGGAAGCCCTGGGCTCCAGGCACACTGCAGCTGCAAAAGGCATCCCAAGGGGAGCGCAAAAGTGACGCAACTTGGCTGCCACCACTGATATTTCCATGAGACCATCCCGAACCATAGGCTGATTTTCCTTCCTAGGGTTAAGGTTTGAGTTACGCCTAGGGTAAGGGCTCTATTAACCAGAAAGCCCTGAGTTCCAAGAACACAGCAGCTGCGAAGGACTAGCCAAGAAGAGCGCAAAAGTAGCACAACATGCCTGCCTCCACAGCTTTTTCCTTGGGGACATGCCTAATTCCTGGCTGATTTGCCTTTCTCGTCTTAGGGTTGGGGTTCGGCCTAGGGCTAGGATTTTTAAAAGCAGGAAGCCCTGAGTTCCAGGCACACTGGAGCTGTGAAAGGCATCCAAAAGGGAGTGCAAAAGTGCCACAACATGGCTGCTTTCACGGCTTTTCCCTTAGGAAGAACCCTAATACCCGGCTGATTTAGCTTCCTAGGGTTACTGTTAGGCTTAGGCCTAGGACTTTTAAAACCAGGAAGCCCTGGGCTCCAGGCACACTGCAGCTGTTCAAGGCATCCCAAGGGGAGTACAAAAGTGCAACAACATGGCAGCTTTCACAGCTTTTTCCTTGGCACCATCCCTATACCTAGGCTGATTTATCTGCCTAGGGTTAGGGTTAGAGTGCAGCCTAGGGCTTGGATTTCTTTAACCAGGAAGCCCTGAGTTCCAGGCTTACTTCATCTGCCAAAGGCATCCCAAAGGGAGTGCAGAAGTGCCACAACATGGCTGCTTTCACGGCTTTTCCCTTAGGTAGAACCCTAATACCCGGGTGATTTACCTTCCTAGGGTTACTGTTAGGCTTAGGCCTAGGACTTTTAAAACCAGGAAGCCCTGGGCTCTGGGCACACTGCAGCTGCAAAAGGCATCCCAAGGGGAGCGCAAAAGTGACGCAACTTGGCTGCCACTACTGATATTTCCATGAGACCATCCCGAACCATAGGCTGATTTTCCTTCCTAGGGTTAAGGTTTGAGTTACGCCTAGGGTAAGGGTCTATTAACCAGAAAGCCCTGAGTTCCAAGAACACAGCAGCTGCGAAGGACTAGCCAAGAAGAGCGCAAAAGTACCACAACATGCCTGCCTCCACAGCTTTTTCCTTGGGGACATGCCTAATTCCTGGCTGATTTGCCTTTCTCGTCTTAGGGTTGGGGTTCGGCCTAGGGCTAGGATTTTTAAAATCAGGAAGCCCTGAGTTCCAGGCACACTGGAGCTGTGAAAGGCATCCAAAAGGGAGTGCAAAAGTGCCACAACATGGCTGCTTTCACGGCTTTTTCCTTGGCAAGACGCCTAACACCAGGCTGATTTACTTTCCCAGGGTTACTGTTAGGCTTAGGCCTAGGGCTAGGATTTTTGAAACTAGGAAGCCCTTAGCTCCAGGCACACTGCAGCTGTTCAAGGCATCCCAAGGGGAGTACAAAAGTGCAACAACATGGCAGCTTTCACAGCTTTTTCCTTGGCACCATCCCTATACCTAGGCTGATTTATCTGCCTAGGGTTAGGGTTAGGGTTCAGCCTAGGGCTTGAATTTTTTTTACCAGGAAGCCCTGAGTTCCAGGCTTACTTCATCTGCCAAAGGCATCCCAAAGGGAGTGCAGAAGTGCCACAACATGGCTGCTTTCACGGCTTTTCCCTTAGGAAGAACCCTAATACCCGGCTGATTTACCTTCCTAGGGTTACTGTTAGGCTTAGGCCTAGGACTTTTAAAACCAGGAAGCCCTGGGCTCCAGGCACACTGCAGCTGCAAAAGGCATCCCAAGGGGAGCGCAAAAGTGACGCAACTTGGCTGCCACCACTGATATTTCCATGAGACCATCCCGAAACATAGGCTGATTTTCCTTCCTCGGGTTAAGGTTTGAGTTACGCCTAGGGTAAGGGCTCTATTAACCAGAAAGCCCTGAGTTCCAAGAACACAGCAGCTGCGAAGGACTAGCCAAGAAGAGCGCAAAAGTACCACAACATGCCTGCCTCCACAGCTTTTTCCTTGGGGACATGCCTAATTCCTGGCTGATTTGCCTTTCTCGTCTTAGGGTTGGGGTTCGGCCTAGGGCTAGGATTTTTAAAAGCAGGAAGCCCTGAGTTCCAGGCACACTGGAGCTGTGAAAGGCATCCAAAAGGGAGTGCAAAAGTGCCACAACATGGCTGCTTTCACGGCTTTTCCCTTAGGAAGAACGCTAATACCCGGCTGATTTACCTTCCTAGGGTAACTGTTAGGCTTAGGCCTAGGGCTAGGATTTTTAAAACTAGGAAGCCCTTAGCTCCAGGCACACTGCAGCTGTTCAAGGCATCCCAAGGGGAGTACAAAAGTGCAACAACATGGCAGCTTTCACAGCTTTTTCCTTGGCACCATCCCTATACCTAGGCTGATTTATCTGCCTACGGTTAGGGTTAGGGTTCAGCCTAGGGCTTGAATTTTTTTTACCAGGAAGCCCTGAGTTCCAGGCTTACTTCATCTGCCAAAGGCATCCCAAAGGGAGTGCAGAAGTGCCACAACATGGCTGCTTTCACGGCTTTTCCCTTAGGAAGAACCCTAATACCCGGCTGATTTACCTTCCTAGGGTTACTGTTAGGCTTAGGCCTAGGACTTTTAAAACCAGGAAGCCCTGGGCTCCAGGCACACTGCAGCTGCGAAAGGCATCCCAAGGGGAGCACAAAAGTGACGCAACTTGGCTGCCACCACTGATATTTCCAAGAGAGCATCCCGAACCATAGGCTGATTTTCCTTCCTAGGGTTAAGGTTTGAGTTACGCCTAGGGTAAGGGTCTATTAACCAGAAAGCCCTGAGTTCCAAGAACACAGCAGCTGCGAAGGACTAGCCAAGAAGAGCGCAAAAGTACCACAACATGCCTGCCTCCACAGCTTTTTCCTTGGGGACATGCCTAATTCCTGGCTGATTTGCCTTTCTCGTCTTAGGGTTGGGGTTCGGCCTAGGGCTAGGATTTTTAAAAGCAGGAAGCCCTGAGTTCCAGGCACACTGGAGCTGTGAAAGGCATCCAAAAGGGAGTGCAAAAGTGCCACAACATGGCTGCTTTCACGGCTTTTTCCTTGGCAAGACGTCTAACACCAGGCTGAGTTCCCTTGCCAGGGTTAATGTTAGGCTTAGGCCTAGGGCTAGGATTTTTAAAACTAGGAAGCCCTTAGCTCCAGGCACACTGCAGCTGTTCAAGGCATCCCAAGGGGAGTACAAAAGTGCAACAACATGGCAGCTTTCACAGCTTTTTCCTTGGCACCATCCCTATACCTAGGCTGATTTATCTGCTAGGGTTAGGGTTAGGGTTCAGCCTAGGGCTTGAATTTTTTTTACCAGGAAGCCCTGAGTTCCAGGCTTACTTCATCTGCCAAAGGCATCCCAAAGGGAGTGCAGAAGTGCCACAACATGGCTGCTTTCACGGCTTTTCCCTTAGGAAGAACCCTAATACCCGGCTGATTTACCTTCCTAGGGTTACTGTTAGGCTTAGGCCTAGGACTTTTAAAACCAGGAAGCCCTGGGCTCCAGGCACACTGCAGCTGCAAAAGGCATCCCAAGGGGAGCGCAAAAGTGACGCAACTTGGCTGCCACCACTGATATTTCCATGAGACCATCCCGAACCATAGGCTGATTTTCCTTCCTAGGGTTAAGGTTTGAGTTACGCCTAGGGTAAGGGCTCTATTAACCAGAAAGCCCTGAGTTCCAAGAACACAGCAGCTGCGAAGGACTAGCCAAGAAGAGCGCAAAAGTACCACAACATGCCTGCCTCCACAGCTTTTTCCTTGGGGACATGCCTAATTCCTGGCTGATTTGCCTTTCTCGTCTTAGGGTTGGGGTTCGGCCTAGGGCTAGGATTTTTAAAAGCAGGAAGCCCTGAGTTCCAGGCACACTGGAGCTGTGAAAGGCATCCAAAAGGGAGTGCAAAAGTGCCACAACATGGCTGCTTTCACGGCTTTTTCCTTGGCAAGACGTCTAACACCAGGCTGATTTCCCTTCCCAGGGTTAATGTTAGGCTTAGGCCTAGGGCTAGGATTTTTAAAACTAGGAAGCCCTTAGCTCCAGGCACACTGCAGCTGTTCAAGGCATCCCAAGGGGAGTACAAAAGTGCAACAACATGGCAGCTTTCACAGCTTTTTCCTTGGCACCATCCCTATACCTAGGCTGATTTATCTGCCTAGGGTTAGGGTTAGAGTGCAGCCTAGGGCTTGGATTTCTTTAACCAGGAAGCCCTGAGTTCCAGGCTTACTTCATCTGCCAAAGGCATCCCAAAGGGAGTGCAGAAGTGCCACAACATGGCTGCTTTCACGGCTTTTCCCTTAGGTAGAACCCTAATACCCGGGTGATTTACCTTCCTAGGGTTACTGTTAGGCTTAGGCCTAGGACTTTTAAAACCAGGAAGCCCTGGGCTCTGGGCACACTGCAGCTGCAAAAGGCATCCCAAGGGGAGCGCAAAAGTGACGCAACTTGGCTGCCACCACTGATATTTCCATGAGACCATCCCGAACCATAGGCTGATTTTCCTTCCTAGGGTTAAGGTTTGAGTTACGCCTAGGGTAAGGGTCTATTAACCAGAAAGCCCTGAGTTCCAAGAACACAGCAGCTGCGAAGGACTAGCCAAGAAGAGCGCAAAAGTACCACAACATGCCTGCCTCCACAGCTTTTTCCTTGGGGACATGCCTAATTCCTGGCTGATTTGCCTTTCTCGTCTTAGGGTTGGGGTTCGGCCTAGGGCTAGGATTTTTAAAATCAGGAAGCCCTGAGTTCCAGGCACACTGGAGCTGTGAAAGGCATCCAAAAGGGAGTGCAAAAGTGCCACAACATGGCTGCTTTCACGGCTTTTTCCTTGGCAAGACGCCTAACACCAGGCTGATTTACTTTCCCAGGGTTACTGTTAGGCTTAGGCCTAGGGCTAGGATTTTTGAAACTAGGAAGCCCTTAGCTCCAGGCACACTGCAGCTGTTCAAGGCATCCCAAGGGGAGTACAAAAGTGCAACAACATGGCAGCTTTCACAGCTTTTTCCTTGGCACCATCCCTATACCTAGGCTGATTTATCTGCCTAGGGTTAGGGTTAGGGTTCAGCCTAGGGCTTGAATTTTTTTTACCAGGAAGCCCTGAGTTCCAGGCTTACTTCATCTGCCAAAGGCATCCCAAAGGGAGTGCAGAAGTGCCACAACATGGCTGCTTTCACGGCTTTTCCCTTAGGAAGAACCCTAATACCCGGCTGATTTACCTTCCTAGGGTTACTGTTAGGCTTAGGCCTAGGACTTTTAAAACCAGGAAGCCCTGGGCTCCAGGCACACTGCAGCTGCAAAAGGCATCCCAAGGGGAGCGCAAAAGTGACGCAACTTGGCTGCCACCACTGATATTTCCATGAGAGCATCCCGAACCATAGGCTGATTTTCCTTCCTAGGGTTAAGGTTTGAGTTACGCCTAGGGTAAGGGTCTATTAACCAGAAAGCCCTGAGTTCCAAGAACACAGCAGCTGCGAAGGACTAGCCAAGAAGAGCGCAAAAGTACCACAACATGCCTGCCTCCACAGCTTTTTCCTTGGGGACATGCCTAATTCCTGGCTGATTTGCCTTTCTCGTCTTAGGGTTGGGGTTCGGCCTAGGGCTAGGATTTTTAAAATCAGGAAGCCCTGAGTTCCAGGCACACTGGAGCTGTGAAAGGCATCCAAAAGGGAGTGCAAAAGTGCCACAACATGGCTGCTTTCACGGCTTTTTCCTTGGCAAGACGCCTAACACCAGGCTGATTTCCCTTCCCAGGGTTAATGTTAGGCTTAGGCCTAGGGCTAGGATTTTTAAAACTAGGAAGCCCTTAGCTCCAGGCACACTGCAGCTGTTCAAGGCATCCCAAGGGGAGTACAAAAGTGCAACAACATGGCAGCTTTCACAGCTTTTTCCTTGGCACCATCCCTATACCTAGGCTGATTTATCTGCTAGGGTTAGGGTTAGGGTTCAGCCTAGGGCTTGAATTTTTTTTACCAGGAAGCCCTGAGTTCCAGGCTTACTTCATCTGCCAAAGGCATCCCAAAGGGAGTGCAGAAGTGCCACAACATGGCTGCTTTCACGGCTTTTCCCTTAGGAAGAACCCTAATACCCGGCTGATTTACCTTCCTAGGGTTACTGTTAGGCTTAGGCCTAGGACTTTTAAAACCAGGAAGCCCTGGGCTCCAGGCACACTGCAGCTGCAAAAGGCATCCCAAGGGGAGCGCAAAAGTGACGCAACTTGGCTGCCACCACTGATATTTCCATGAGACCATCCCGAACCATAGGCTGATTTTCCTTCCTAGGGTTAAGGTTTGAGTTACGCCTAGGGTAAGGGTCTATTAACCAGAAAGCCCTGAGTTCCAAGAACACAGCAGCTGCGAAGGACTAGCCAAGAAGAGCGCAAAAGTACCACAACATGCCTGCCTCCACAGCTTTTTCCTTGGGGACATGCCTAATTCCTGGCTGATTTGCCTTTCTCGTCTTAGGGTTGGGGTTCGGCCTAGGGCTAGGATTTTTAAAAGCAGGAAGCCCTGAGTTCCAGGCACACTGGAGCTGTGAAAGGCATCCAAAAGGGAGTGCAAAAGTGCCACAACATGGCTGCTTTCACGGCTTTTTCCTTGGCAAGACGCCTAACACCAGGCTGATTTCCCTTCCCAGGGTTAATGTTAGGCTTAGGCCTAGGGCTAGGAATTTTAAAACTAGGAAGCCCTTAGCTCCAGGCACACTGCAGCTGTTCAAGGCATCCCAAGGGGAGTACAAAAGTGCAACAACATGGCAGCTTTCACAGCTTTTTCCTTGGCACCATCCCTATACCTAGGCTGATTTATCTGCCTAGGGTTAGGGTTAGAGTGCAGCCTAGGGCTTGGATTTCTTTAACCAGGAAGCCCTGAGTTCCAGGCTTACTTCATCTGCCAAAGGCATCCCAAAGGGAGTGCAGAAGTGCCACAACATGGCTGCTTTCACGGCTTTTCCCTTAGGTAGAACCCTAATACCCGGGTGATTTACCTTCCTAGGGTTACTGTTAGGCTTAGGCCTAGGACTTTTAAAACCAGGAAGCCCTGGGCTCCAGGCACACTGCAGCTGCGAAAGGCATCCCAAGGGGAGCGCAAAAGTGACGCAACTTGGCTGCCACTACTGATATTTCCATGAGACCATCCCGAACCATAGGCTGATTTTCCTTCCTAGGGTTAAGGTTTGAGTTACGCCTAGGGTAAGGGCTCTATTAACCAGAAAGCCCTGAGTTCCAAGAACACAGCAGCTGCGAAGGACTAGCCAAGAAGAGCGCAAAAGTACCACAACATGCCTGCCTCCACAGCTTTTTCCTTGGGGACATGCCTAATTCCTGGCTGATTTGCCTTTCTCGTCTTAGTGTTGGGGTTCGGCCTAGGGCTAGGATTTTTAAAATCAGGAAGCCCTGAGTTCCAGGCACACTGGAGCTGTGAAAGGCATCCAAAAGGGAGTGCAAAAGTGCCACAACATGGCTGCTTTCACGGCTTTTTCCTTGGCAAGAAGCCTAACATCAGGCTGATTTACTTTCCCAGGGTTACTGTTAGGCTTAGGCCTAGGGCTAGGATTTTTAAAACTAGGAAGCCCTTAGCTCCAGGCACACTGCAGCTGTTCAAGGCATCCCAAGGGGAGTACAAAAGTGCAACAACATGGCAGCTTTCACAGCTTTTTCCTTGGCACCATCCCTATACCTAGGCTGATTTATCTGCCTAGGGTTAGGGTTAGAGTTCAGCCTAGGGCTTGGATTTCTTTAACCAGGAAGCCCTGAGTTCCAGGCTTACTTCATCTGCCAAAGGCATCCCAAAGGGAGTGCAGAAGTGCCACAACATGGCTGCTTTCACGGCTTTTCCCTTAGGAAGAACCCTAATACCCGGCTGATTTACCTTCCTAGGGTTACTGTTAGGCTTAGGCCTAGGACTTTTAAAACCAGGAAGCCCTGGGCTCCAGGCACACTGCAGCTGCGAAAGGCATCCCAAGGGGAGCGCAAAAGTGACGCAACTTGGCTGCCACCGCTGATATTTCCAAGAGAGCATCCCGAACCATAGGCTGATTTTCCTTCCTAGGGTTAAGGTTTGAGTTACGCCTAGGGTAAGGGTCTATTAACCAGAAAGCCCTGAGTTCCAAGAACACAGCAGCTGCGAAGGACTAGCCAAGAAGAGCGCAAAAGTACCACAACATGCCTGCCTCCACAGCTTTTTCCTTGGGGACATGCCTAATTCCTGGCTGATTTGCCTTTCTCGTCTTAGGGTTGGGGTTCGGCCTAGGGCTAGGATTTTTAAAAGCAGGAAGCACTGAGTTCCAGGCACACTGGAGCTGTGAAAGGCATCCAAAAGGGAGTGCAAAAGTGCCACAACATGGCTGCTTTCACGGCTTTTCCCTTAGGAAGAACCCTAATACCCGGCTGATTTACCTTCCTAGGGTTACTGTTAGGCTTAGGCCTAGGACTTTTAAAACCAGGAAGCCCTGGGCTCCAGGCACACTGCAGCTGCAAAAGGCATCCCAAGGGGAGCGCAAAAGTGACGCAACTTGGCTGCCACCACTGATATTTCCATGAGACCATCCCGAACCATAGGCTGATTTTCCTTCCTAGGGTTAAGGTTTGAGTTACGCCTAGGGTAAGGGTCTATTAACCAGAAAGCCCTGAGTTCCAAGAACACAGCAGCTGCGAAGGACTAGCCAAGAAGAGCGCAAAAGTACCACAACATGCCTGCCTCCACAGCTTTTTCCTTGGGGACATGCCTAATTCCTGGCTGATTTGCCTTTCTCGTCTTAGGGTTGGGGTTCGGCCTAGGGCTAGGATTTTTAAAATCAGGAAGCCCTGAGTTCCAGGCACACTGGAGCTGTGAAAGGCATCCAAAAGGGAGTGCAAAAGTGCCACAACATGGCTGCTTTCACGGCTTTTTCCTTGGCAAGAAGCCTAATATCAGGCTGATTTACCTTCCCAGGGTTACTGTTAGGCTTAGGCCTAGGGCTAGGATTTTTGAAACTAGGAAGCCCTTAGCTCCAGGCACACTGCAGCTGTTCAAGGCATCCCAAGGGGAGTACAAAAGTGCAACAACATGGCAGCTTTCACAGCTTTTTCCTTGGCACCATCCCTATACCTAGGCTGATTTATCTGCCTAGGGTTAGGGTTAGGGTTCAGCCTAGGGCTTGAATTTTTTTTACCAGGAAGCCCTGAGTTCCAGGCTTACTTCATCTGCCAAAGGCATCCCAAAGGGAGTGCAGAAGTGCCACAACATGGCTGCTTTCACGGCTTTTCCCTTAGGAAGAACCCTAATACCCGGCTGATTTACCTTCCTAGGGTTACTGTTAGGCTTAGGCCTAGGACTTTTAAAACCAGGAAGCCCTGGGCTCCAGGCACACTGCAGCTGCGAAAGGCATCCCAAGGGGAGCGCAAAAGTGACGCAACTTGGCTGCCACCACTGATATTTCCATGAGACCATCCCGAACCATAGGCTGATTTTCCTTCCTAGGGTTAAGGTTTGAGTTACGCCTAGGGTAAGGGCTCTATTAACCAGAAAGCCCTGAGTTCCAAGAACACAGCAGCTGCGAAGGACTAGCCAAGAAGAGCGCAAAAGTAGCACAACATGCCTGCCTCCACAGCTTTTTCCTTGGGGACATGCCTAATTCCTGGCTGATTTGCCTTTCTCGTCTTAGGGTTGGGGTTCGGCCTAGGGCTAGGATTTTTAAAATCAGGAAGCCCTGAGTTCCAGGCACACTGGAGCTGTGAAAGGCATCCAAAAGGGAGTGCAAAAGTGCCACAACATGGCTGCTTTCACGGCTTTTTCCTTGGCAAGACGTCTAACACCACGCTGATTTCCCTTCCCAGGGTTACTGTTAGGCTTAGGCCTAGGGCTAGGATTTTTAAAACTAGGAAGCCCTTAGCTCCAGGCACACTGCAGCTGTTCAAGGCATCCCAAGGGGAGTACAAAAGTGCAACAACATGGCAGCTTTCACAGCTTTTTCCTTGGCACCATCCCTATACCTAGGCTGATTTATCTGCCTAGGGTTAGGGTTAGAGTGTAGCCTAGGGCTTGGATTTCTTTAACCAGGAAGCCCTGAGTTCCAGGCTTACTTCATCTGCCAAAGGCATCCCAAAGGGAGTGCAGAAGTGCCACAACATGGCTGCTTTCACGGCTTTTCCCTTAGGTAGAACCCTAATACCCGGCTGATTTACCTTCCTAGGGTTACTGTTAGGCTTAGGCCTAGGACTTTTAAAACCAGGAAGCCCTGGGCTCCAGGCACACTGCAGCTGCAAAAGGCATCCCAAGGGGAGCGCAAAAGTGACGCAACTTGGCTGCTACTACTGATATTTCCATGAGACCATCCCGAACCATAGGCTGATTTTCCTTCCTAGGGTTAAGGTTTGAGTTACGCCTAGGGTAAGGGCTCTATTAACCAGAAAGCCCTGAGTTCCAAGAACACAGCAGCTGCGAAGGACTAGCCAAGAAGAGCGCAAAAGTACCACAACATGCCTGCCTCCACAGCTTTTTCCTTGGGGACATGCCTAATTCCTGGCTGATTTGCCTTTCTCGTCTTAGGGTTGGGGTTCGGCCTAGGGCTAGGATTTTTAAAAGCAGGAAGCCCTGAGTTCCAGGCACACTGGAGCTGTGAAAGGCATCCAAAAGGGAGTGCAAAAGTGCCACAACATGGCTGCTTTCACGGCTTTTTCCTTGGCAAGAAGCCTAACATCAGGCTGATTTACTTTCCCAGGGTTACTGTTAGGCTTAGGCCTAGGGCTAGGATTTTTAAAACTAGGAAGCCCTTAGCTCCAGGCACACTGCAGCTGTTCAAGGCATCCCAAGGGGAGTACAAAAGTGCAACAACATGGCAGCTTTCACAGCTTTTTCCTTGGCACCATCCCTATACCTAGGCTGATTTATCTGCCTAGGGTTAGGGTTAGAGTTCAGCCTAGGGCTTGGATTTCTTTAACCAGGAAGCCCTGAGTTCCAGGCTTACTTCATCTGCCAAAGGCATCCCAAAGGGAGTGCAGAAGTGCCACAACATGGCTGCTTTCACGGCTTTTCCCTTAGGAAGAACCCTAATACCCGGCTGATTTACCTTCCTAGGGTTACTGTTAGGCTTAGGCCTAGGACTTTTAAAACCAGGAAGCCCTGGGCTCCAGGCACACTGCAGCTGCGAAAGGCATCCCAAGGGGAGCGCAAAAGTGACGCAACTTGGCTGCCACCACTGATATTTCCATGAGACCATCCCGAACCATAGGCTGATTTTCCTTCCTAGGGTTAAGGTTTGAGTTACGCCTAGGGTAAGGACTCTATTAACCAGAAAGCCCTGAGTTCCAAGAACACAGCAGCTGCGAAGGACTAGCCAAGAAGAGCGCAAAAGTACCACAACATGCCTGCCTCCACAGCTTTTTCCTTGGGGACATGCCTAATTCCTGGCTGATTTGCCTTTCTCGTCTTAGGGTTGGGGTTCGGCCTAGGGCTAGGATTTTTAAAATCAGGAAGCCCTGAGTTCCAGGCACACTGGAGCTGTGAAAGGCATCCAAAAGGGAGTGCAAAAGTGCCACAACATGGCTGCTTTCACGGCTTTTCCCTTAGGAAGAACCCTAATACCCGGCTGATTTACCTTCCTAGGGTTACTGTTAGGCTTAGGCCTAGGACTTTTAAAACCAGGAAGCCCTGGGCTCCAGGCACACTGCAGCTGCGAAAGGCATCCCAAGGGGAGCGCAAAAGTGACGCAACTTGGCTGCCACCACTGATATTTCCATGAGACCATCCCGAACCATAGGCTGATTTTCCTTCCTAGGGTTAAGGTTTGAGTTACGCCTAGGGTAAGGGTTCTATTAACCAGAAAGCCCTGAGTTCCAAGAACACAGCAGCTGCGAAGGACTACCCAAGAAGAGCGCAAAAGTAGCACAACATGCCTGCCTCCACAGCTTTTTCCTTGGGGACATGCCTAATTCCTGGCTGATTTGCCTTTCTCGTCTTAGGGTTGGGGTTCGGCCTAGGGCTAGGATTTTTAAAAGCAGGAAGCCCTGAGTTCTAGGCACACTGGAGCTGTTAAAGTCATCCAAAAGGGAGTGCAAAAGTGCCACAACATGGCTGCTTTCACGGCTTTTTCCTTGGCAAGACGCCTAACACCAGGCTGATTTCCCTTCCCAGGGTTAATGTTAGGCTTAGGCCTAGGGCTAGGATTTTTAAAACTAGGAAGCCCTTAGCTCCAGGCACACTGCAGCTGTTCAAGGCATCCCAAGGGGAGTACAAAAGTGCAACAACATGGCAGCTTTCACAGCTTTTTCCTTGGCACCATCCCTATACCTAGGCTGATTTAAATGCTAGGGTAGGGTTAGGGTTCAGCCTAGGGCTTGGATTTCTTTAACCAGGAAGCCCTGAGTTCCAGGCTTACTTCATCTGCCAAAGGCATCCCAAAGGGAGTGCAGAAGTGCCACAACATGGCTGCTTTCACGGCTTTTCCCTTAGGTAGAACCCTAATACCCGGCTGATTTACCTTCCTAGGGTTACTGTTAGGCTTAGGCCTAGGACTTTTAAAACCAGGAAGCCCTGGGCTCCAGGCACACTGCAGCTGCAAAAGGCATCCCAAGGGGAGCGCAAAAGTGACGCAACTTGGCTGCTACTACTGATATTTCCATGAGACCATCCCGAACCATAGGCTGATTTTCCTTCCTAGGGTTAAGGTTTGAGTTACGCCTAGGGTAAGGGCTCTATTAACCAGAAAGCCCTGAGTTCCAAGAACACAGCAGCTGCGAAGGACTAGCCAAGAAGAGCGCAAAAGTACCACAACATGCCTGCCTCCACAGCTTTTTCCTTGGGGACATGCCTAATTCCTGGCTGATTTGCCTTTCTCGTCTTAGGGTTGGGGTTCGGCCTAGGGCTAGGATTTTTAAAATCAGGAAGCCCTGAGTTCCAGGCACACTGGAGCTGTGAAAGGCATCCAAAAGGGAGTGCAGAAGTGCCACAACATGGCTGCTTTCACGGCTTTTTCCTTGGCAAGAAGCCTAACATCAGGCTGATTTACTTTCCCAGGGTTACTGTTAGGCTTAGGCCTAGGGCTAGGATTTTTAAAACTAGGAAGCCCTTAGCTCCAGGCACACTGCAGCTGTTCAAGGCATCCCAAGGGGAGTACAAAAGTGCAACAACATGGCAGCTTTCACAGCTTTTTCCTTGGCACCATCCCTATACCTAGGCTGATTTATCTGCCTAGGGTTAGGGTTAGAGTTCAGCCTAGGGCTTGGATTTCTTTAACCAGGAAGCCCTGAGTTCCAGGCTTACTTCATCTGCCAAAGGCATCCCAAAGGGAGTGCAGAAGTGCCACAACATGGCTGCTTTCACGGCTTTTCCCTTAGGAAGAACCCTAATACCCGGCTGATTTACCTTCCTAGGGTTACTGTTAGGCTTAGGCCTAGGACTTTTAAAACCAGGAAGCCCTGGGCTCCAGGCACACTGCAGCTGCGAAAGGCATCCCAAGGGGAGCGCAAAAGTGACGCAACTTGGCTGCCACCACTGATATTTCCAAGAGAGCATCCCGAACCATAGGCTGATTTTCCTTCCTAGGGTTAAGGTTTGAGTTACGCCTAGGGTAAGGGTCTATTAACCAGAAAGCCCTGAGTTCCAAGAACACGGCAGCTGCGAAGGACTAGCCAAGAAGAGCGCAAAAGTACCACAACATGCCTGCCTCCACAGCTTTTTCCTTGGGGACATGCCTAATTCCTGGCTGATTTGCCTTTCTCGTCTTAGGGTTGGGGTTCGGCCTAGGGCTAGGATTTTTAAAATCAGGAAGCCCTGAGTTCCAGGCACACTGGAGCTGTGAAAGGCATCCAAAAGGGAGTGCAAAAGTGCCACAACATGGCTGCTTTCACGGCTTTTCCCTTAGGAAGAACCCTAATACCCGGCTGATTTACCTTCCTAGGGTTACTGTTAGGCTTAGGCCTAGGACTTTTAAAACCAGGAAGCCCTGGGCTCCAGGCACACTGCAGCTGCAAAAGGCATCCCAAGGGGAGCGCAAAAGTGACGCAACTTGGCTGCCACCACTGATATTTCCATGAGACCATCCCGAACCATAGGCTGATTTTCCTTCCTAGGGTTAAGGTTTGAGTTACGCCTAGGGTAAGGGTCTATTAACCAGAAAGCCCTGTGTTCCAAGAACACAGCAGCTGCGAAGGACTAGCCAAGAAGAGCGCAAAAGTACCACAACATGCCTGCCTCCACAGCTTTTTCCTTGGGGACATGCCTAATTCCTGGCTGATTTGCCTTTCTCGTCTTAGGGTTGGGGTTCGGCCTAGGGCTAGGATTTTTAAAATCAGGAAGCCCTGAGTTCTAGGCACACTGGAGCTGTGAAAGGCATCCAAAAGGGAGTGCAGAAGTGCCACAACATGGCTGCTTTCACAGCTTTTCCCTTAGGAAGAACCCTAATACCCGGCTGATTTACCTTCCTAGGGTTACTGTTAGGCTTAGGCCTAGGACTTTTAAAACCAGGAAGCCCTGGGCTCCAGGCACACTGCAGCTGCGAAAGGCATCCCAAGGGGAGCGCAAAAGTGACGCAACTTGGCTGCCACCACTGATATTTCCATGAGACCATCCCGAACCATAGGCTGATTTTCCTTCCTAGGGTTAAGGTTTGAGTTACTCCTAGGGTAAGGGCTCTATTAACCAGAAAGCCCTGAGTTCCAAGAACACAGCAGCTGCGAAGGACTAGCCAAGAAGAGCGCAAAAGTACCACAACATGCCTGCCTCCACAGCTTTTTCCTTGGGGACATGCCTAATTCCTGGCTGATTTGCCATTCTCGTCTTAGGGTTGGGGTTCGGCCTAGGGCTAGGATTTTTAAAATCAGGAAGCCCTGAGTTCCAGGCACACTGGAGCTGTGAAAGGCATCCAAAAGGGAGTGCAAAAGTGCCACAACATGGCTGCTTTCACGGCTTTTCCCTTAGGAAGAACCCTAATACCCGGCTGATTTACCTTCCTAGGGTAACTGTTAGGCTTAGGCCTAGGGCTAGGATTTTTAAAACTAGGAAGCCCTTAGCTCCAGGCACACTGCAGCTGTTCAAGGCATCCCAAGGGGAGTACAAAAGTGCAACAACATGGCAGCTTTCACAGCTTTTTCCTTGGCACCATCCCTATACCTAGGCTGATTTATCTGCCTAGGGTTAGGGTTAGGGTTCAGCCTAGGGCTTGAATTTTTTTTACCAGGAAGCCCTGAGTTCCAGGCTTACTTCATCTGCCAAAGGCATCCCAAAGGGAGTGCAGAAGTGCCACAACATGGCTGCTTTCACGGCTTTTCCCTTAGGAAGAACCCTAATACCCGGCTGATTTACCTTCCTAGGGTTACTGTTAGGCTTAGGCCTAGGACTTTTAAAACCAGGAAGCCCTGGGCTCCAGGCACACTGCAGCTGCAAAAGGCATCCCAAGGGGAGCGCAAAAGTGACGCAACTTGGCTGCCACCACTGATATTTCCATGAGACCATCCCGAACCATAGGCTGATTTTCCTTCCTAGGGTTAAGGTTTGAGTTACGCCTAGGGTAAGGGTCTATTAACCAGAAAGCCCTGAGTTCCAAGAACACAGCAGCTGCGAAGGACTAGCCAAGAAGAGCGCAAAAGTAGCACAACATGCCTGCCTCCACAGCTTTTTCCTTGGGGACATGCCTAATTCCTGGCTGATTTGCCTTTCTCGTCTTAGGGTTGGGGTTCGGCCTAGGGCTAGGATTTTTAAAATCAGGAAGCCCTGAGTTCCAGGCACACTGGAGCTGTGAAAGGCATCCAAAAGGGAGTGCAAAAGTGCCACAACATGGCTGCTTTCACGGCTTTTTCCTTGGCAAGACGCCTAACACCAGGCTGATTTACCTTCCTAGGGTTACTGTTAGGCTTAGGCCTAGGACTTTTAAAACCAGGAAGCCCTGGGCTCCAGGCACACTGCAGCTGCGAAAGGCATCCCAAGGGGAGCGCAAAAGTGACGCAACTTGGCTGCCACCACTGATATTTCCATGAGACCATCCCGAACCATAGGCTGATTTTCCTTCCTAGGGTTAAGGTTTGAGTTACGCCTAGGGTAAGGGCTCTATTAACCAGAAAGCCCTGAGTTCCAAGAACACAGCAGCTGCGAAGGACTAGCCAAGAAGAGCGCAAAAGTACCACAACATGCCTGCCTCCACAGCTTTTTCCTTGGGGACATGCCTAATTCCTGGCTGATTTGCCTTTCTCGTCTTAGGGTTGGGGTTCGGCCTAGGGCTAGGATTTTTAAAAGCAGGAAGCCCTGAGTTCCAGGCACACTGGAGCTGTGAAAGGCATCCAAAAGGGAGTGCAGAAGTGCCACAACATGGCTGCTTTCACAGCTTTTCCCTTAGGAAGAACCCTAATACCCGGCTGATTTACCTTCCTAGGGTTACTGTTAGGCTTAGGCCTAGGACTTTTAAAACCAGGAAGCCCTGGGCTCCAGGCACACTGCAGCTGCGAAAGGCATCCCAAGGGGAGCGCAAAAGTGACGCAACTTGGCTGCCACCACTGATATTTCCATGAGACCATCCCGAACCATAGGCTGATTTTCCTTCCTAGGGTTAAGGTTTGAGTTACGCCTAGGGTAAGGGCTCTATTAACCAGAAAGCCCTGAGTTCCAAGAACACAGCAGCTGCGAAGGACTAGCCAAGAAGAGCGCAAAAGTACCACAACATGCCTGCCTCCACAGCTTTTTCCTTGGGGACATGCCTAATTCCTGGCTGATTTGCCTTTCTCGTCTTAGGGTTGGGGTTCGGCCTAGGGCTAGGATTTTTAAAAGCAGGAAGCCCTGAGTTCCAGGCACACTGGAGCTGTGAAAGGCATCCAAAAGGGAGTGCAAAAGTGCCACAACATGGCTGCTTTCACGGCTTTTCCCTTAGGAAGAACCCTAATACCCGGCTGATTTACCTTCCTAGGGTAACTGTTAGGCTTAGGCCTAGGGCTAGGATTTTTAAAACTAGGAAGCCCTTAGCTCCAGGCACACTGCAGCTGTTCAAGGCATCCCAAGGGGAGTACAAAAGTGCAACAACATGGCAGCTTTCACAGCTTTTTCCTTGGCACCATCCCTATACCTAGGCTGATTTATCTGCCTAGGGTTAGGGTTAGGGTTCAGCCTAGGGCTTGAATTTTTTTTACCAGGAAGCCCTGAGTTCCAGGCTTACTTCATCTGCCAAAGGCATCCCAAAGGGAGTGCAGAAGTGCCACAACATGGCTGCTTTCACGGCTTTTCCCTTAGGAAGAACCCTAATACCCGGCTGATTTACCTTCCTAGGGTTACTGTTAGGCTTAGGCCTAGGACTTTTAAAACCAGGAAGCCCTGGGCTCCAGGCACACTGCAGCTGCAAAAGGCATCCCAAGGGGAGCGCAAAAGTGACGCAACTTGGCTGCCACCACTGATATTTCCATGAGACCATCCCGAACCATAGGCTGATTTTCCTTCCTAGGGTTAAGGTTTGAGTTACGCCTAGGGTAAGGGTCTATTAACCAGAAAGCCCTGAGTTCCAAGAACACAGCAGCTGCGAAGGACTAGCCAAGAAGAGCGCAAAAGTACCACAACATGCCTGCCTCCACAGCTTTTTCCTTGGGGACATGCCTAATTCCTGGCTGATTTGCCTTTCTCGTCTTAGGGTTGGGGTTCGGCCTAGGGCTAGGATTTTTAAAAGCAGGAAGCCCTGAGTTCCAGGCACACTGGAGCTGTGAAAGGCATCCAAAAGGGAGTGCAAAAGTGCCACAACATGGCTGCTTTCACGGCTTTTTCCTTGGCAAGACGCCTAACACCAGGCTGATTTACCTTCCTAGGGTTACTGTTAGGCTTAGGCCTAGGACTTTTAAAACCAGGAAGCCCTGGGCTCCAGGCACACTGCAGCTGCAAAAGGCATCCCAAGGGGAGCGCAAAAGTGACGCAACTTGGCTGCCACCACTGATATTTCCATGAGACCATCCCGAACCATAGGCTGATTTTCCTTCCTAGGGTTAAGGTTTGAGTTACGCCTAGGGTAAGGGCTCTATTAACCAGAAAGCCCTGAGTTCCAAGAACACAGCAGCTGCGAAGGACTAGCCAAGAAGAGCGCAAAAGTACCACAACATGCCTGCCTCCACAGCTTTTTCCTTGGGGACATGCCTAATTCCTGGCTGATTTGCCTTTCTCGTCTTAGGGTTGGGGTTCGGCCTAGGGCTAGGATTTTTAAAAGCAGGAAGCCCTGAGTTCCAGGCACACTGGAGCTGTGAAAGGCATCCAAAAGGGAGTGCAGAAGTGCCACAACATGGCTGCTTTCACAGCTTTTCCCTTAGGAAGAACCCTAATACCCGGCTGATTTACCTTCCTAGGGTTACTGTTAGGCTTAGGCCTAGGACTTTTAAAACCAGGAAGCCCTGGGCTCCAGGCACACTGCAGCTGCGAAAGGCATCCCAAGGGGAGCGCAAAAGTGACGCAACTTGGCTGCCACCACTGATATTTCCATGAGACCATCCCGAACCATAGGCTGATTTTCCTTCCTAGGGTTAAGGTTTGAGTTACGCCTAGGGTAAGGGCTCTATTAACCAGAAAGCCCTGAGTTCCAAGAACACAGCAGCTGCGAAGGACTAGCCAAGAAGAGCGCAAAAGTACCACAACATGCCTGCCTCCACAGCTTTTTCCTTGGGGACATGCCTAATTCCTGGCTGATTTGCCTTTCTCGTCTTAGGGTTGGGGTTCGGCCTAGGGCTAGGATTTTTAAAAGCAGGAAGCCCTGAGTTCCAGGCACACTGGAGCTGTGAAAGGCATCCAAAAGGGAGTGCAAAAGTGCCACAACATGGCTGCTTTCACGGCTTTTCCCTTAGGAAGAACCCTAATACCCGGCTGATTTACCTTCCTAGGGTAACTGTTAGGCTTAGGCCTAGGGCTAGGATTTTTAAAACTAGGAAGCCCTTAGCTCCAGGCACACTGCAGCTGTTCAAGGCATCCCAAGGGGAGTACAAAAGTGCAACAACATGGCAGCTTTCACAGCTTTTTCCTTGGCACCATCCCTATACCTAGGCTGATTTATCTGCCTAGGGTTAGGGTTAGGGTTCAGCCTAGGGCTTGAATTTTTTTTACCAGGAAGCCCTGAGTTCCAGGCTTACTTCATCTGCCAAAGGCATCCCAAAGGGAGTGCAGAAGTGCCACAACATGGCTGCTTTCACGGCTTTTCCCTTAGGAAGAACCCTAATACCCGGCTGATTTACCTTCCTAGGGTTACTGTTAGGCTTAGGCCTAGGACTTTTAAAACCAGGAAGCCCTGGGCTCCAGGCACACTGCAGCTGCAAAAGGCATCCCAAGGGGAGCGCAAAAGTGACGCAACTTGGCTGCCACCACTGATATTTCCATGAGACCATCCCGAACCATAGGCTGATTTTCCTTCCTAGGGTTAAGGTTTGAGTTACGCCTAGGGTAAGGGTCTATTAACCAGAAAGCCCTGAGTTCCAAGAACACAGCAGCTGCGAAGGACTAGCCAAGAAGAGCGCAAAAGTAGCACAACATGCCTGCCTCCACAGCTTTTTCCTTGGGGACATGCCTAATTCCTGGCTGATTTGCCTTTCTCGTCTTAGGGTTGGGGTTCGGCCTAGGGCTAGGATTTTTAAAAGCAGGAAGCCCTGAGTTCCAGGCACACTGGAGCTGTGAAAGGCATCCAAAAGGGAGTGCAAAAGTGCCACAACATGGCTGCTTTCACGGCTTTTTCCTTGGCAAGACGCCTAACACCAGGCTGATTTACCTTCCTAGGGTTACTGTTAGGCTTAGGCCTAGGACTTTTAAAACCAGGAAGCCCTGGGCTCCAGGCACACTGCAGCTGCGAAAGGCATCCCAAGGGGAGCGCAAAAGTGACGCAACTTGGCTGCCACCACTGATATTTCCATGAGACCATCCCGAACCATAGGCTGATTTTCCTTCCTAGGGTTAAGGTTTGAGTTACGCCTAGGGTAAGGGCTCTATTAACCAGAAAGCCCTGAGTTCCAAGAACACAGCAGCTGCGAAGGACTAGCCAAGAAGAGCGCAAAAGTACCACAACATGCCTGCCTCCACAGCTTTTTCCTTGGGGACATGCCTAATTCCTGGCTGATTTGCCTTTCTCGTCTTAGGGTTGGGGTTCGGCCTAGGGCTAGGATTTTTAAAAGCAGGAAGCCCTGAGTTCCAGGCACACTGGAGCTGTGAAAGGCATCCAAAAGGGAGTGCAGAAGTGCCACAACATGGCTGCTTTCACAGCTTTTCCCTTAGGAAGAACCCTAATACCCGGCTGATTTACCTTCCTAGGGTTACTGTTAGGCTTAGGCCTAGGACTTTTAAAACCAGGAAGCCCTGGGCTCCAGGCACACTGCAGCTGCGAAAGGCATCCCAAGGGGAGCGCAAAAGTGACGCAACTTGGCTGCCACCACTGATATTTCCATGAGACCATCCCGAACCATAGGCTGATTTTCCTTCCTAGGGTTAAGGTTTGAGTTACGCCTAGGGTAAGGGCTCTATTAACCAGAAAGCCCTGAGTTCCAAGAACACAGCAGCTGCGAAGGACTAGCCAAGAAGAGCGCAAAAGTACCACAACATGCCTGCCTCCACAGCTTTTTCCTTGGGGACATGCCTAATTCCTGGCTGATTTGCCTTTCTCGTCTTAGGGTTGGGGTTCGGCCTAGGGCTAGGATTTTTAAAAGCAGGAAGCCCTGAGTTCCAGGCACACTGGAGCTGTGAAAGGCATCCAAAAGGGAGTGCAAAAGTGCCACAACATGGCTGCTTTCACGGCTTTTCCCTTAGGAAGAACCCTAATACCCGGCTGATTTACCTTCCTAGGGTAACTGTTAGGCTTAGGCCTAGGGCTAGGATTTTTAAAACTAGGAAGCCCTTAGCTCCAGGCACACTGCAGCTGTTCAAGGCATCCCAAGGGGAGTACAAAAGTGCAACAACATGGCAGCTTTCACAGCTTTTTCCTTGGCACCATCCCTATACCTAGGCTGATTTATCTGCCTAGGGTTAGGGTTAGGGTTCAGCCTAGGGCTTGAATTTTTTTTACCAGGAAGCCCTGAGTTCCAGGCTTACTTCATCTGCCAAAGGCATCCCAAAGGGAGTGCAGAAGTGCCACAACATGGCTGCTTTCACGGCTTTTCCCTTAGGAAGAACCCTAATACCCGGCTGATTTACCTTCCTAGGGTTACTGTTAGGCTTAGGCCTAGGACTTTTAAAACCAGGAAGCCCTGGGCTCCAGGCACACTGCAGCTGCAAAAGGCATCCCAAGGGGAGCGCAAAAGTGACGCAACTTGGCTGCCACCACTGATATTTCCATGAGACCATCCCGAACCATAGGCTGATTTTCCTTCCTAGGGTTAAGGTTTGAGTTACGCCTAGGGTAAGGGTCTATTAACCAGAAAGCCCTGAGTTCCAAGAACACAGCAGCTGCGAAGGACTAGCCAAGAAGAGCGCAAAAGTAGCACAACATGCCTGCCTCCACAGCTTTTTCCTTGGGGACATGCCTAATTCCTGGCTGATTTGCCTTTCTCGTCTTAGGGTTGGGGTTCGGCCTAGGGCTAGGATTTTTAAAAGCAGGAAGCCCTGAGTTCCAGGCACACTGGAGCTGTGAAAGGCATCCAAAAGGGAGTGCAAAAGTGCCACAACATGGCTGCTTTCACGGCTTTTTCCTTGGCAAGACGCCTAACACCAGGCTGATTTACCTTCCTAGGGTTACTGTTAGGCTTAGGCCTAGGACTTTTAAAACCAGGAAGCCCTGGGCTCCAGGCACACTGCAGCTGCAAAAGGCATCCCAAGGGGAGCGCAAAAGTGACGCAACTTGGCTGCCACCACTGATATTTCCATGAGACCATCCCGAACCATAGGCTGATTTTCCTTCCTAGGGTTAAGGTTTGAGTTACGCCTAGGGTAAGGGCTCTATTAACCAGAAAGCCCTGAGTTCCAAGAACACAGCAGCTGCGAAGGACTAGCCAAGAAGAGCGCAAAAGTACCACAACATGCCTGCCTCCACAGCTTTTTCCTTGGGGACATGCCTAATTCCTGGCTGATTTGCCTTTCTCGTCTTAGGGTTGGGGTTCGGCCTAGGGCTAGGATTTTTAAAAGCAGGAAGCCCTGAGTTCCAGGCACACTGGAGCTGTGAAAGGCATCCAAAAGGGAGTGCAGAAGTGCCACAACATGGCTGCTTTCACAGCTTTTCCCTTAGGAAGAACCCTAATACCCGGCTGATTTACCTTCCTAGGGTTACTGTTAGGCTTAGGCCTAGGACTTTTAAAACCAGGAAGCCCTGGGCTCCAGGCACACTGCAGCTGCGAAAGGCATCCCAAGGGGAGCGCAAAAGTGACGCAACTTGGCTGCCACCACTGATATTTCCATGAGACCATCCCGAACCATAGGCTGATTTTCCTTCCTAGGGTTAAGGTTTGAGTTACGCCTAGGGTAAGGGCTCTATTAACCAGAAAGCCCTGAGTTCCAAGAACACAGCAGCTGCGAAGGACTAGCCAAGAAGAGCGCAAAAGTACCACAACATGCCTGCCTCCACAGCTTTTTCCTTGGGGACATGCCTAATTCCTGGCTGATTTGCCTTTCTCGTCTTAGGGTTGGGGTTCGGCCTAGGGCTAGGATTTTTAAAAGCAGGAAGCCCTGAGTTCCAGGCACACTGGAGCTGTGAAAGGCATCCAAAAGGGAGTGCAAAAGTGCCACAACATGGCTGCTTTCACGGCTTTTCCCTTAGGAAGAACCCTAATACCCGGCTGATTTACCTTCCTAGGGTAACTGTTAGGCTTAGGCCTAGGGCTAGGATTTTTAAAACTAGGAAGCCCTTAGCTCCAGGCACACTGCAGCTGTTCAAGGCATCCCAAGGGGAGTACAAAAGTGCAACAACATGGCAGCTTTCACAGCTTTTTCCTTGGCACCATCCCTATACCTAGGCTGATTTATCTGCCTAGGGTTAGGGTTAGGGTTCAGCCTAGGGCTTGAATTTTTTTTACCAGGAAGCCCTGAGTTCCAGGCTTACTTCATCTGCCAAAGGCATCCCAAAGGGAGTGCAGAAGTGCCACAACATGGCTGCTTTCACGGCTTTTCCCTTAGGAAGAACCCTAATACCCGGCTGATTTACCTTCCTAGGGTTACTGTTAGGCTTAGGCCTAGGACTTTTAAAACCAGGAAGCCCTGGGCTCCAGGCACACTGCAGCTGCGGAAGGCATCCCAAGGGGAGCGCAAAAGTGACGCAACTTGGCTGCCACCACTGATATTTCCATGAGACCATCCCGAACCATAGGCTGATTTTCCTTCCTAGGGTTAAGGTTTGAGTTACGCCTAGGGTAAGGGTCTATTAACCAGAAAGCCCTGAGTTCCAAGAACACAGCAGCTGCGAAGGACTAGCCAAGAAGAGCGCAAAAGTAGCACAACATGCCTGCCTCCACAGCTTTTTCCTTGGGGACATGCCTAATTCCTGGCTGATTTGCCTTTCTCGTCTTAGGGTTGGGGTTCGGCCTAGGGCTAGGATTTTTAAAAGCAGGAAGCCCTGAGTTCCAGGCACACTGGAGCTGTGAAAGGCATCCAAAAGGGAGTGCAAAAGTGCCACAACATGGCTGCTTTCACGGCTTTTTCCTTGGCAAGACGCCTAACACCAGGCTGATTTACCTTCCTAGGGTTACTGTTAGGCTTAGGCCTAGGACTTTTAAAACCAGGAAGCCCTGAGTTCCAGGCACACTGCAGCTGCAAAAGGCATCCCAAGGGGAGCGCAAAAGTGACGCAACTTGGCTGCCACCACTGATATTTCCATGAGACCATCCCGAACCATAGGCTGATTTTCCTTCCTAGGGTTAAGGTTTGAGTTACGCCTAGGGTAAGGGCTCTATTAACCAGAAAGCCCTGAGTTCCAAGAACACAGCAGCTGCGAAGGACTAGCCAAGAAGAGCGCAAAAGTACCACAACATGCCTGCCTCCACAGCTTTTTCCTTGGGGACATGCCTAATTCCTGGCTGATTTGCCTTTCTCGTCTTAGGGTTGGGGTTCGGCCTAGGGCTAGGATTTTTAAAAGCAGGAAGCCCTGAGTTCCAGGCACACTGGAGCTGTGAAAGGCATCCAAAAGGGAGTGCAAAAGTGCCACAACATGGCTGCTTTCACGGCTTTTCCCTTAGGAAGAACCCTAATACCCGGCTGATTTACCTTCCTAGGGTTACTGTTAGGCTTAGGCCTAGGACTTTTAAAACCAGGAAGCCCTGGGCTCCAGGCACACTGCAGCTGCAAAAGGCATCCCAAGGGGAGCGCAAAAGTGACGCAACTTGGCTGCCACTACTGATATTTCCATGAGACCATCCCGAACCATAGGCTGATTTTCCTTCCTAGGGTTAAGGTTTGAGTTACGCCTAGGGTAAGGGCTCTATTAACCAGAAAGCCCTGAGTTCCAAGAACACAGCAGCTGCGAAGGACTAGCCAAGAAGAGCGCAAAAGTACCACAACATGCCTGCCTCCACAGCTTTTTCCTTGGGGACATGCCTAATTCCTGGCTGATTTGCCTTTCTCGTCTTAGGGTTGGGGTTCGGCCTAGGGCTAGGATTTTTAAAAGCAGGAAGCACTGAGTTCCAGGCACACTGGAGCTGTGAAAGGCATCCAAAAGGGAGTGCAAAAGTGCCACAACATGGCTGCTTTCACGGCTTTTCCCTTAGGAAGAACCCTAATACCCGGCTGATTTAGCTTCCTAGGGTTACTGTTAGGCTTAGGCCTAGGGCTAGGATTTTTAAAACTAGGAAGCCCTTAGCTCCAGGCACACTGCAGCTGTTCAAGGCATCCCAAGGGGAGTACAAAAGTGCAACAACATGGCAGCTTTCACAGCTTTTTCCTTGGCACCATCCCTATACCTAGGCTGATTTATCTGCCTAGGGTTAGGGTTAGGGTTCAGCCTAGGGCTTGAATTTTTTTTACCAGGAAGCCCTGAGTTCCAGGCTTACTTCATCTGCCAAAGGCATCCCAAAGGGAGTGCAGAAGTGCCACAACATGGCTGCTTTCACGGCTTTTCCCTTAGGAAGAACCCTAATACCCGGCTGATTTACCTTCCTAGGGTTACTGTTAGGCTTAGGCCTAGGACTTTTAAAACCAGGAAGCCCTGGGCTCCAGGCACACTGCAGCTGCGAAAGGCATCCCAAGGGGAGCGCAAAAGTGACGCAACTTGGCTGCCACCACTGATATTTCCATGAGACCATCCCGAACCATAGGCTGATTTTCCTTCCTAGGGTTAAGGTTTGAGTTACGCCTAGGGTAAGGGTCTATTAACCAGAAAGCCCTGAGTTCCAAGAACACAGCAGCTGCGAAGGACTAGCCAAGAAGAGCGCAAAAGTAGCACAACATGCCTGCCTCCACAGCTTTTTCCTTGGGGACATGCCTAATTCCTGGCTGATTTGCCTTTCTCGTCTTAGGGTTGGGGTTCGGCCTAGGGCTAGGATTTTTAAAAGCAGGAAGCCCTGAGTTCCAGGCACACTGGAGCTGTGAAAGGCATCCAAAAGGGAGTGCAAAAGTGCCACAACATGGCTGCTTTCACGGCTTTTTCCTTGGCAAGACGCCTAACACCAGGCTGATTTCCCTTCCCAGGGTTACTGTTAGGCTTAGGCCTAGGGCTAGGATTTTTAAAACTAGGAAGCCCTTAGCTCCAGGCACACTGCAGCTGTTCAAGGCATCCCAAGGGGAGTACAAAAGTGCAACAACATGGCAGCTTTCACAGCTTTTTCCTTGGCACCATCCCTATACCTAGGCTGATTTATCTGCTAGGGTTAGGGTTAGGCTTCAGCCTAGGGCTTGAATTTTTTTTACCAGGAAGCCCTGAGTTCCAGGCTTACTTCATCTGCCAAAGGCATCCCAAAGGGAGTGCAGAAGTGCCACAACATGGCTGCTTTCACGGCTTTTCCCTTAGGAAGAACCCTAATACCCGGCTGATTTACCTTCCTAGGGTTACTGTTAGGCTTAGGCCTAGGACTTTTAAAACCAGGAAGCCCTGGGCTCCAGGCACACTGCAGCTGCAAAAGGCATCCCAAGGGGAGCGCAAAAGTGACGCAACATGGCTGCTTTCACGGCTTTTTCCTTGGCAAGAAGGCTAACATCAGGCTGATTTACTTTCCCAGGGTTACTGTTAGGCTTAGGCCTAGGGCTTGGATTTTTAAAACTAGGAAGCCCTTAGCTCCAGGCACACTGCAGCTGTTCAAGGCATCCCAAGGGGAGTACAAAAGTGCAACAACATGGCAGCTTTCACAGCTTTTTCCTTGGCACCATCCCTATACCTTGGCTGATTTATCTGCCTAGGGTTAGGGTTAGAGTTCAGCCTAGGGCTTGGATTTCTTTAACCAGGAAGCCCTGAGTTCCAGGCTTACTTCATCTGCCAAAGGCATCCCAAAGGGAGTGCAGAAGTGCCACAACATGGCTGCTTTCACGGCTTTTCCCTTAGGAAGAACCCTAATACCTGGCTGATTTTCCTTCCTAGGGTTACTGTTAGGCTTAGGCCTAGGACTTTTAAAACCAGGAAGCCCTGGGCTCCAGGCACACTGCAGCTGCGAAAGGCATCCCAAGGGGAGCGCAAAAGTGACGCAACTTGGCTGCCACCACTGATATTTCCAAGAGAGCATCCCGAACCATAGGCTGATTTTCCTTCCTAGGGTTAAGGTTTGAGTTACGCCTAGGGTAAGGGTCTATTAACCAGAAAGCCCTGAGTTCCAAGAACACAGCAGCTGCGAAGGACTAGCCAAGAAGAGCGCAAAAGTACCACAACATGCCTGCCTCCACAGCTTTTTCCTTGGGGACATGCCTAATTCCTGGCTGATTTGCCTTTCTCGTCTTAGGGTTGGGGTTCGGCCTAGGGCTAGGATTTTTAAAATCAGGAAGCCCTGAGTTCCAGGCACACTGGAGCTGTGAAAGGCATCCAAAAGGGAGTGCAAAAGTGCCACAACATGGCTGCTTTCACGGCTTTTCCCTTAGGAAGAACCCTAATACCCGGCTGATTTACCTTCCTAGGGTAACTGTTAGGCTTAGGCCTAGGGCTAGGATATTTAAAACTAGGAAGCCCTTAGCTCCAGGCACACTGCAGCTGTTCAAGGCATCCCAAGGGGAGTACAAAAGTGCAACAACATGGCAGCTTTCACAGCTTTTTCCTTGGCACCATCCCTATACCTAGGCTGATTTATCTGCCTAGGGTTAGGGTTAGGGTTCAGCCTAGGGCTTGAATTTTTTTTACCAGGAAGCCCTGAGTTCCAGGCTTACTTCATCTGCCAAAGGCATCCCAAAGGGAGTGCAGAAGTGCCACAACATGGCTGCTTTCACGGCTTTTCCCTTAGGAAGAACCCTAATACCCGGCTGATTTACCTTCCTAGGGTTACTGTTAGGCTTAGGCCTAGGACTTTTAAAACCAGGAAGCCCTGGGCTCCAGGCACACTGCAGCTGCGAAAGGCATCCCAAGGGGAGCGCAAAAGTGACGCAACTTGGCTGCCACCACTGATATTTCCATGAGACCATCCCGAACCATAGGCTGATTTTCCTTCCTAGGGTTAAGGTTTGAGTTACGCCTAGGGTAAGGGTCTATTAACCAGAAAGCCCTGAGTTCCAAGAACACAGCAGCTGCGAAGGACTAGCCAAGAAGAGCGCAAAAGTACCACAACATGCCTGCCTCCACAGCTTTTTCCTTGGGGACATGCCTAATTCCTGGCTGATTTGCCTTTCTCGTCTTAGGGTTGGGGTTCGGCCTAGGGCTAGGATTTTTAAAAGCAGGAAGCCCTGAGTTCCAGGCACACTGGAGCTGTGAAAGGCATCCAAAAGGGAGTGCAAAAGTGCCACAACATGGCTGCTTTCACGGCTTTTCCCTTAGGAAGAACCCTAATACCCGGCTGATTTACCTTCCTAGGGTTACTGTTAGGCTTAGGCCTAGGACTTTTAAAACCAGGAAGCCCTGGGCTCCAGGCACACTGCAGCTGTTCAAGGCATCCCAAGGGGAGTACAAAAGTGCAACAACATGGCAGCTTTAACAGCTTTTTCCTTGGCACCATCCCTATACCTAGGCTGATTTATCTGCTAGGGTTAGGGTTAGGCTTCAGCCTAGGGCTTGAATTTTTTTAACCAGGAAGCCCTGAGTTCCAGGCTTACTTCATCTGCCAAAGGCATCCCAAAGGGAGTGCAGAAGTGCCACAACATGGCTGCTTTCACGGCTTTTCCCTTAGGAAGAACCCTAATACCCGGCTGATTTACCTTCCTAGGGTTACTGTTAGGCTTAGGCCTAGGACTTTTAAAACCAGGAAGCCCTGGGCTCCAGGCACACTGCAGCTGCGAAAGGCATCCCAAGGGGAGCGCAAAAGTGACGCAACTTGGCTGCCACCACTGATATTTCCATGAGACCATCCCGAACCATAGGCTGATTTTCCTTCCTCGGGTTAAGGTTTGAGTTACGCCTAGGGTAAGGGCTCTATTAACCAGAAAGCCCTGAGTTCCAAGAACACAGCAGCTGCGAAGGACTAGCCAAGAAGAGCGCAAAAGTACCACAACATGCCTGCCTCCACAGCTTTTTCCTTGGGGACATGCCTAATTCCTGGCTGATTTGCCTTTCTCGTCTTAGGGTTGGGGTTCGGCCTAGGGCTAGGATTTTTAAAAGCAGGAAGCCCTGAGTTCCAGGCACACTGGAGCTGTGAAAGGCATCCAAAAGGGAGTGCAAAAGTGCCACAACATGGCTGCTTTCACGGCTTTTTCCTTGGCAAGACGCCTAACACCAGGCTGATTTCCCTTCCCAGGGTTAATGTTAGGCTTAGGCCTAGGGCTAGGATTTTTAAAACTAGGAAGCCCTTAGCTCCAGGCACACTGCAGCTGTTCAAGGCATCCCAAGGGGAGTACAAAAGTGCAACAACATGGCAGCTTTCACAGCTTTTTCCTTGGCACCATCCCTATACCTAGGCTGATTTATCTGCCTAGGGTTAGGGTTAGAGTGCAGCCTAGGGCTTGAATTTCTTTAACCAGGAAGCCCTGAGTTCCAGGCTTACTTCATCTGCCAAAGGCATCCCAAAGGGAGTGCAGAAGTGCCACAACATGGCTGCTTTCACGGCTTTTCCCTTAGGTAGAACCCTAATACCCGGCTGATTTACCTTCCTAGGGTTACTGTTAGGCTTAGGCCTAGGACTTTTAAAACCAGGAAGCCCTGGGCTCCAGGCACACTGCAGCTGCAAAAGGCATCCCAAGGGGAGCGCAAAAGTGACGCAACTTGGCTGCCACTACTGATATTTCCATGAGACCATCCCGAACCATAGGCTGATTTTCCTTCCTAGGGTTAAGGTTTGAGTTACGCCTAGGGTAAGGGCTCTATTAACCAGAAAGCCCTGAGTTCCAAGAACACAGCAGCTGCGAAGGACTAGCCAAGAAGAGCGCAAAAGTAGCACAACATGCCTGCCTCCACAGCTTTTTCCTTGGGGACATGCCTAATTCCTGGCTGATTTGCCTTTCTCGTCTTAGGGTTGGCGTTCGGCCTAGGGCTAGGATTTTTAAAAGCAGGAAGCCCTGAGTTCCAGGCACACTGGAGCTGTGAAAGGCATCCAAAAGGGAGTGCAAAAGTGCCACAACATGGCTGCTTTCACGGCTTTTTCCTTGGCAAGAAGGCTAACATCAGGCTGATTTACTTTCCCAGGGTTACTGTTAGGCTTAGGCCTAGGGCTTGGATTTTTAAAACTAGGAAGCCCTTAGCTCCAGGCACACTGCAGCTGTTCAAGGCATCCCAAGGGGAGTACAAAAGTGCAACAACATGGCAGCTTTCACAGCTTTTTCCTTGGCACCATCCCTATACCAAGGCTGATTTATCTGCCTAGGGTTAGGGTTAGAGTTCAGCCTAGGGCTTGGATTTCTTTAACCAGGAAGCCCTGAGTTCCAGGCTTACTTCATCTGCCAAAGGCATCCCAAAGGGAGTGCAGAAGTGCCACAACATGGCTGCTTTCACGGCTTTTCCCTTAGGAAGAACCCTAATACCTGGCTGATTTACCTTCCTAGGGTTACTGTTATGCTTAGGCCTAGGACTTTTAAAACCAGGAAGCCCTGGGCTCCAGGCACACTGCAGCTGCGAAAGGCATCCCAAGGGGAGCGCAAAAGTGACGCAACTTGGCTGCCACCACTGATATTTCCAAGAGAGCATCCCGAACCATAGGCTGATTTTCCTTCCTAGGGTTAAGGTTTGAGTTACGCCTAGGGTAAGGGTCTATTAACCAGAAAGCCCTGAGTTCCAAGAACACAGCAGCTGCGAAGGACTAGCCAAGAAGAGCGCAAAAGTAGCACAACATGCCTGCCTCCACAGCTTTTTCCTTGGGGACATGCCTAATTCCTGGCTGATTTGCCTTTCTCGTCTTAGGGTTGGGGTTCGGCCTAGGGCTAGGATTTTTAAAAGCAGGAAGCCCTGAGTTCCAGGCACACTGCAGCTGTGAAAGGTATGCAAAAGGGAGTGCAAAAGTGCCACAACATGGCTGCTTTCACGGCTTTTTCCTTGGCAAGACGCCTAACACCAGGCTGATGTCCCTTCCCAGGGTTACTGTTAGGCTTAGGCCTAGGGCTAGGATTTTTAAAACTAGGAAGCCCTTAGCTCCAGGCACACTGCAGCTGTTCAAGGCATCCCAAGGGGAGTACAAAAGTGCAACAACATGGCAGCTTTCACAGCTTTTTCCTTGGCACCATCCCTATACCTAGGCTGATTTATCTGCCTAGGGTTAGGGTTAGGGTTCAGCCTAGGGCTTGAATTTTTTTTACCAGGAAGCCCTGAGTTCCAGGCTTACTTCATCTGCCAAAGGCATCCCAAAGGGAGTGCAGAAGTGCCACAACATGGCTGCTTTCACGGCTTTTCCCTTAGGAAGAACCCTAATACCCGGCTGATTTACCTTCCTAGGGTTACTGTTAGGCTTAGGCCTAGGACTTTTAAAACCAGGAAGCCCTGGGCTCCAGGCACACTGCAGCTGCGAAAGGCATCCCAAGGGGAGCGCAAAAGTGACGCAACTTGGCTGCCACCACTGATATTTCCATGAGACCATCCCGAACCATAGGCTGATTTTCCTTCCTCGGGTTAAGGTTTGAGTTACGCCTAGGGTAAGGGCTCTATTAACCAGAAAGCCCTGAGTTCCAAGAACACAGCAGCTGCGAAGGACTAGCCAAGAAGAGCGCAAAAGTACCACAACATGCCTGCCTCCACAGCTTTTTCCTTGGGGACATGCCTAATTCCTGGCTGATTTGCCTTTCTCGTCTTAGTGTTGGGGTTCGGCCTAGGGCTAGGATTTTTAAAAGCAGGAAGCCCTGAGTTCCAGGCACACTGCAGCTGTGAAAGGCATCCAAAAGGGAGTGCAAAAGTGCCACAACATGGCTGCTTTCACGGCTTTTCCCTTAGGAAGAACCCTAATACCCGGCTGATTTCCCTTCCCAGGGTTACTGTTAGGCTTAGGCCTAGGGCTAGGATTTTTAAAACTAGGAAGCCCTTAGCTCCAGGCACACTGCAGCTGTTCAAGGCATCCCAAGGGGAGTACAAAAGTGCAACAACATGGCAGCTTTCACAGCTTTTTCCTTGGCACCATCCCTATACCTAGGCTGATTTATCTGCCTAGGGTTAGGGTTAGGGTTCAGCCTAGGGCTTGAATTTTTTTTACCAGGAAGCCCTGAGTTCCAGGCTTACTTCATCTGCCAAAGGCATCCCAAAGGGAGTGCAGAAGTGCCACAACATGGCTGCTTTCACGGCTTTTCCCTTAGGAAGAACCCTAATACCCGGCTGATTTACCTTCCTAGGGTTACTGTTAGGCTTAGGCCTAGGACTTTTAAAACCAGGAAGCCCTGGGCTCCAGGCACACTGCAGCTGCGAAAGGCATCCCAAGGGGAGCGCAAAAGTGACGCAACTTGGCTGCCACCACTGATATTTCCAAGAGAGCATCCCGAACCATAGGCTGATTTTCCTTCCTAGGGTTAAGGTTTGAGTTACGCCTAGGGTAAGGGTCTATTAACCAGAAAGCCCTGAGTTCCAAGAACACAGCAGCTGCGAAGGACTAGCCAAGAAGAGCGCAAAAGTACCACAACATGCCTGCCTCCACAGCTTTTTCCTTGGGGACATGCCTAATTCCTGGCTGATTTGCCTTTCTCGTCTTAGGGTTGGGGTTCGGCCTAGGGCTAGGATTTTTAAAAGCAGGAAGCCCTGAGTTCCAGGCACACTGGAGCTGTGAAAGGCATCCAAAAGGGAGTGCAAAAGTGCCACAACATGGCTGCTTTCACGGCTTTTTCCTTGGCAAGACGCCTAACACCAGGCTGATTTCCCTTCCAAGGGTTACTGTTAGGCTTAGGCCTAGGGCTAGGATATTTAAAACTAGGAAGCCCTTAGCTCCAGGCACACTGCAGCTGTTCAAGGCATCCCAAGGGGAGTACAAAAGTGCAACAACATGGCAGCTTTCACAGCTTTTTCCTTGGCACCATCCCTATACCTAGGCTGATTTATCTGCTAGGGTTAGGGTTAGGGTTCAGCCTAGGGTTTGAATTTTTTTTACCAGGAAGCCCTGAGTTCCAGGCTTACTTCATCTGCCAAAGGCATCCCAAAGGGAGTGCAGAAGTGCCACAACATGGCTGCTTTCACGGCTTTTCCCTTAGGAAGAACCCTAATACCCGGCTGATTTACCTTCCTAGGGTTACTGTTAGGCTTAGGCCTAGGACTTTTAAAACCAGGAAGCCCTGGGCTCCAGGCACACTGCAGCTGCGAAAGGCATCCCAAGGGGAGCGCAAAAGTGACGCAACTTGGCTGCCACCACTGATATTTCCATGAGACCATCCCGAACCATAGGCTGATTTTCCTTCCTAGGGTTAAGGTTTGAGTTACGCCTAGGGTAAGGGTCTATTAACCAGAAAGCCCTGAGTTCCAAGAACACAGCAGCTGCGAAGGACTAGCCAAGAAGAGCGCAAAAGTACCACAACATGCCTGCCTCCACAGCTTTTTCCTTGGGGACATGCCTAATTCCTGGCTGATTTGCCTTTCTCGTCTTAGGGTTGGGGTTCGGCATAGGGCTAGGATTTTTAAAAGCAGGAAGCCCTGAGTTCCAGGCACACTGGAGCTGTGAAAGGCATCCAAAAGGGAGTGCAAAAGTGCCACAACATGGCTGCTTTCACGGCTTTTCCCTTAGGAAGAACCCTAATACCCGGCTGATTTACCTTCCTAGGGTAACTGTTAGGCTTAGGCCTAGGTCTAGGATTTTTAAAACTAGGAAGCCCTTAGCTCCAGGCACACTGCAGCTGTTCAAGGCATCCCAAGGGGAGTACAAAAGTGCAACAACATGGCAGCTTTCACAGCTTTTTCCTTGGCACCATCCCTATACCTAGGCTGATTTATCTGCCTAGGGTTAGGCTTAGGGTTCAGCCTAGGGCTTGAATTTTTTTTACCAGGAAGCCCTGAGTTCCAGGCTTACTTCATCTGCCAAAGGCATCCCAAAGGGAGTGCAGAAGTGCCACAACATGGCTGCTTTCACGGCTTTTCCCTTAGGAAGAACCCTAATACCCGGCTGATTTACCTTCCTAGGGTTACTGTTAGGCTTAGGCCTAGGACTTTTAAAACCAGGAAGCCCTGGGCTCCAGGCACACTGCAGCTGCGAAAGGCATCCCAAGGGGAGCGCAAAAGTGACGCAACTTGGCTGCCACCACTGATATTTCCATGAGACCATCCCGAACCATAGGCTGATTTTCCTTCCTAGGGTTAAGGTTTGAGTTACGCCTAGGGTAAGGGTCTATTAACCAGAAAGCCCTGAGTTCCAAGAACACAGCAGCTGCGAAGGACTACCCAAGAAGAGCGCAAAAGTAGCACAACATGCCTGCCTCCACAGCTTTTTCCTTGGGGACATGCCTAATTCCTGGCTGATTTGCCTTTCTCGTCTTAGGGTTGGGGTTCGGCCTAGGGCTAGGATTTTTAAAAGCAGGAAGCCCTGAGTTCCAGGCACACTGGAGCTGTGAAAGGCATCCAAAAGGGAGTGCAAAAGTGCCACAACATGGCTGCTTTCACGGCTTTTCCCTTAGGAAGAACCCTAATACCCGGCTGATTTACCTTCCTAGGGGTACTGTTAGGCTTAGGCCTAGGACTTTTAAAACCAGGAAGCCCTGGGCTCCAGGCACACTGCAGCTGCGAAAGGCATCCCAAGGGGAGCGCAAAAGTGACGCAACTTGGCTGCCACCACTGATATTTCCATGAGACCATCCCGAACCATAGGCTGATTTTCCTTCCTAGGGTTAAGGTTTGAGTTACGCCTAGGGTAAGGGCTCTATTAACCAGAAAGCCCTGAGTTCCAAGAACACAGCAGCTGCGAAGGACTAGCCAAGAAGAGCGCAAAAGTACCACAACATGCCTGCCTCCACAGCTTTTTCCTTGGGGACATGCCTAATTCCTGGCTGATTTGCCTTTCTCGTCTTAGGGTTGGCGTTCGGCCTAGGGCTAGGATTTTTAAAAGCAGGAAGCCCTGAGTTCCAGGCACACTGGAGCTGTGAAAGGCATCCAAAAGGGAGTGCAAAAGTGCCACAACATGGCTGCTTTCACGGCTTTTTCCTTGGCAAGACGCCTAACACCAGGCTGATTTCCCTTCCCAGGGTTACTGTTAGGCTTTGGCCTAGGGCTAGGATTTTTAAAACTAGGAAGCCCTTAGCTCCAGGCACACTGCAGCTGTTCAAGGCATCCCAAGGGGAGTACAAAAGTGCAACAACATGGCAGCTTTCACAGCTTTTTCCTTGGCACCATCCCTATACCTAGGCTGATTTATCTGCCTAGGGTTAGGGTTAGGGTTCAGCCTAGGGCTTGAATTTTTTTTACCAGGAAGCCCTGAGTTCCAGGCTTACTTCATCTGCCAAAGGCATCCCAAAGGGAGTGCAGAAGTGCCACAACATGGCTGCTTTCACGGCTTTTCCCTTAGGAAGAACCCTAATACCCGGCTGATTTACCTTCCTAGGGTTACTGTTAGGCTTAGGCCTAGGACTTTTAAAACCAGGAAGCCCTGGGCTCCAGGCACACTGCAGCTGCAAAAGGCATCCCAAGGGGAGCGCAAAAGTGACGCAACTTGGCTGCCACCACTGATATTTCCATGAGACCATCCCGAACCATAGGCTGATTTTCCTTCCTAGGGTTAAGGTTTGAGTTACGCCTAGGGTAAGGGTCTATTAACCAGAAAGCCCTGAGTTCCAAGAACACAGCAGCTGCGAAGGACTACCCAAGAAGAGCGCAAAAGTACCACAACATGCCTGCCTCCACAGCTTTTTCCTTGGGGACATGCCTAATTCCTGGCTGATTTGCCTTTCTCGTCTTAGGGTTGGGGTTCGGCCTAGGGCTAGGATTTTTCAAAGCAGGAAGCCCTGAGTTCCAGGCACACTGCAGCTGTGAAAGGCATCCAAAAGGGAGTGCAAAAGTGCCACAACATGGCTGCTTTCACGGCTTTTCCCTTAGGAAGAACCCTAATACCCGGCTGATTTCCCTTCCTAGGGTTACTGTTAGGCTTAGGCCTAGGGCTAGGATTTTTAAAACTAGGAAGCCCTTAGCTCCAGGCACACTGCAGCTGTTCAAGGCATCCCAAGGGGAGTACAAAAGTGCAACAACATGGCAGCTTTCACAGCTTTTTCCTTGGCACCATCCCTATACCTAGGCTGGTTTATCTGCCTAGGGTTAGGGTTAGGGTTCAGCCTAGGGCTTGAATTTTTTTTACCAGGAAGCCCTGAGTTCCAGGCTTACTTCATCTGCCAAAGGCATCCCAAAGGGAGTGCAGAAGTGCCACAACATGGCTGCTTTCACGGCTTTTCCCTTAGGAAGAACCCTAATACCCGGCTGATTTACCTTCCTAGGGTTACTGTTAGGCTTAGGCCTAGGACTTTTAAAACCAGGAAGCCCTGGGCTCCAGGCACACTGCAGCTGCGAAAGGCATCCCAAGGGGAGCGCAAAAGTGACGCAACTTGGCTGCCACCACTGATATTTCCATGAGACCATCCCGAACCATAGGCTGATTTTCCTTCCTAGGGTTAAGGTTTGAGTTACGCCTAGGTTAAGGGTCTATTAAACAGAAAGCCCTGAGTTCCAAGAACACAGCAGCTGCGAAGGACTAGCCAAGAAGAGCGCAAAAGTACCACAACATGCCTGCCTCCACAGCTTTTTCCTTGGGGACATGCCTAATTCCTGGCTGATTTGCCTTTCTCGTCTTAGTGTTGGGGTTCGGCCTAGGGCTAGGATTTTTAAAAGCAGGAAGCCCTGAGTTCCAGGCACACTGGAGCTGTGAAAGGCATCCAAAAGGGAGTGCAAAAGTGCCACAACATGGCTGCTTTCACGGCTTTTTCCTTGGCAAGACGCCTAACACCAGGCTGATTTCCCTTCCCAGGGTTAATGTTAGGCTTAGGCCTAGGGCTAGGATTTTTGAAACTAGGAAGCCCTTAGCTCCAGGCACACTGCAGCTGTTCAAGGCATCCCAAGGGGAGTACAAAAGTGTAACAACATGGCAGCTTTCACAGCTTTTTCCTTGGCACCATCCCTATACCTAGGCTGATTTATCTGCCTAGGGTTAGGGTTAGAGTGCAGCCTAGGGCTTGGATTTCTTTAACCAGGAAGCCCTGAGTTCCAGGCTTACTTCATCTGCCAAAGGCATCCCAAAGGGAGTGCAGAAGTGCCACAACATGGCTGCTTTCACGGCTTTTCCCTTAGGTAGAACCCTAATACCCGGGTGATTTACCTTCCTAGGGTTACTGTTAGGCTTAGGCCTAGGACTTTTAAAACCAGGAAGCCCTGGGCTCCAGGCACACTGCAGCTGCGAAAGGCATCCCAAGGGGAGCGCAAAAGTGACGCAACTTGGCTGCCACCACTGATATTTCCATGAGACCATCCCGAACCATAGGCTGATTTTCCTTCCTAGGGTTAAGGTTTGAGTTACGCCTAGGGTAAGGGTCTATTAACCAGAAAGCCCTGAGTTCCAAGAACACAGCAGCTGCGAAGGACTAGCCAAGAAGAGCGCAAAAGTAGCACAACATGCCTGCCTCCACAGCTTTTTCCTTGGGGACATGCCTAATTCCTGGCTGATTTGCCTTTCTCGTCTTAGGGTTGGGGTTCGGCCTAGGGCTAGGATTTTTAAAAGCAGGAAGCCCTGAGTTCCAGGCACACTGGAGCTGTGAAAGGCATCCAAAAGGGAGTGCAAAAGTGCCACAACATGGCTGCTTTCACGGCTTTTTCCTTGGCAAGACGCCTAACACCAGGCTGATTTCCCTTCCCAGGGTTAATGTTAGGCTTAGGCCTAGGGCTAGGATTTTTAAAACTAGGAAGCCCTTAGCTCCAGGCACACTGCAGCTGTTCAAGGCATCCCAAGGGGAGTACAAAAGTGCAACAACATGGCAGCTTTCACAGCTTCTTCCTTGGCACCATCCCTATACCTAGGCTGATTTATCTGCCTAGGGTTAGGGTTAGGGTTCAGCCTAGGGCTTGAATTTTTTTTACCAGGAAGCCCTGAGTTCCAGGCTTACTTCATCTGCCAAAGGCATCCCAAAGGGAGTGCAGAAGTGCCACAACATGGCTGCTTTCACGGCTTTTCCCTTAGGAAGAACCCTAATACCCGGCTGATTTACCTTCCTAGGGTTACTGTTAGGCTTAGGCCTAGGACTTTTAAAACCAGGAAGCCCTGGGCTCCAGGCACACTGCAGCTGCGAAAGGCATCCCAAGGGGAGCGCAAAAGTGACGCAACTTGGCTGCCACCACTGATATTTCCATGAGACCATCCCGAACCATAGGCTGATTTTCCTTCCTAGGGTTAAGGTTTGAGTTACGCCTAGGGTAAGGGTCTATTAACCAGAAAGCCCTGAGTTCCAAGAACACAGCAGCTGCGAAGGACTAGCCAAGAAGAGCGCAAAAGTACCACAACATGCCTGCCTCCACAGCTTTTTCCTTGGGGACATGCCTAATTCCTGGCTGATTTGCCTTTCTCGTCTTAGGGTTGGGGTTCGGCCTAGGGCTAGGATTTTTAAAAGCAGGAAGCCCTGAGTTCCAGGCACACTGGAGCTGTGAAAGGCATCCAAAAGGGAGTGCAAAAGTGCCACAACATGGCTGCTTTCACGGCTTTTTCCTTGGCAAGACGCCTAACACCAGGCTGATTTCCCTTCCCAGGGTTACTGTTAGGCTTAGGCCTAGGGCTAGGATTTTTAAAACTAGGAAGCCCTTAGCTCCAGGCACACTGCAGCTGTTCAAGGCATCCCAAGGGGAGTACAAAAGTGCAACAACATGGCAGCTTTCACAGCTTTTTCCTTGGCACCATCCCTATACCTAGGCTGATTTATCTGCCTAGGGTTAGGGTTAGAGTTCAGCCTAGGGCTTGAATTTCTTTAACCAGGAAGCCCTGAGTTCCAGGCTTACTTCATCTGCCAAAGGCATCCCAAAGGGAGTGCAGAAGTGCCACAACATGGCTGCTTTCACGGCTTTTCCCTTAGGAAGAACCCTAATACCCGGCTGATTTACCTTCCTAGGGTTACTGTTAGGCTTAGGCCTAGGACTTTTAAAACCAGGAAGCCCTGGGCTCCAGGCACACTGCAGCTGCGAAAGGCATCCCAAGGGGAGCGCAAAAGTGACGCAACTTGGCTGCCACCACTGATATTTCCATGAGACCATCCCGAACCATAGGCTGATTTTCCTTCCTAGGGTTAAGGTTTGAGTTACGCCTAGGGTAAGGGCTCTATTAACCAGAAAGCCCTGAGTTCCAAGAACACAGCAGCTGCGAAGGACTAGCCAAGAAGAGCGCAAAAGTACCACAACATGCCTGCCTCCACAGCTTTTTCCTTGGGGACATGCCTAATTCCTGGCTGATTTGCCTTTCTCGTCTTAGGGTTGGGGTTCGGCCTAGGGCTAGGATTTTTAAAAGCAGGAAGCCCTGAGTTCCAGGCACACTGGAGCTGTGAAAGGCATCCAAAAGGGAGTGCAAAAGTGCCACAACATGGCTGCTTTCACGGCTTTTTCCTTGGCAAGACGCCTAACACCAGGCTGATTTCCCTTCCCAGGGTTACTGTTAGGCTTAGGCCTAGGGCTAGGATTTTTAAAACTAGGAAGCCCTTAGCTCCAGGCACACTGCAGCTGTTCAAGGCATCCCAAGGGGAGTACAAAAGTGCAACAACATGGCAGCTTTCACAGCTTTTTCCTTGGCACCATCCCTATACCTAGGCTGATTTATCTGCTAGGGTTAGGGTTAGGGTTCAGCCTAGGGCTTGAATTTTTTTAACCAGGAAGCCCTGAGTTCCAGGCTTACTTCATCTGCCAAAGGCATCCCAAAGGGAGTGCAGAAGTGCCACAACATGGCTGCTTTCACGGCTTTTCCCTTAGGAAGAACCCTAATACCCGGCTGATTTACCTTCCTAGGGTTACTGTTAGGCTTAGGCCTAGGACTTTTAAAACCAGGAAGCCCTGGGCTCCAGGCACACTGCAGCTGCGAAAGGCATCCCAAGGGGAGCGCAAAAGTGACGCAACTTGGCTGCCACCACTGATATTTCCATGAGACCATCCCGAACCATAGGCTGATTTTCCTTCCTAGGGTTAAGGTTTGAGTTACGCCTAGGGTAAGGGTCTATTAACCAGAAAGCCCTGAGTTCCAAGAACACAGCAGCTGCGAAGGACTAGCCAAGAAGAGCGCAAAAGTACCACAACATGCCTGCCTCCACAGCTTTTTCCTTGGGGACATGCCTAATTCCTGGCTGATTTGCCTTTCTCGTCTTAGGGTTGGGGTTCGGCCTAGGGCTAGGATTTTTAAAAGCAGGAAACCCTGAGTTCCAGGCACACTGGAGCTGTGAAAGGCATCCAAAAGGGAGTGCAAAAGTGCCACAACATGGCTGCTTTCACGGCTTTTCCCTTAGGAAGAACCCTAATACCCGGCTGATTTACCTTCCTAGGGTTACTGTTAGGCTTAGGCCTAGGACTTTTAAAACCAGGAAGCCCTGGGCTCCAGGCACACTGCAGCTGCGAAAGGCATCCCAAGGGGAGCGCAAAAGTGACGCAACTTGGCTGCCACCACTGATATTTCCATGAGACCATCCCGAACCATAGGCTGATTTTCCTTCCTAGGGTTAAGGTTTGAGTTACGCCTAGGGTAAGGGCTCTATTAACCAGAAAGCCCTGAGTTCCAAGAACACAGCAGCTGCGAAGGACTAGCCAAGAAGAGCGCAAAAGTACCACAACATGCCTGCCTCCACAGCTTTTTCCTTGGGGACATGCCTAATTCCTGGCTGATTTGCCTTTCTCGTCTTAGGGTTGGGGTTCGGCCTAGGGCTAGGATTTTTCAAAGCAGGAAGCCCTGAGTTCCAGGCACACTGGAGCTGTGAAAGGCATCCAAAAGGGAGTGCAAAAGTGCCACAACATGGCTGCTTTCACGGCTTTTTCCTTGGCAAGACGCCTAACACCAGGCTGATTTCCCTTCCCAGGGTTACTGTTAGGCTTAGGCCTAGGGCTAGGATTTTTAAAACTAGGAAGCCCTTAGCTCCAGGCACACTGCAGCTGTTCAAGGCATCCCAAGGGGAGTACAAAAGTGCAACAACATGGCAGCTTTCACAGCTTTTTCCTTGGCACCATCCCTATACCTAGGCTGATTTATCTGCCTAGGGTTAGGGTTAGGGTTCAGCCTAGGGCTTGAATTTTTTTTACCAGGAAGCCCTGAGTTCCAGGCTTACTTCATCTGCCAAAGGCATCCCAAAGGGAGTGCAGAAGTGCCACAACATGGCTGCTTTCACGGCTTTTCCCTTAGGAAGAACCCTAATACCCGGCTGATTTACCTTCCTAGGGTTACTGTTAGGCTTAGGCCTAGGACTTTTAAAACCAGGAAGCCCTGGGCTCCAGGCACACTGCAGCTGCGAAAGGCATCCCAAGGGGAGCGCAAAAGTGACGCAACTTGGCTGCCACCACTGATATTTCCATGAGACCATCCCGAACCATAGGCTGATTTTCCTTCCTAGGGTTAAGGTTTGAGTTACGCCTAGGGTAAGGGCTCTATTAACCAGAAAGCCCTGAGTTCCAAGAACACAGCAGCTGCGAAGGACTAGCCAAGAAGAGCGCAAAAGTACCACAACATGCCTGCCTCCACAGCTTTTTCCTTGGGGACATGCCTAATTCCTGGCTGATTTGCCTTTCTCGTCTTAGGGTTGGGGTTCGGCCTAGGGCTAGGATTTTTCAAAGCAGGAAGCCCTGAGTTCCAGGCACACTGGAGCTGTGAAAGGCATCCAAAAGGGAGTGCAAAAGTGCCACAACATGGCTGCTTTCACGGCTTTTTCCTTGGCAAGACGCCTAACACCAGGCTGATTTCCCTTCCCAGGGTTACTGTTAGGCTTAGGCCTAGGGCTAGGATTTTTAAAACTAGGAAGCCCTTAGCTCCAGGCACACTGCAGCTGTTCAAGGCATCCCAAGGGGAGTACAAAAGTGCAACAACATGGCAGCTTTCACAGCTTTTTCCTTGGCACCATCCCTATACCTAGGCTGATTTATCTGCCTAGGGTTAGGGTTAGGGTTCAGCCTAGGGCTTGAATTTTTTTTACCAGGAAGCCCTGAGTTCCAGGCTTACTTCATCTGCCAAAGGCATCCCAAAGGGAGTGCAGAAGTGCCACAACATGGCTGCTTTCACGGCTTTTCCCTTAGGAAGAACCCTAATACCCGGCTGATTTACCTTCCTAGGGTTACTGTTAGGCTTAGGCCTAGGACTTTTAAAACCAGGAAGCCCTGGGCTCCAGGCACACTGCAGCTGCGAAAGGCATCCCAAGGGGAGCGCAAAAGTGACGCAACTTGGCTGCCACCACTGATATTTCCATGAGACCATCCCGAACCATAGGCTGATTTTCCTTCCTAGGGTTAAGGTTTGAGTTACGCCTAGGGTAAGGGTCTATTAACCAGAAAGCCCCGAGTTCCAAGAACACAGCAGCTGCGAAGGACTACCCAAGAAGAGCGCAAAAGTACCACAACATGCCTGCCTCCACAGCTTTTTCCTTGGGGACATGCCTAATTCCTGGCTGATTTGCCTTTCTCGTCTTAGGGTTGGGGTTCGGCCTAGGGCTAGGATTTTTAAAAGCAGGAAGCCCTGAGTTCCAGGCACACTGGAGCTGTGAAAGGCATCCAAAAGGGAGTGCAAAAGTGCCACAACATGGCTGCTTTCACGGCTTTTCCCTTAGGAAGAACCCTAATACCCGGCTGATTTCCCTTCCCAGGGTTACTGTTAGGCTTAGGCCTAGGGCTAGGATTTTTAAAACTAGGAAGCCCTTAGCTCCAGGCACACTGCAGCTGTTCAAGGCATCCCAAGGGGAGTACAAAAGTGCAACAACATGGCAGCTTTCACAGCTTTTTCCTTGGCACCATCCCTATACCTAGGCTGATTTATCTGCCTAGGGTTAGGGTTAGGGTTCAGCCTAGGGCTTGAATTTTTTTTACCAGGAAGCCCTGAGTTCCAGGCTTACTTCATCTGCCAAAGGCATCCCAAAGGGAGTGCAGAAGTGCCACAACATGGCTGCTTTCACGGCTTTTCCCTTAGGAAGAACCCTAATACCCGGCTGATTTACCTTCCTAGGGTTACTGTTAGGCTTAGGCCTAGGACTTTTAAAACCAGGAAGCCCTGGGCTCCAGGCACACTGCAGCTGCGAAAGGCATCCCAAGGGGAGCGCAAAAGTGACGCAACTTGGCTGCCACCACTGATATTTCCATGAGACCATCCCGAACCATAGGCTGATTTTCCTTCCTAGGGTTAAGGTTTGAGTTACGCCTAGGTTAAGGGTCTATTAACCAGAAAGCCCTGAGTTCCAAGAACACAGCAGCTGCGAAGGACTAGCCAAGAAGAGCGCAAAAGTACCACAACATGCCTGCCTCCACAGCTTTTTCCTTGGGGACATGCCTAATTCCTGGCTGATTTGCCTTTCTCGTCTTAGGGTTGGCGTTCGGCCTAGGGCTAGGATTTTTAAAAGCAGGAAGCCCTGAGTTCCAGGCACACTGGAGCTGTGAAAGGCATCCAAAAGGGAGTGCAAAAGTGCCACAACATGGCTGCTTTCACGGCTTTTCCCTTAGGAAGAACCCTAATACCCGGCTGATTTACCTTCCTAGGGTTACTGTTAGGCTTAGGCCTAGGACTTTTAAAACCAGGAAGCCCTGGGCTCCAGGCACACTGCAGCTGCGAAAGGCATCCCAAGGGGAGTGCAAAAGTGACGCAACTTGGCTGCCACCACTGATATTTCCATGAGACCATCCCGAACCATAGGCTGATTTTCCTTCCTAGGGTTAAGGTTTGAGTTACGCCTAGGGTAAGGGTCTATTAACCAGAAAGCCCTGAGTTCCAAGAACACAGCAGCTGCGAAGGACTAGCCAAGAAGAGCGCAAAAGTACCACAACATGCCTGCCTCCACAGCTTTTTCCTTGGGGACATGCCTAATTCCTGGCTGATTTGCCTTTCTCGTCTTAGGGTTGGGGTTCGGCCTAGGGCTAGGATTTTTAAAAGCAGGAAGCCCTGAGTTCCAGGCACACTGGAGCTGTGAAAGGCATCCAAAAGGGAGTGCAAAAGTGCCACAACATGGCTGCTTTCACGGCTTTTCCCTTAGGAAGAACCCTAATACCCGGCTGATTTACCTTCCTAGGGGTACTGTTAGGCTTAGGCCTAGGACTTTTAAAACCAGGAAGCCCTGGGCTCCAGGCACACTGCAGCTGCGAAAGGCATCCCAAGGGGAGCGCAAAAGTGACGCAACTTGGCTGCCACCACTGATATTTCCATGAGACCATCCCGAACCATAGGCTGATTTTCCTTCCTAGGGTTAAGGTTTGAGTTACGCCTAGGGTAAGGGCTCTATTAACCAGAAAGCCCTGAGTTCCAAGAACACAGCAGCTGCGAAGGACTAGCCAAGAAGAGCGCAAAAGTACCACAACATGCCTGCCTCCACAGCTTTTTCCTTGGGGACATGCCTAATTCCTGGCTGATTTGCCTTTCTCGTCTTAGGGTTGGGGTTCGGCCTAGGGCTAGGATTTTTCAAAGCAGGAAGCCCTGAGTTCCAGGCACACTGGAGCTGTGAAAGGCATCCAAAAGGGAGTGCAAAAGTGCCACAACATGGCTGCTTTCACGGCTTTTTCCTTGGCAAGACGCCTAACACCAGGCTGATTTCCCTTCCCAGGGTTACTGTTAGGCTTAGGCCTAGGGCTAGGATTTTTAAAACTAGGAAGCCCTTAGCTCCAGGCACACTGCAGCTGTTCAAGGCATCCCAAGGGGAGTACAAAAGTGCAACAACATGGCAGCTTTCACAGCTTTTTCCTTGGCACCATCCCTATACCTAGGCTGATTTATCTGCCTAGGGTTAGGGTTAGGGTTCAGCCTAGGGCTTGAATTTTTTTTACCAGGAAGCCCTGAGTTCCAGGCTTACTTCATCTGCCAAAGGCATCCCAAAGGGAGTGCAGAAGTGCCACAACATGGCTGCTTTCACGGCTTTTCCCTTAGGAAGAACCCTAATACCCGGCTGATTTACCTTCCTAGGGTTACTGTTAGGCTTAGGCCTAGGACTTTTAAAACCAGGAAGCCCTGGGCTCCAGGCACACTGCAGCTGCGAAAGGCATCCCAAGGGGAGCGCAAAAGTGACGCAACTTGGCTGCCACCACTGATATTTCCATGAGACCATCCCGAACCATAGGCTGATTTTCCTTCCTAGGGTTAAGGTTTGAGTTACGCCTAGGGTAAGGGTCTATTAACCAGAAAGCCCCGAGTTCCAAGAACACAGCAGCTGCGAAGGACTAGCCAAGAAGAGCGCAAAAGTACCACAACATGCCTGCCTCCACAGCTTTTTCCTTGGGGACATGCCTAATTCCTGGCTGATTTGCCTTTCTCGTCTTAGGGTTGGGGTTCGGCCTAGGGCTAGGATTTTTAAAAGCAGGAAGCCCTGAGTTCCAGGCACACTGGAGCTGTGAAAGGCATCCAAAAGGGAGTGCAAAAGTGCCACAACATGGCTGCTTTCACGGCTTTTCCCTTAGGAAGAACCCTAATACCCGGCTGATTTCCCTTCCCAGGGTTACTGTTAGGCTTAGGCCTAGGGCTAGGATTTTTAAAACTAGGAAGCCCTTAGCTCCAGGCACACTGCAGCTGTTCAAGGCATCCCAAGGGGAGTACAAAAGTGCAACAACATGGCAGCTTTCACAGCTTTTTCCTTGGCACCATCCCTATACCTAGGCTGATTTATCTGCCTAGGGTTAGGGTTAGGGTTCAGCCTAGGGCTTGAATTTTTTTTACCAGGAAGCCCTGAGTTCCAGGCTTACTTCATCTGCCAAAGGCATCCCAAAGGGAGTGCAGAAGTGCCACAACATGGCTGCTTTCACGGCTTTTCCCTTAGGAAGAACCCTAATACCCGGCTGATTTACCTTCCTAGGGTTACTGTTAGGCTTAGGCCTAGGACTTTTAAAACCAGGAAGCCCTGGGCTCCAGGCACACTGCAGCTGCGAAAGGCATCCCAAGGGGAGCGCAAAAGTGACGCAACTTGGCTGCCACCACTGATATTTCCATGAGACCATCCCGAACCATAGGCTGATTTTCCTTCCTAGGGTTAAGGTTTGAGTTACGCCTAGGGTAAGGGTCTATTAACCAGAAAGCCCTGAGTTCCAAGAACACAGCAGCTGCGAAGGACTAGCCAAGAAGAGCGCAAAAGTAGCACAACATGCCTGCCTCCACAGCTTTTTCCTTGGGGACATGCCTAATTCCTGGCTGATTTGCCTTTCTCGTCTTAGGGTTGGCGTTCGGCCTAGGGCTAGGATTTTTAAAAGCAGGAAGCCCTGAGTTCCAGGCACACTGGAGCTGTGAAAGGCATCCAAAAGGGAGTGCAAAAGTGCCACAACATGGCTGCTTTCACGGCTTTTCCCTTAGGAAGAACCCTAATACCCGGCTGATTTACCTTCCTAGGGTTACTGTTAGGCTTAGGCCTAGGACTTTTAAAACCAGGAAGCCCTGGGCTCCAGGCACACTGCAGCTGCGAAAGGCATCCCAAGGGGAGTGCAAAAGTGACGCAACTTGGCTGCCACCACTGATATTTCCATGAGACCATCCCGAACCATAGGCTGATTTTCCTTCCTAGGGTTAAGGTTTGAGTTACGCCTAGGGTAAGGGTCTATTAACCAGAAAGCCCTGAGTTCCAAGAACACAGCAGCTGCGAAGGACTAGCCAAGAAGAGCGCAAAAGTACCACAACATGCCTGCCTCCACAGCTTTTTCCTTGGGGACATGCCTAATTCCTGGCTGATTTGCCTTTCTCGTCTTAGGGTTGGGGTTCGGCCTAGGGCTAGGATTTTTAAAAGCAGGAAGCCCTGAGTTCCAGGCACACTGGAGCTGTGAAAGGCATCCAAAAGGGAGTGCAAAAGTGCCACAACATGGCTGCTTTCACGGCTTTTTCCTTGGCAAGACGCCTAACACCAGGCTGATTTCCCTTCCCAGGGTTAATGTTAGGCTTAGGCCTAGGGCTAGGATTTTTGAAACTAGGAAGCCCTTAGCTCCAGGCACACTGCAGCTGTTCAAGGCATCCCAAGGGGAGTACAAAAGTGCAACAACATGGCAGCTTTCACAGCTTTTTCCTTGGCACCATCCCTATACCTAGGCTGATTTATCTGCCTAGGGTTAGGGTTAGAGTGCAGCCTAGGGCTTGGATTTCTTTAACCAGGAAGCCCTGAGTTCCAGGCTTACTTCATCTGCCAAAGGCATCCCAAAGGGAGTGCAGAAGTGCCACAACATGGCTGCTTTCACGGCTTTTCCCTTAGGTAGAACCCTAATACCCGGGTGATTTACCTTCCTAGGGTTACTGTTAGGCTTAGGCCTAGGACTTTTAAAACCAGGAAGCCCTGGGCTCCAGGCACACTGCAGCTGCGAAAGGCATCCCAAGGGGAGCGCAAAAGTGACGCAACTTGGCTGCCACCACTGATATTTCCATGAGACCATCCCGAACCATAGGCTGATTTTCCTTCCTAGGGTTAAGGTTTGAGTTACGCCTAGGGTAAGGGTCTATTAACCAGAAAGCCCTGAGTTCCAAGAACACAGCAGCTGCGAAGGACTAGCCAAGAAGAGCGCAAAAGTAGCACAACATGCCTGCCTCCACAGCTTTTTCCTTGGGGACATGCCTAATTCCTGGCTGATTTGCCTTTCTCGTCTTAGGGTTGGGGTTCGGCCTAGGGCTAGGATTTTTAAAAGCAGGAAGCCCTGAGTTCCAGGCACACTGGAGCTGTGAAAGGCATCCAAAAGGGAGTGCAAAAGTGCCACAACATGGCTGCTTTCACGGCTTTTTCCTTGGCAAGACGCCTAACACCAGGCTGATTTCCCTTCCCAGGGTTAATGTTAGGCTTAGGCCTAGGGCTAGGATTTTTAAAACTAGGAAGCCCTTAGCTCCAGGCACACTGCAGCTGTTCAAGGCATCCCAAGGGGAGTACAAAAGTGCAACAACATGGCAGCTTTCACAGCTTTTTCCTTGGCACCATCCCTATACCTAGGCTGATTTATCTGCCTAGGGTTAGGGTTAGGGTTCAGCCTAGGGCTTGAATTTTTTTATCCAGGAAGCCCTGAGTTCCAGGCTTACTTCATCTGCCAAAGGCATCCCAAAGGGAGTGCAGAAGTGCCACAACATGGCTGCTTTCACGGCTTTTCCCTTAGGAAGAACCCTAATACCCGGCTGATTTACCTTCCTAGGGTTACTGTTAGGCTTAGGCCTAGGACTTTTAAAACCAGGAAGCCCTGGGCTCCAGGCACACTGCAGCTGCGAAAGGCATCCCAAGGGGAGCGCAAAAGTGACGCAACTTGGCTGCCACCACTGATATTTCCATGAGACCATCCCGAACCATAGGCTGATTTTCCTTCCTAGGGTTAAGGTTTGAGTTACGCCTAGGGTAAGGGTCTATTAACCAGAAAGCCCTGAGTTCCAAGAACACAGCAGCTGCGAAGGACTAGCCAAGAAGAGCGCAAAAGTAGCACAACATGCCTGCCTCCACAGCTTTTTCCTTGGGGACATGCCTAATTCCTGGCTGATTTGCCTTTCTCGTCTTAGGGTTGGGGTTCGGCCTAGGGCTAGGATTTTTAAAAGCAGGAAGCCCTGAGTTCCAGGCACACTGGAGCTGTGAAAGGCATCCAAAAGGGAGTGCAAAAGTGCCACAACATGGCTGCTTTCACGGCTTTTTCCTTGGCAAGACGCCTAACACCAGGCTGATTTCCCTTCCCAGGGTTACTGTTAGGCTTAGGCCTAGGGCTAGGATTTTTAAAACTAGGAAGCCCTTAGCTCCAGGCACACTGCAGCTGTTCAAGGCATCCCAAGGGGAGTACAAAAGTGCAACAACATGGCAGCTTTCACAGCTTTTTCCTTGGCACCATCCCTATACCTAGGCTGATTTATCTGCCTAGGGTTAGGGTTAGAGTTCAGCCTAGGGCTTGAATTTCTTTAACCAGGAAGCCCTGAGTTCCAGGCTTACTTCATCTGCCAAAGGCATCCCAAAGGGAGTGCAGAAGTGCCACAACATGGCTGCTTTCACGGCTTTTCCCTTAGGAAGAACCCTAATACCCGGCTGATTTACCTTCCTAGGGTTACTGTTAGGCTTAGGCCTAGGACTTTTAAAACCAGGAAGCCCTGGGCTCCAGGCACACTGCAGCTGCGAAAGGCATCCCAAGGGGAGCGCAAAAGTGACGCAACTTGGCTGCCACCACTGATATTTCCAAGAGACCATCCCGAACCATAGGCTGATTTTCCTTCCTAGGGTTAAGGTTTGAGTTACGCCTAGGGTAAGGGTCTATTAACCAGAAAGCCCTGAGTTCCAAGAACACAGCAGCTGCGAAGGACTAGCCAAGAAGAGCGCAAAAGTACCACAACATGCCTGCCTCCACAGCTTTTTCCTTGGGGACATGCCTAATTCCTGGCTGATTTGCCTTTCTCGTCTTAGGGTTGGGGTTCGGCCTAGGGCTAGGAATTTTAAAAGCAGGAAGCCCTGAGTTCCAGGCACACTGGAGCTGTGAAAGGCATCCAAAAGGGAGTGCAAAAGTGCCACAACATGGCTGCTTTCACGGCTTTTCCCTTAGGAAGAACCCTAATACCCGGCTGATTTACCTTCCTAGGGTTACTGTTAGGCTTAGGCCTAGGACTTTTAAAACCAGGAAGCCCTGGGCTCCAGGCACACTGCAGCTGCAAAAGGCATCCCAAGGGGAGCGCAAAAGTGACGCAACTTGGCTGCCACCACTGATATTTCCATGAGACCATCCCGAACCATAGGCTGATTTTCCTTCCTAGGGTTAAGGTTTGAGTTACGCCTAGGGTAAGGGTCTATTAACCAGAAAGCCCTGAGTTCCAAGAACACAGCAGCTGCGAAGGACTAGCCAAGAAGAGCGCAAAAGTACCACAACATGCCTGCCTCCACAGCTTTTTCCTTGGGGACATGCCTAATTCCTGGCTGATTTGCCTTTCTCGTCTTAGGGTTGGGGTTCGGCCTAGGGCTAGGATTTTTAAAAGCAGGAAGCCCTGAGTTCCAGGCACACTGGAGCTGTGAAAGGCATCCAAAAGGGAGTGCAAAAGTGCCACAACATGGCTGCTTTCACGGCTTTTCCCTTAGGAAGAACCCTAATACCCGGCTGATTTACCTTCCTAGGGTTACTGTTAGGCTTAGGCCTAGGACTTTTGAAACCAGGAGGCCCTAGGCTCCAGGCACACTGCAGCTGCGAAAGGCATCCCAAGGGGAGCGCAAAAGTGACGCAACTTGGCTGCCACCACTGATATTTCCATGAGACCATCCCGAACCATAGGCTGATTTTCCTTCCTAGGGTTAAGGTTTGAGTTACGCCTAGGGTAAGGGTCTATTAACCAGAAAGCCCTGAGTTCCAAGAACACAGCAGCTGCGAAGGACTAGCCAAGAAGAGCGCAAAAGTACCACAACATGCCTGCCTCCACAGCTTTTTCCTTGGGGACATGCCTAATTCCTGGCTGATTTGCCTTTCTCGTCTTAGGGTTGGGGTTCGGCCTAGGGCTAGGATTTTTAAAAGCAGGAAGCCCTGAGTTCCAGGCACACTGGAGCTGTGAAAGGCATCCAAAAGGGAGTGCAAAAGTGCCACAACATGGCTGCTTTCACGGCTTTTTCCTTGGCAAGAAGCCTAACATCAGGCTGATTTACTTTCCCAGGGTTACTGTTAGGCTTAGGCCTAGGGCTAGGATTTTTAAAACTAGGAAGCCCTTAGCTCCAGGCACACTGCAGCTGTTCAAGGCATCCCAAGGGGAGTACAAAAGTGCAACAACATGGCAGCTTTCACAGCTTTTTCCTTGGCACCATCCCTATACCTAGTCTGATTTATCTGCCTAGGGTTAGGGTTAGAGTTCAGCCTAGGGCTTGGATTTCTTTAACCAGGAAGCCCTGAGTTCCAGGCTTACTTCATCTGCCAAAGGCACCCCAAAGGGAGTGCAGAAGTGCCACAACATGGCTGCTTTCACGGCTTTTCCCTTAGGAAGAACCCTAATACCCGGCTGATTTACCTTCCTAGGGTTACTGTTAGGCTTAGGCCTAGGACTTTTAAAACCAGGAAGCCCTGGGCTCCAGGCACACTGCAGCTGCGAAAGGCATCCCAAGGGGAGCGCAAAAGTGACGCAACTTGGCTGCCACCGCTGATATTTCCAAGAGAGCATCCCGAACCATAGGCTGATTTTCCTTCCTAGGGTTAAGGTTTGAGTTACGCCTAGGGTAAGGGTCTATTAACCAGAAAGCCCTGAGTTCCAAGAACACAGCAGCTGCGAAGGACTAGCCAAGAAGAGCGCAAAAGTACCACAACATGCCTGCCTCCACAGCTTTTTCCTTGGGGACATGCCTAATTCCTGGCTGATTTGCCTTTCTCGTCTTAGGGTTGGGGTTCGGCCTAGGGCTAGGATTTTTAAAAGCAGGAAGCCCTGAGTTCCAGGCACACTGGAGCTGTGAAAGGCATCCAAAAGGGAGTGCAAAAGTGCCACAACATGGCTGCTTTCACGGCTTTTTCCTTGGCAAGAAGCCTAACATCAGGCTGATTTACTTTCCCAGGGTTACTGTTAGGCTTAGGCCTAGGGCTAGGATTTTTAAAACTAGGAAGCCCTTAGCTCCAGGCACACTGCAGCTGTTCAAGGCATCCCAAGGGGAGTACAAAAGTGCAACAACATGGCAGCTTTCACAGCTTTTTCCTTGGCACCATCCCTATACCTAGTCTGATTTATCTGCCTAGGGTTAGGGTTAGAGTTCAGCCTAGGGCTTGGATTTCTTTAACCAGGAAGCCCTGAGTTCCAGGCTTACTTCATCTGCCAAAGGCACCCCAAAGGGAGTGCAGAAGTGCCACAACATGGCTGCTTTCACGGCTTTTCCCTTAGGAAGAACCCTAATACCCGGCTGATTTACCTTCCTAGGGTTACTGTTAGGCTTAGGCCTAGGACTTTTAAAACCAGGAAGCCCTGGGCTCCAGGCACACTGCAGCTGCGAAAGGCATCCCAAGGGGAGCGCAAAAGTGACGCAACTTGGCTGCCACCGCTGATATTTCCAAGAGAGCATCCCGAACCATAGGCTGATTTTCCTTCCTCGGGTTAAGGTTTGAGTTACGCCTAGGGTAAGGGTCTATTAACCAGAAAGCCCTGAGTTCCAAGAACACAGCAGCTGCGAAGGACTAGCCAAGAAGAGCGCAAAAGTACCACAACATGCCTGCCTCCACAGCTTTTTCCTTGGGGACATGCCTAATTCCTGGCTGATTTGCCTTTCTCGTCTTAGGGTTGGGGTTCGGCCTAGGGCTAGGATTTTTAAAAGCAGGAAGCCCTGAGTTCCAGGCACACTGGAGCTGTGAAAGGCATCCAAAAGGGAGTGCAAAAGTGCCACAACATGGCTGCTTTCACGGCTTTTCCCTTAGGAAGAACCCTAATACCCGGCTGATTTACCTTCCTAGGGTTACTGTTAGGCTTAGGCCTAGGACTTTTAAAACCAGGAAGCCCTGGGCTCCAGGCACACTGCAGCTGCGAAAGGCATCCCAAGGGGAGCGCAAAAGTGACGCAACTTGGCTGCCACCACTGATATTTCCATGAGACCATCCCGAACCATAGGCTGATTTTCCTTCCTAGGGTTAAGGTTTGAGTTACGCCTAGGGTAAGGGTCTATTAACCAGAAAGCCCTGAGTTCCAAGAACACAGCAGCTGCGAAGGACTAGCCAAGAAGAGCGCAAAAGTACCACAACATGCCTGCCTCCACAGCTTTTTCCTTGGGGACATGCCTAATTCCTGGCTGATTTGCCTTTCTCGTCTTAGGGTTGGGGTTCGGCCTAGGGCTAGGATTTTTAAAAGCAGGAAGCCCTGAGTTCCAGGCACACTGGAGCTGTGAAAGGCATCCAAAAGGGAGTGCAAAAGTGCCACAACATGGCTGCTTTCACGGCTTTTCCCTTAGGAAGAACCCTAATACCCGGCTGATTTACCTTCCTAGGGTTACTGTTAGGCTTAGGCCTAGGACTTTTAAAACCAGGAAGCCCTGGGCTCCAGGCACACTGCAGCTGCGAAAGGCATCCCAAGGGGAGCGCAAAAGTGACGCAACTTGGCTGCCACCACTGATATTTCCATGAGACCATCCCGAACCATAGGCTGATTTTCCTTCCTAGGGTTAAGGTTTGAGTTACGCCTAGGGTAAGGGTCTATTAACCAGAAAGCCCTGAGTTCCAAGAACACAGCAGCTGCGAAGGACTAGCCAAGAAGAGCGCAAAAGTAGCACAACATGCCTGCCTCCACAGCTTTTTCCTTGGGGACATGCCTAATTCCTGGCTGATTTGCCTTTCTCGTCTTAGGGTTGGGGTTCGGCCTAGGGCTAGGATTTTTAAAAGCAGGAAGCCCTGAGTTCCAGGCACACTGGAGCTGTGAAAGGCATCCAAAAGGGAGTGCAAAAGTGCCACAACATGGCTGCTTTCACGGCTTTTTCCTTGGCAAGACGCCTAACACCAGGCTGATTTCCCATCCCAGGGTTAATGTTAGGCTTAGGCCTAGGGCTAGGATTTTTAAAACTAGGAAGCCCTTAGCTCCAGGCACACTGCAGCTGTTCAAGGCATCCCAAGGGGAGTACAAAAGTGCAACAACATGGCAGCTTTCACAGCTTTTTCCTTGGCACCATCCCTATACCTAGGCTGATTTATCTGCCTAGGGTTAGGGTTAGGGTTCAGCCTAGGGCTTGAATTTTTTTAACCAGGAAGCCCTGAGTTCCAGGCTTACTTCATCTGCCAAAGGCATCCCAAAGGGAGTGCAGAAGTGCCACAACATGGCTGCTTTCACGGCTTTTCCCTTAGGAAGAACCCTAATACCCGGCTGATTTACCTTCCTAGGGTTACTGTTAGGCTTAGGCCTAGGACTTTTAAAACCAGGAAGCCCTGGGCTCCAGGCACACTGCAGCTGCGAAAGGCATCCCAAGGGGAGCGCAAAAGTGACGCAACTTGGCTGCCACCACTGATATTTCCATGAGACCATCCCGAACCATAGGCTGATTTTCCTTCCTAGGGTTAAGGTTTGAGTTACGCCTAGGGTAAGGGTCTATTAACCAGAAAGCCCTGAGTTCCAAGAACACAGCAGCTGCGAAGGACTAGCCAAGAAGAGCGCAAAAGTACCACAACATGCCTGCCTCCACAGCTTTTTCCTTGGGGACATGCCTAATTCCTGGCTGATTTGCCTTTCTCGTCTTAGGGTTGGGGTTCGGCCTAGGGCTAGGATTTTTAAAAGCAGGAAGCCCTGAGTTCCAGGCACACTGGAGCTGTGAAAGGCATCCAAAAGGGAGTGCAAAAGTGCCACAACATGGCTGCTTTCACGGCTTTTTCCTTGGCAAGACGCCTAACACCAGGCTGATTTCCCTTCCCAGGGTTAATGTTAGGCTTAGGCCTAGGGCTAGGATTTTTAAAACTAGGAAGCCCTTAGCTCCAGGCACACTGCAGCTGTTCAAGGCATCCCAAGGGGAGTACAAAAGTGCAACAACATGGCAGCTTTCACAGCTTTTTCCTTGGCACCATCCCTATACCTAGGCTGATTTATCTGCCTAGGGTTAGGGTTAGAGTTCAGCCTAGGGCTTGGATTTCTTTAACCAGGAAGCCCTGACTTCCAGGCTTACTTCATCTGCCAAAGGCACCCCAAAGGGAGTGCAGAAGTGCCACAACATGGCTGCTTTCACGGCTTTTCCCTTAGGAAGAACCCTAATACCCGGCTGATTTACCTTCCTAGGGTTACTGTTAGGCTTAGGCCTAGGACTTTTAAAACCAGGAAGCCCTGGGCTCCAGGCACACTGCAGCTGCGAAAGGCATCCCAAGGGGAGCACAAAAGTGACGCAACTTGGCTGCCACCGCTGATATTTCCAAGAGAGCATCCCGAACCATAGGCTGATTTTCCTTCCTCGGGTTAAGGTTTGAGTTACGCCTAGGGTAAGGGTCTATTAACCAGAAAGCCCTGAGTTCCAAGAACACAGCAGCTGCGAAGGACTAGCCAAGAAGAGCGCAAAAGTACCACAACATGCCTGCCTCCACAGCTTTTTCCTTGGGGACATGCCTAATTCCTGGCTGATTTGCCTTTCTCGTCTTAGGGTTGGGGTTCGGCCTAGGGCTAGGATTTTTAAAAGCAGGAAGCCCTGAGTTCCAGGCACACTGGAGCTGTGAAAGGCATCCAAAAGGGAGTGCAAAAGTGCCACAACATGGCTGCTTTCACGGCTTTTCCCTTAGGAAGAACCCTAATACCCGGCTGATTTACCTTCCTAGGGTTACTGTTAGGCTTAGGCCTAGGACTTTTAAAACCAGGAAGCCCTGGGCTCCAGGCACACTGCAGCTGCGAAAGGCATCCCAAGGGGAGCGCAAAAGTGACGCAACTTGGCTGCCACCACTGATATTTCCATGAGACCATCCCGAACCATAGGCTGATTTTCCTTCCTAGGGTTAAGGTTTGAGTTACGCCTAGGGTAAGGGTCTATTAACCAGAAAGCCCTGAGTTCCAAGAACACAGCAGCTGCGAAGGACTAGCCAAGAAGAGCGCAAAAGTACCACAACATGCCTGCCCCCACAGCTTTTTCCTTGGGGACATGCCTAATTCCTGGCTGATTTGCCTTTCTCGTCTTAGGGTTGGGGTTCGGCCTAGGGCCAGGATTTTTAAAAGCAGGAAGCCCTGAGTTCCAGGCACACTGGAGCTGTGAAAGGCATCCAAAAGGGAGTGCAAAAGTGCCACAACATGGCTGCTTTCACGGCTTTTCCCTTAGGAAGAACCCTAATACCCGGCTGATTTACCTTCCTAGGGTTACTGTTAGGCTTAGGCCTAGGACTTTTAAAACCAGGAAGCCCTGGGCTCCAGGCACACTGCAGCTGCGAAAGGCATCCCAAGGGGAGCGCAAAAGTGACGCAACTTGGCTGCCACCACTGATATTTCCATGAGACCATCCCGAACCATAGGCTGATTTTCCTTCCTAGGGTTAAGGTTTGAGTTACGCCTAGGGTAAGGGTCTATTAACCAGAAAGCCCTGAGTTCCAAGAACACAGCAGCTGCGAAGGACTAGCCAAGAAGAGCGCAAAAGTAGCACAACATGCCTGCCTCCACAGCTTTTTCCTTGGGGACATGCCTAATTCCTGGCTGATTTGCCTTTCTCGTCTTAGGGTTGGGGTTCGGCCTAGGGCTAGGATTTTTAAAATCAGGAAGCCCTGAGTTCCAGGCACACTGGAGCTGTGAAAGGCATCCAAAAGGGAGTGCAAAAGTGCCACAACATGGCTGCTTTCACGGCTTTTTCCTTGGCAAGAAGCCTAATATCAGGCTGATTTACTTTCCCAGGGTTACTGTTAGGCTTAGGCCTAGGGCTAGGATTTTTAAAACTAGGAAGCCCTTAGCTCCAGGCACACTGCAGCTGTTCAAGGCATCCCAAGGGGAGTACAAAAGTGCAACAACATGGCAGCTTTCACAGCTTTTTCCTTGGCACCATCCCTATACCTAGGCTGATTTATCTGCCTAGGGTTAGGGTTAGGGTTCAGCCTAGGGCTTGAATTTTTTTAACCAGGAAGCCCTGAGTTCCAGGCTTACTTCATCTGCCAAAGGCATCCCAAAGGGAGTGCAGAAGTGCCACAACATGGCTGCTTTCACGGCTTTTCCCTTAGGAAGAACCCTAATACCCGGCTGATTTACCTTCCTAGGGTTACTGTTAGGCTTAGGCCTAGGACTTTTAAAACCAGGAAGCCCTGGGCTCCAGGCACACTGCAGCTGCGAAAGGCATCCCAAGGGGAGCGCAAAAGTGACGCAACTTGGCTGCCACCACTGATATTTCCATGAGACCATCCCGAACCATAGGCTGATTTTCCTTCCTAGGGTTAAGGTTTGAGTTACGCCTAGGGTAAGGGTCTATTAACCAGAAAGCCCTGAGTTCCAAGAACACAGCAGCTGCGAAGGACTAGCCAAGAAGAGCGCAAAAGTACCACAACATGCCTGCCTCCACAGCTTTTTCCTTGGGGACATGCCTAATTCCTGGCTGATTTGCCTTTCTCGTCTTAGGGTTGGGGTTCGGCCTAGGGCTAGGATTTTTAAAATCAGGAAGCCCTGAGTTCCAGGCACACTGCAGCTGTGAAAGGCATCCAAAAGGGAGTGCAAAAGTGCCACAACATGGCTGCTTTCACGGCTTTTTCCTTGGCAAGAAGCCTAACATCAGGCTGATTTACTTTCCCAGGGTTACTGTTAGGCTTAGGCCTAGGGCTAGGATTTTTAAAACTAGGAAGCCCTTAGCTCCAGGCACACTGCAGCTGTTCAAGGCATCCCAAGGGGAGTACAAAAGTGCAACAACATGGCAGCTTTCACAGCTTTTTCCTTGGCACCATCCCTATACCTAGGCTGATTTATCTGCCTAGGGTTAGGGTTAGAGTTCAGCCTAGGGCTTGGATTTCTTTAACCAGGAAGCCCTGACTTCCAGGCTTACTTCATCTGCCAAAGGCACCCCAAAGGGAGTGCAGAAGTGCCACAACATGGCTGCTTTCACGGCTTTTCCCTTAGGAAGAACCCTAATACCCGGCTGATTTACCTTCCTAGGGTTACTGTTAGGCTTAGGCCTAGGACTTTTAAAACCAGGAAGCCCTGGGCTCCAGGCACACTGCAGCTGCGAAAGGCATCCCAAGGGGAGCGCAAAAGTGACGCAACTTGGCTGCCACCGCTGATATTTCCAAGAGAGCATCCCGAACCATAGGCTGATTTTCCTTCCTCGGGTTAAGGTTTGAGTTACGCCTAGGGTAAGGGTCTATTAACCAGAAAGCCCTGAGTTCCAAGAACACAGCAGCTGCGAAGGACTAGCCAAGAAGAGCGCAAAAGTACCACAACATGCCTGCCTCCACAGCTTTTTCCTTGGGGACATGCCTAATTCCTGGCTGATTTGCCTTTCTCGTCTTAGGGTTGGGGTTCGGCCTAGGGCTAGGATTTTTAAAAGCAGGAAGCCCTGAGTTCCAGGCACACTGGAGCTGTGAAAGGCATCCAAAAGGGAGTGCAAAAGTGCCACAACATGGCTGCTTTCACGGCTTTTCCCTTAGGAAGAACCCTAATACCCGGCTGATTTACCTTCCTAGGGTTACTGTTAGGCTTAGGCCTAGGACTTTTAAAACCAGGAAGCCCTGGGCTCCAGGCACACTGCAGCTGCGAAAGGCATCCCAAGGGGAGCGCAAAAGTGACGCAACTTGGCTGCCACCACTGATATTTCCATGAGACCATCCCGAACCATAGGCTGATTTTCCTTCCTAGGGTTAAGGTTTGAGTTACGCCTAGGGTAAGGGTCTATTAACCAGAAAGCCCTGAGTTCCAAGAACACAGCAGCTGCGAAGGACTAGCCAAGAAGAGCGCAAAAGTACCACAACATGCCTGCCTCCACAGCTTTTTCCTTGGGGACATGCCTAATTCCTGGCTGATTTGCCTTTCTCGTCTTAGTGTTGGGGTTCGGCCTAGGGCCAGGATTTTTAAAAGCAGGAAGCCCTGAGTTCCAGGCACACTGGAGCTGTGAAAGGCATCCAAAAGGGAGTGCAAAAGTGCCACAACATGGCTGCTTTCACGGCTTTTCCCTTAGGAAGAACCCTAATACCCGGCTGATTTACCTTCCTAGGGTTACTGTTAGGCTTAGGCCTAGGACTTTTAAAACCAGGAAGCCCTGGGCTCCAGGCACACTGCAGCTGCGAAAGGCATCCCAAGGGGAGCACAAAAGTGACGCAACTTGGCTGCCACCACTGATATTTCCATGAGACCATCCCGAACCATAGGCTGATTTTCCTTCCTAGGGTTAAGGTTTGAGTTACGCCTAGGGTAAGGGTCTATTAACCAGAAAGCCCTGAGTTCCAAGAACACAGCAGCTGCGAAGGACTAGCCAAGAAGAGCGCAAAAGTACCACAACATGCCTGCCTCCACAGCTTTTTCCTTGGGGACATGCCTAATTCCTGGCTGATTTGCCTTTCTCGTCTTAGGGTTGGGGTTCGGCCTAGGGCTAGGATTTTTAAAATCAGGAAGCCCTGAGTTCCAGGCACACTGGAGCTGTGAAAGGCATCCAAAAGGGAGTGCAAAAGTGCCACAACATGGCTGCTTTCACGGCTTTTTCCTTGGCAAGAAGCCTAACATCAGGCTGATTTACTTTCCCAGGGTTACTGTTAGGCTTAGGCCTAGGGCTAGGATTTTTAAAACTAGGAAGCCCTTAGCTCCAGGCACACTGCAGCTGTTCAAGGCATCCCAAGGGGAGTACAAAAGTGCAACAACATGGCAGCTTTCACAGCTTTTTCCTTGGCACCATCCCTATACCTAGGCTGATTTATCTGCCTAGGGTTAGGGTTAGAGTTCAGCCTAGGGCTTGGATTTCTTTAACCAGGAAGCCCTGACTTCCAGGCTTACTTCATCTGCCAAAGGCACCCCAAAGGGAGTGCAGAAGTGCCACAACATGGCTGCTTTCACGGCTTTTCCCTTAGGAAGAACCCTAATACCCGGCTGATTTACCTTCCTAGGGTTACTGTTAGGCTTAGGCCTAGGACTTTTAAAACCAGGAAGCCCTGGGCTCCAGGCACACTGCAGCTGCGAAAGGCATCCCAAGGGGAGCGCAAAAGTGACGCAACTTGGCTGCCACCGCTGATATTTCCAAGAGAGCATCCCGAACCATAGGCTGATTTTCCTTCCTCGGGTTAAGGTTTGAGTTACGCCTAGGGTAAGGGTCTATTAACCAGAAAGCCCTGAGTTCCAAGAACACAGCAGCTGCGAAGGACTAGCCAAGAAGAGCGCAAAAGTACCACAACATGCCTGCCTCCACAGCTTTTTCCTTGGGGACATGCCTAATTCCTGGCTGATTTGCCTTTCTCGTCTTAGGGTTGGGGTTCGGCCTAGGGCTAGGATTTTTAAAAGCAGGAAGCCCTGAGTTCCAGGCACACTGGAGCTGTGAAAGGCATCCAAAAGGGAGTGCAAAAGTGCCACAACATGGCTGCTTTCACGGCTTTTCCCTTAGGAAGAACCCTAATACCCGGCTGATTTACCTTCCTAGGGTTACTGTTAGGCTTAGGCCTAGGACTTTTAAAACCAGGAAGCCCTGGGCTCCAGGCACACTGCAGCTGCGAAAGGCATCCCAAGGGGAGCGCAAAAGTGACGCAACTTGGCTGCCACCACTGATATTTCCATGAGACCATCCCGAACCATAGGCTGATTTTCCTTCCTAGGGTTAAGGTTTGAGTTACGCCTAGGGTAAGGGTCTATTAACCAGAAAGCCCTGAGTTCCAAGAACACAGCAGCTGCGAAGGACTAGCCAAGAAGAGCGCAAAAGTACCACAACATGCCTGCCCCCACAGCTTTTTCCTTGGGGACATGCCTAATTCCTGGCTGATTTGCCTTTCTCGTCTTAGGGTTGGGGTTCGGCCTAGGGCCAGGATTTTTAAAAGCAGGAAGCCCTGAGTTCCAGGCACACTGGAGCTGTGAAAGGCATCCAAAAGGGAGTGCAAAAGTGCCACAACATGGCTGCTTTCACGGCTTTTCCCTTAGGAAGAACCCTAATACCCGGCTGATTTACCTTCCTAGGGTTACTGTTAGGCTTAGGCCTAGGACTTTTAAAACCAGGAAGCCCTGGGCTCCAGGCACACTGCAGCTGCGAAAGGCATCCCAAGGGGAGCGCAAAAGTGACGCAACTTGGCTGCCACCACTGATATTTCCATGAGACCATCCCGAACCATAGGCTGATTTTCCTTCCTAGGGTTAAGGTTTGAGTTACGCCTAGGGTAAGGGTCTATTAACCAGAAAGCCCTGAGTTCCAAGAACACAGCAGCTGCGAAGGACTAGCCAAGAAGAGCGCAAAAGTACCACAACATGCCTGCCTCCACAGCTTTTTCCTTGGGGACATGCCTAATTCCTGGCTGATTTGCCTTTCTCGTCTTAGGGTTGGGGTTCGGCCTAGGGCTAGGATTTTTAAAATCAGGAAGCCCTGAGTTCCAGGCACACTGGAGCTGTGAAAGGCATCCAAAAGGGAGTGCAAAAGTGCCACAACATGGCTGCTTTCACGGCTTTTTCCTTGGCAAGAAGCCTAATATCAGGCTGATTTACTTTCCCAGGGTTACTGTTAGGCTTAGGCCTAGGGCTAGGATTTTTGAAACTAGGAAGCCCTTAGCTCCAGGCACACTGCAGCTGTTCAAGGCATCCCAAGGGGAGTACAAAAGTGCAACAACATGGCAGCTTTCACAGCTTTTTCCTTGGCACCATCCCTATACCTAGGCTGATTTATCTGCCTAGGGTTAGGGTTAGGGTTCAGCCTAGGGCTTGAATTTTTTTAACCAGGAAGCCCTGAGTTCCAGGCTTACTTCATCTGCCAAAGGCATCCCAAAGGGAGTGCAGAAGTGCCACAACATGGCTGCTTTCACGGCTTTTCCCTTAGGAAGAACCCTAATACCCGGCTGATTTACCTTCCTAGGGTTACTGTTAGGCTTAGGCCTAGGACTTTTAAAACCAGGAAGCCCTGGGCTCCAGGCACACTGCAGCTGCGAAAGGCATCCCAAGGGGAGCGCAAAAGTGACGCAACTTGGCTGCCACCACTGATATTTCCATGAGACCATCCCGAACCATAGGCTGATTTTCCTTCCTAGGGTTAAGGTTTGAGTTACGCCTAGGGTAAGGGTCTATTAACCAGAAAGCCCTGAGTTCCAAGAACACAGCAGCTGCGAAGGACTAGCCAAGAAGAGCGCAAAAGTACCACAACATGCCTGCCTCCACAGCTTTTTCCTTGGGGACATGCCTAATTCCTGGCTGATTTGCCTTTCTCGTCTTAGGGTTGGGGTTCGGCCTAGGGCTAGGATTTTTAAAATCAGGAAGCCCTGAGTTCCAGGCACACTGGAGCTGTGAAAGGCATCCAAAAGGGAGTGCAAAAGTGCCACAACATGGCTGCTTTCACGGCTTTTTCCTTGGCAAGAAGCCTAACATCAGGCTGATTTACTTTCCCAGGGTTACTGTTAGGCTTAGGCCTAGGGCTAGGATTTTTAAAACTAGGAAGCCCTTAGCTCCAGGCACACTGCAGCTGTTCAAGGCATCCCAAGGGGAGTACAAAAGTGCAACAACATGGCAGCTTTCACAGCTTTTTCCTTGGCACCATCCCTATACCTAGGCTGATTTATCTGCCTAGGGTTAGGGTTAGAGTTCAGCCTAGGGCTTGGATTTCTTTAACCAGGAAGCCCTGACTTCCAGGCTTACTTCATCTGCCAAAGGCACCCCAAAGGGAGTGCAGAAGTGCCACAACATGGCTGCTTTCACGGCTTTTCCCTTAGGAAGAACCCTAATACCCGGCTGATTTACCTTCCTAGGGTTACTGTTAGGCTTAGGCCTAGGACTTTTAAAACCAGGAAGCCCTGGGCTCCAGGCACACTGCAGCTGCGAAAGGCATCCCAAGGGGAGCGCAAAAGTGACGCAACTTGGCTGCCACCGCTGATATTTCCAAGAGAGCATCCCGAACCATAGGCTGATTTTCCTTCCTCGGGTTAAGGTTTGAGTTACGCCTAGGGTAAGGGTCTATTAACCAGAAAGCCCTGAGTTCCAAGAACACAGCAGCTGCGAAGGACTAGCCAAGAAGAGCGCAAAAGTACCACAACATGCCTGCCTCCACAGCTTTTTCCTTGGGGACATGCCTAATTCCTGGCTGATTTGCCTTTCTCGTCTTAGGGTTGGGGTTCGGCCTAGGGCTAGGATTTTTAAAAGCAGGAAGCCCTGAGTTCCAGGCACACTGGAGCTGTGAAAGGCATCCAAAAGGGAGTGCAAAAGTGCCACAACATGGCTGCTTTCACGGCTTTTCCCTTAGGAAGAACCCTAATACCCGGCTGATTTACCTTCCTAGGGTTACTGTTAGGCTTAGGCCTAGGACTTTTAAAACCAGGAAGCCCTGGGCTCCAGGCACACTGCAGCTGCGAAAGGCATCCCAAGGGGAGCGCAAAAGTGACGCAACTTGGCTGCCACCACTGATATTTCCATGAGACCATCCCGAACCATAGGCTGATTTTCCTTCCTAGGGTTAAGGTTTGAGTTACGCCTAGGGTAAGGGTCTATTAACCAGAAAGCCCTGAGTTCCAAGAACACAGCAGCTGCGAAGGACTAGCCAAGAAGAGCGCAAAAGTACCACAACATGCCTGCCTCCACAGCTTTTTCCTTGGGGACATGCCTAATTCCTGGCTGATTTGCCTTTCTCGTCTTAGTGTTGGGGTTCGGCCTAGGGCCAGGATTTTTAAAAGCAGGAAGCCCTGAGTTCCAGGCACACTGGAGCTGTGAAAGGCATCCAAAAGGGAGTGCAAAAGTGCCACAACATGGCTGCTTTCACGGCTTTTCCCTTAGGAAGAACCCTAATACCCGGCTGATTTACCTTCCTAGGGTTACTGTTAGGCTTAGGCCTAGGACTTTTAAAACCAGGAAGCCCTGGGCTCCAGGCACACTGCAGCTGCGAAAGGCATCCCAAGGGGAGCGCAAAAGTGACGCAACTTGGCTGCCACCACTGATATTTCCATGAGACCATCCCGAACCATAGGCTGATTTTCCTTCCTAGGGTTAAGGTTTGAGTTACGCCTAGGGTAAGGGTCTATTAACCAGAAAGCCCTGAGTTCCAAGAACACAGCAGCTGCGAAGGACTAGCCAAGAAGAGCGCAAAAGTACCACAACATGCCTGCCTCCACAGCTTTTTCCTTGGGGACATGCCTAATTCCTGGCTGATTTGCCTTTCTCGTCTTAGGGTTGGGGTTCGGCCTAGGGCTAGGATTTTTAAAATCAGGAAGCCCTGAGTTCCAGGCACACTGGAGCTGTGAAAGGCATCCAAAAGGGAGTGCAAAAGTGCCACAACATGGCTGCTTTCACGGCTTTTTCCTTGTCAAGAAGCCTAATATCAGGCTGATTTACTTTCCCAGGGTTACTGTTAGGCTTAGGCCTAGGGCTAGGATTTTTGAAACTAGGAAGCCCTTAGCTCCAGGCACACTGCAGCTGTTCAAGGCATCCCAAGGGGAGTACAAAAGTGCAACAACATGGCAGCTTTCACAGCTTCTTCCTTGGCACCATCCCTATACCTAGGCTGATTTATCTGCCTAGGGTTAGGGTTGGGTTCAGCCTAGGGCTTGAATTTTTTTTACCAGGAAGCCCTGAGTTCCAGGCTTACTTCATCTGCCAAAGGCATCCCAAAGGGAGTGCAGAAGTGCCACAACATGGCTGCTTTCACGGCTTTTCCCTTAGGAAGAACCCTAATACCCGGCTGATTTACCTTCCTAGGGTTACTGTTAGGCTTAGGCCTAGGACTTTTAAAACCAGGAAGCCCTGGGCTCCAGGCACACTGCAGCTGCGAAAGGCATCCCAAGGGGAGCGCAAAAGTGACGCAACTTGGCTGCCACCACTGATATTTCCATGAGACCATCCCGAACCATAGGCTGATTTTCCTTCCTAGGGTTAAGGTTTGAGTTACGCCTAGGGTAAGGGCTCTATTAACCAGAAAGCCCTGAGTTCCAAGAACACAGCAGCTGCGAAGGACTACCCAAGAAGAGCGCAAAAGTACCACAACATGCCTGCCTCCACAGCTTTTTTCCTTGGGGACATGCCTAATTCCTGGCTGATTTGCCTTTCTCGTCTTAGGGTTGGGGTTCGGCCTAGGGCTAGGATTTTTAAAATCAGGAAGCCCTGAGTTCCAGGCACACTGGAGCTGTGAAAGGCATCCAAAAGGGAGTGCAAAAGTGCCACAACATGGCTGCTTTCACGGCTTTTTCCTTGGCAAGAAGCCTAACATCAGGCTGATTTACTTTCCCAGGGTTACTGTTAGGCTTAGGCCTAGGGCTAGGATTTTTAAAACTAGGAAGCCCTTAGCTCCAGGCACACTGCAGCTGTTCAAGGCATCCCAAGGGGAGTACAAAAGTGCAACAACATGGCAGCTTTCACAGCTTTTTCCTTGGCACCATCCCTATACCTAGGCTGATTTATCTGCCTAGGGTTAGGGTTAGAGTTCAGCCTAGGGCTTGGATTTCTTTAACCAGGAAGCCCTGACTTCCAGGCTTACTTCATCTGCCAAAGGCACCCCAAAGGGAGTGCAGAAGTGCCACAACATGGCTGCTTTCACGGCTTTTCCCTTAGGAAGAACCCTAATACCCGGCTGATTTACCTTCCTAGGGTTACTGTTAGGCTTAGGCCTAGGACTTTTAAAACCAGGAAGCCCTGGGCTCCAGGCACACTGCAGCTGCGAAAGGCATCCCAAGGGGAGCGCAAAAGTGACGCAACTTGGCTGCCACCGCTGATATTTCCAAGAGAGCATCCCGAACCATAGGCTGATTTTCCTTCCTCGGGTTAAGGTTTGAGTTACGCCTAGGGTAAGGGTCTATTAACCAGAAAGCCCTGAGTTCCAAGAACACAGCAGCTGCGAAGGACTAGCCAAGAAGAGCGCAAAAGTACCACAACATGCCTGCCTCCACAGCTTTTTCCTTGGGGACATGCCTAATTCCTGGCTGATTTGCCTTTCTCGTCTTAGGGTTGGGGTTCGGCCTAGGGCTAGGATTTTTAAAAGCAGGAAGCCCTGAGTTCCAGGCACACTGGAGCTGTGAAAGGCATCCAAAAGGGAGTGCAAAAGTGCCACAACATGGCTGCTTTCACGGCTTTTCCCTTAGGAAGAACCCTAATACCCGGCTGATTTACCTTCCTAGGGTTACTGTTAGGCTTAGGCCTAGGACTTTTAAAACCAGGAAGCCCTGGGCTCCAGGCACACTGCAGCTGCGAAAGGCATCCCAAGGGGAGCGCAAAAGTGACGCAACTTGGCTGCCACCACTGATATTTCCATGAGACCATCCCGAACCATAGGCTGATTTTCCTTCCTAGGGTTAAGGTTTGAGTTACGCCTAGGGTAAGGGTCTATTAACCAGAAAGCCCTGAGTTCCAAGAACACAGCAGCTGCGAAGGACTAGCCAAGAAGAGCGCAAAAGTACCACAACATGCCTGCCCCCACAGCTTTTTCCTTGGGGACATGCCTAATTCCTGGCTGATTTGCCTTTCTCGTCTTAGGGTTGGGGTTCGGCCTAGGGCCAGGATTTTTAAAAGCAGGAAGCCCTGAGTTCCAGGCACACTGGAGCTGTGAAAGGCATCCAAAAGGGAGTGCAAAAGTGCCACAACATGGCTGCTTTCACGGCTTTTCCCTTAGGAAGAACCCTAATACCCGGCTGATTTACCTTCCTAGGGTTACTGTTAGGCTTAGGCCTAGGACTTTTAAAACCAGGAAGCCCTGGGCTCCAGGCACACTGCAGCTGCGAAAGGCATCCCAAGGGGAGCGCAAAAGTGACGCAACTTGGCTGCCACCACTGATATTTCCATGAGACCATCCCGAACCATAGGCTGATTTTCCTTCCTAGGGTTAAGGTTTGAGTTACGCCTAGGGTAAGGGTCTATTAACCAGAAAGCCCTGAGTTCCAAGAACACAGCAGCTGCGAAGGACTAGCCAAGAAGAGCGCAAAAGTACCACAACATGCCTGCCTCCACAGCTTTTTCCTTGGGGACATGCCTAATTCCTGGCTGATTTGCCTTTCTCGTCTTAGGGTTGGGGTTCGGCCTAGGGCTAGGATTTTTAAAATCAGGAAGCCCTGAGTTCCAGGCACACTGGAGCTGTGAAAGGCATCCAAAAGGGAGTGCAAAAGTGCCACAACATGGCTGCTTTCACGGCTTTTTCCTTGGCAAGAAGCCTAATATCAGGCTGATTTACTTTCCCAGGGTTACTGTTAGGCTTAGGCCTAGGGCTAGGATTTTTGAAACTAGGAAGCCCTTAGCTCCAGGCACACTGCAGCTGTTCAAGGCATCCCAAGGGGAGTACAAAAGTGCAACAACATGGCAGCTTTCACAGCTTTTTCCTTGGCACCATCCCTATACCTAGGCTGATTTATCTGCCTAGGGTTAGGGTTAGGGTTCAGCCTAGGGCTTGAATTTTTTTAACCAGGAAGCCCTGAGTTCCAGGCTTACTTCATCTGCCAAAGGCATCCCAAAGGGAGTGCAGAAGTGCCACAACATGGCTGCTTTCACGGCTTTTCCCTTAGGAAGAACCCTAATACCCGGCTGATTTACCTTCCTAGGGTTACTGTTAGGCTTAGGCCTAGGACTTTTAAAACCAGGAAGCCCTGGGCTCCAGGCACACTGCAGCTGCGAAAGGCATCCCAAGGGGAGCGCAAAAGTGACGCAACTTGGCTGCCACCACTGATATTTCCATGAGACCATCCCGAACCATAGGCTGATTTTCCTTCCTAGGGTTAAGGTTTGAGTTACGCCTAGGGTAAGGGTCTATTAACCAGAAAGCCCTGAGTTCCAAGAACACAGCAGCTGCGAAGGACTAGCCAAGAAGAGCGCAAAAGTACCACAACATGCCTGCCTCCACAGCTTTTTCCTTGGGGACATGCCTAATTCCTGGCTGATTTGCCTTTCTCGTCTTAGGGTTGGGGTTCGGCCTAGGGCTAGGATTTTTAAAATCAGGAAGCCCTGAGTTCCAGGCACACTGGAGCTGTGAAAGGCATCCAAAAGGGAGTGCAAAAGTGCCACAACATGGCTGCTTTCACGGCTTTTTCCTTGGCAAGAAGCCTAACATCAGGCTGATTTACTTTCCCAGGGTTACTGTTAGGCTTAGGCCTAGGGCTAGGATTTTTAAAACTAGGAAGCCCTTAGCTCCAGGCACACTGCAGCTGTTCAAGGCATCCCAAGGGGAGTACAAAAGTGCAACAACATGGCAGCTTTCACAGCTTTTTCCTTGGCACCATCCCTATACCTAGTCTGATTTATCTGCCTAGGGTTAGGGTTAGAGTTCAGCCTAGGGCTTGGATTTCTTTAACCAGGAAGCCCTGACTTCCAGGCTTACTTCATCTGCCAAAGGCACCCCAAAGGGAGTGCAGAAGTGCCACAACATGGCTGCTTTCACGGCTTTTCCCTTAGGAAGAACCCTAATACCCGGCTGATTTACCTTCCTAGGGTTACTGTTAGGCTTAGGCCTAGGACTTTTAAAACCAGGAAGCCCTGGGCTCCAGGCACACTGCAGCTGCGAAAGGCATCCCAAGGGGAGCGCAAAAGTGACGCAACTTGGCTGCCACCGCTGATATTTCCAAGAGAGCATCCCGAACCATAGGCTGATTTTCCTTCCTCGGGTTAAGGTTTGAGTTACGCCTAGGGTAAGGGTCTATTAACCAGAAAGCCCTGAGTTCCAAGAACACAGCAGCTGCGAAGGACTAGCCAAGAAGAGCGCAAAAGTACCACAACATGCCTGCCTCCACAGCTTTTTCCTTGGGGACATGCCTAATTCCTGGCTGATTTGCCTTTCTCGTCTTAGGGTTGGGGTTCGGCCTAGGGCTAGGATTTTTAAAAGCAGGAAGCCCTGAGTTCCAGGCACACTGGAGCTGTGAAAGGCATCCAAAAGGGAGTGCAAAAGTGCCACAACATGGCTGCTTTCACGGCTTTTCCCTTAGGAAGAACCCTAATACCCGGCTGATTTACCTTCCTAGGGTTACTGTTAGGCTTAGGCCTAGGACTTTTAAAACCAGGAAGCCCTGGGCTCCAGGCACACTGCAGCTGCAAAAGGCATCCCAAGGGGAGCGCAAAAGTGACGCAACTTGGCTGCCACCACTGATATTTCCATGAGACCATCCCGAACCATAGGCTGATTTTCCTTCCTAGGGTTAAGGTTTGAGTTACGCCTAGGGTAAGGGTCTATTAACCAGAAAGCCCTGAGTTCCAAGAACACAGCAGCTGCGAAGGACTAGCCAAGAAGAGCGCAAAAGTACCACAACATGCCTGCCTCCACAGCTTTTTCCTTGGGGACATGCCTAATTCCTGGCTGATTTGCCTTTCTCGTCTTAGTGTTGGGGTTCGGCCTAGGGCCAGGATTTTTAAAAGCAGGAAGCCCTGAGTTCCAGGCACACTGGAGCTGTGAAAGGCATCCAAAAGGGAGTGCAAAAGTGCCACAACATGGCTGCTTTCACGGCTTTTCCCTTAGGAAGAACCCTAATACCCGGCTGATTTACCTTCCTAGGGTTACTGTTAGGCTTAGGCCTAGGACTTTTAAAACCAGGAAGCCCTGGGCTCCAGGCACACTGCAGCTGCGAAAGGCATCCCAAGGGGAGCGCAAAAGTGACGCAACTTGGCTGCCACCACTGATATTTCCATGAGACCATCCCGAACCATAGGCTGATTTTCCTTCCTAGGGTTAAGGTTTGAGTTACGCCTAGGGTAAGGGTCTATTAACCAGAAAGCCCTGAGTTCCAAGAACACAGCAGCTGCGAAGGACTAGCCAAGAAGAGCGCAAAAGTACCACAACATGCCTGCCTCCACAGCTTTTTCCTTGGGGACATGCCTAATTCCTGGCTGATTTGCCTTTCTCGTCTTAGGGTTGGGGTTCGGCCTAGGGCTAGGATTTTTAAAATCAGGAAGCCCTGAGTTCCAGGCACACTGGAGCTGTGAAAGGCATCCAAAAGGGAGTGCAAAAGTGCCACAACATGGCTGCTTTCACGGCTTTTTCCTTGGCAAGAAGCCTAATATCAGGCTGATTTACTTTCCCAGGGTTACTGTTAGGCTTAGGCCTAGGGCTAGGATTTTTGAAACTAGGAAGCCCTTAGCTCCAGGCACACTGCAGCTGTTCAAGGCATCCCAAGGGGAGTACAAAAGTGCAACAACATGGCAGCTTTCACAGCTTCTTCCTTGGCACCATCCCTATACCTAGGCTGATTTATCTGCCTAGGGTTAGGGTTGGGTTCAGCCTAGGGCTTGAATTTTTTTTACCAGGAAGCCCTGAGTTCCAGGCTTACTTCATCTGCCAAAGGCATCCCAAAGGGAGTGCAGAAGTGCCACAACATGGCTGCTTTCACGGCTTTTCCCTTAGGAAGAACCCTAATACCCGGCTGATTTACCTTCCTAGGGTTACTGTTAGGCTTAGGCCTAGGACTTTTAAAACCAGGAAGCCCTGGGCTCCAGGCACACTGCAGCTGCGAAAGGCATCCCAAGGGGAGCGCAAAAGTGACGCAACTTGGCTGCCACCACTGATATTTCCATGAGACCATCCCGAACCATAGGCTGATTTTCCTTCCTAGGGTTAAGGTTTGAGTTACGCCTAGGGTAAGGGCTCTATTAACCAGAAAGCCCTGAGTTCCAAGAACACAGCAGCTGCGAAGGACTACCCAAGAAGAGCGCAAAAGTACCACAACATGCCTGCCTCCACAGCTTTTTCCTTGGGGACATGCCTAATTCCTGGCTGATTTGCCTTTCTCGTCTTAGGGTTGGGGTTCGGCCTAGGGCTAGGATTTTTAAAAGCAGGAAGCCCTGAGTTCCAGGCACACTGGAGCTGTGAAAGGCATCCAAAAGGGAGTGCAAAAGTGCCACAACATGGCTGCTTTCACGGCTTTTTCCTTAGGAAGAACCCTAATACCCGGCTGATTTACCTTCCTAGGGTAACTGTTAGGCTTAGGCCTAGGGCTAGGATTTTTAAAACTAGGAAGCCCTTAGCTCCAGGCACACTGCAGCTGTTCAAGGCATCCCAAGGGGAGTACAAAAGTGCAACAACATGGCAGCTTTCACAGCTTTTTCCTTGGCACCATCCCTATACCTAGGCTGATTTATCTGCCTACGGTTGGGGTTAGGGTTCAGCCTAGGGCTTGAATTTTTTTTACCAGGAAGCCCTGAGTTCCAGGCTTACTTCATCTGCCAAAGGCATCCCAAAGGGAGTGCAGAAGTGCCACAACATGGCTGCTTTCACGGCTTTTCCCTTAGGAAGAACCCTAATACCCGGCTGATTTACCTTCCTAGGGTTACTGTTAGGCTTAGGCCTAGGACTTTTAAAACCAGGAAGCCCTGGGCTCCAGGCACACTGCAGCTGCGAAAGGCATCCCAAGGGGAGCGCAAAAGTGACGCAACTTGGCTGCCACCACTGATATTTCCATGAGACCATCCCGAACCATAGGCTGATTTTCCTTCCTAGGGTTAAGGTTTGAGTTACGCCTAGGGTAAGGGTCTATTAACCAGAAAGCCCTGAGTTCCAAGAACACAGCAGCTGCGAAGGACTAGCCAAGAAGAGCGCAAAAGTAGCACAACATGCCTGCCTCCACAGCTTTTTCCTTGGGGACATGCCTAATTCCTGGCTGATTTGCCTTTCTCGTCTTAGGGTTGGGGTTCGGCCTAGGGCTAGGATTTTTAAAAGCAGGAAGCCCTGAGTTCCAGGCACACTGGAGCTGTGAAAGGCATCCAAAAGGGAGTGCAAAAGTGCCACAACATGGCTGCTTTCACGGCTTTTTCCTTGGCAAGACGTCTAACACCAGGCTGATTTCCCTTCCCAGGGTTACTGTTAGGCTTAGGCCTAGGGCTAGGATTTTTAAAACTAGGAAGCCCTTAGCTCCAGGCACACTGCAGCTGTTCAAGGCATCCCAAGGGGAGTACAAAAGTGTAACAAAATGGCAGCTTTCACAGCTTTTTCCTTGGCACCATCCCTATACCTAGGCTGATTTATCTGCCTAGGGTTAGGGTTAGAGTGCAGCCTAGGGCTTGGATTTCTTTAACCAGGAAGCCCTGAGTTCCAGGCTTACTTCATCTGCCAAAGGCATCCCAAAGGGAGTGCAGAAGTGCCACAACATGGCTGCTTTCACGGCTTTTCCCTTAGGTAGAACCCTAATACCCGGCTGATTTACCTTCCTAGGGTTACTGTTAGGCTTAGGCCTAGGACTTTTAAAACCAGGAAGCCCTGGGCTCCAGGCACACTGCAGCTGCGGAAGGCATCCCAAGGGGAGCGCAAAAGTGACGCAACTTGGCTGCCACCGCTGATATTTCCAAGAGAGCATCCCGAACCATAGGCTGATTTTCCTTCCTAGGGTTAAGGTTTGAGTTACGCCTAGGGTAAGGGTCTATTAACCAGAAAGCCCTGAGTTCCAAGAACACAGCAGCTGCGAAGGACTAGCCAAGAAGAGCGCAAAAGTACCACAACATGCCTGCCTCCACAGCTTTTTCCTTGGGGACATGCCTAATTCCTGGCTGATTTGCCTTTCTCGTCTTAGTGTTGGGGTTCGGCCTAGGGCCAGGATTTTTAAAAGCAGGAAGCCCTGAGTTCCAGGCACACTGGAGCTGTGAAAGGCATCCAAAAGGGAGTGCAAAAGTGCCACAACATGGCTGCTTTCACGGCTTTTCCCTTAGGAAGAACCCTAATACCCGGCTGATTTACCTTCCTAGGGTTACTGTTAGGCTTAGGCCTAGGACTTTTAAAACCAGGAAGCCCTGGGCTCCAGGCACACTGCAGCTGCGAAAGGCATCCCAAGGGGAGCGCAAAAGTGACGCAACTTGGCTGCCACCACTGATATTTCCATGAGACCATCCCGAACCATAGGCTGATTTTCCTTCCTAGGGTTAAGGTTTGAGTTACGCCTAGGGTAAGGGTCTATTAACCAGAAAGCCCTGAGTTCCAAGAACACAGCAGCTGCGAAGGACTAGCCAAGAAGAGCGCAAAAGTACCACAACATGCCTGCCTCCACAGCTTTTTCCTTGGGGACATGCCTAATTCCTGGCTGATTTGCCTTTCTCGTCTTAGGGTTGGGGTTCGGCCTAGGGCTAGGATTTTTAAAATCAGGAAGCCCTGAGTTCCAGGCACACTGGAGCTGTGAAAGGCATCCAAAAGGGAGTGCAAAAGTGCCACAACATGGCTGCTTTCACGGCTTTTTCCTTGGCAAGAAGCCTAATATCAGGCTGATTTACTTTCCCAGGGTTACTGTTAGGCTTAGGCCTAGGGCTAGGATTTTTGAAACTAGGAAGCCCTTAGCTCCAGGCACACTGCAGCTGTTCAAGGCATCCCAAGGGGAGTACAAAAGTGCAACAACATGGCAGCTTTCACAGCTTCTTCCTTGGCACCATCCCTATACCTAGGCTGATTTATCTGCCTAGGGTTAGGGTTGGGTTCAGCCTAGGGCTTGAATTTTTTTTACCAGGAAGCCCTGAGTTCCAGGCTTACTTCATCTGCCAAAGGCATCCCAAAGGGAGTGCAGAAGTGCCACAACATGGCTGCTTTCACGGCTTTTCCCTTAGGAAGAACCCTAATACCCGGCTGATTTACCTTCCTAGGGTTACTGTTAGGCTTAGGCCTAGGACTTTTAAAACCAGGAAGCCCTGGGCTCCAGGCACACTGCAGCTGCGAAAGGCATCCCAAGGGGAGCGCAAAAGTGACGCAACTTGGCTGCCACCACTGATATTTCCATGAGACCATCCCGAACCATAGGCTGATTTTCCTTCCTAGGGTTAAGGTTTGAGTTACGCCTAGGGTAAGGGCTCTATTAACCAGAAAGCCCTGAGTTCCAAGAACACAGCAGCTGCGAAGGACTACCCAAGAAGAGCGCAAAAGTACCACAACATGCCTGCCTCCACAGCTTTTTCCTTGGGGACATGCCTAATTCCTGGCTGATTTGCCTTTCTCGTCTTAGGGTTGGGGTTCGGCCTAGGGCTAGGATTTTTAAAAGCAGGAAGCCCTGAGTTCCAGGCACACTGGAGCTGTGAAAGGCATCCAAAAGGGAGTGCAAAAGTGCCACAACATGGCTGCTTTCACGGCTTTTTCCTTAGGAAGAACCCTAATACCCGGCTGATTTACCTTCCTAGGGTAACTGTTAGGCTTAGGCCTAGGGCTAGGATTTTTAAAACTAGGAAGCCCTTAGCTCCAGGCACACTGCAGCTGTTCAAGGCATCCCAAGGGGAGTACAAAAGTGCAACAACATGGCAGCTTTCACAGCTTTTTCCTTGGCACCATCCCTATACCTAGGCTGATTTATCTGCCTACGGTTGGGGTTAGGGTTCAGCCTAGGGCTTGAATTTTTTTTACCAGGAAGCCCTGAGTTCCAGGCTTACTTCATCTGCCAAAGGCATCCCAAAGGGAGTGCAGAAGTGCCACAACATGGCTGCTTTCACGGCTTTTCCCTTAGGAAGAACCCTAATACCCGGCTGATTTACCTTCCTAGGGTTACTGTTAGGCTTAGGCCTAGGACTTTTAAAACCAGGAAGCCCTGGGCTCCAGGCACACTGCAGCTGCGAAAGGCATCCCAAGGGGAGCGCAAAAGTGACGCAACTTGGCTGCCACCACTGATATTTCCATGAGACCATCCCGAACCATAGGCTGATTTTCCTTCCTAGGGTTAAGGTTTGAGTTACGCCTAGGGTAAGGGTCTATTAACCAGAAAGCCCTGAGTTCCAAGAACACAGCAGCTGCGAAGGACTAGCCAAGAAGAGCGCAAAAGTAGCACAACATGCCTGCCTCCACAGCTTTTTCCTTGGGGACATGCCTAATTCCTGGCTGATTTGCCTTTCTCGTCTTAGGGTTGGGGTTCGGCCTAGGGCTAGGATTTTTAAAAGCAGGAAGCCCTGAGTTCCAGGCACACTGGAGCTGTGAAAGGCATCCAAAAGGGAGTGCAAAAGTGCCACAACATGGCTGCTTTCACGGCTTTTTCCTTGGCAAGACGTCTAACACCAGGCTGATTTCCCTTCCCAGGGTTACTGTTAGGCTTAGGCCTAGGGCTAGGATTTTTAAAACTAGGAAGCCCTTAGCTCCAGGCACACTGCAGCTGTTCAAGGCATCCCAAGGGGAGTACAAAAGTGTAACAAAATGGCAGCTTTCACAGCTTTTTCCTTGGCACCATCCCTATACCTAGGCTGATTTATCTGCCTAGGGTTAGGGTTAGAGTGCAGCCTAGGGCTTGGATTTCTTTAACCAGGAAGCCCTGAGTTCCAGGCTTACTTCATCTGCCAAAGGCATCCCAAAGGGAGTGCAGAAGTGCCACAACATGGCTGCTTTCACGGCTTTTCCCTTAGGTAGAACCCTAATACCCGGCTGATTTACCTTCCTAGGGTTACTGTTAGGCTTAGGCCTAGGACTTTTAAAACCAGGAAGCCCTGGGCTCCAGGCACACTGCAGCTGCGGAAGGCATCCCAAGGGGAGCGCAAAAGTGACGCAACTTGGCTGCCACCGCTGATATTTCCAAGAGAGCATCCCGAACCATAGGCTGATTTTCCTTCCTAGGGTTAAGGTTTGAGTTACGCCTAGGGTAAGGGTCTATTAACCAGAAAGCCCTGAGTTCCAAGAACACAGCAGCTGCGAAGGACTAGCCAAGAAGAGCGCAAAAGTACCACAACATGCCTGCCTCCACAGCTTTTTCCTTGGGGACATGCCTAATTCCTGGCTGATTTGCCTTTCTCGTCTTAGGGTTGGGGTTCGGCCTAGGGCTAGGATTTTTAAAAGCAGGAAGCCCTGAGTTCCAGGCACACTGGAGCTGTGAAAGGCATCCAAAAGGGAGTGCAAAAGTGCCACAACATGGCTGCTTTCACGGCTTTTCCCTTAGGAAGAACCCTAATACCCGGCTGATTTACCTTCCTAGGGTTACTGTTAGGCTTAGGCCTAGGACTTTTAAAACCAGGAAGCCCTGGGCTCCAGGCACACTGCAGCTGCGAAAGGCATCCCAAGGGGAGCGCAAAAGTGACGCAACTTGGCTGCCACCACTGATATTTCCATGAGACCATCCCGAACCATAGGCTGATTTTCCTTCCTAGGGTTAAGGTTTGAGTTACGCCTAGGGTAAGGGTTCTATTAACCAGAAAGCCCTGAGTTCCAAGAATACAGCAGCTGCGAAGGACTAGCCAAGAAGAGCGCAAAAGTAGCACAACATGCCTGCCTCCACAGCTTTTTCCTTGGGGACATGCCTAATTCCTGGCTGATTTGCCTTTCTCGTCTTAGGGTTGGGGTTTGGCCTAGGGCTAGGATTTTTAAAAGCAGGAAGCCCTGAGTTCCAGGCACACTGGAGCTGTGAAAGGCATCCAAAAGGGAGTGCAAAAGTGCCACAACATGGCTGCTTTCACGGCTTTTTCCTTGGCAAGACGCCTAACACCAGGCTGATTTCCCTTCCCAGGGTTACTGTTAGGCTTAGGCCTAGGGCTAGGGTTTTTAAAACTAGGAAGCCCTTAGCTCCAGGCACACTGCAGCTGTTCAAGGCATCCCAAGGGGAGTACAAAAGTGCAACAACATGGCAGCTTTCACAGCTTTTTCCTTGGCACCATCCCTATACCTAGGCTGATTTATCTGCCTAGGGTTAGGGTTAGGGTTCAGCCTAGGGCTTGAATTTTTTTTACCAGGAAGCCCTGAGTTCCAGGCTTACTTCATCTTCCAAAGGCATCCAAAAGGGAGTGCAAAAGTGCCACAACATGGCTGCTTTCACGGCTTTTCCCTTAGGAAGAACCCTAATACCCGGCTGATTTACCTTCCTAGGGTTACTGTTAGGCTTAGGCCTAGGACTTTTAAAACCAGGAAGCCCTGGGCTCTGGGCACACTGCAGCTGCGAAAGGCATCCCAAGGGGAGCGCAAAAGTGACGCAACTTGGCTGCCACCACTGATATTTCCATGAGACCATCCCGAACCATAGGCTGATTTTCCTTCCTAGGGTTAAGGTTTGACTTACGCCTAGGGTAAGGGTTCTATTAACCAGAAAGCCCTGAGTTCCAAGAACACAGCAGCTGCGAAGGACTAGCCAAGAAGAGCGCAAAAGTAGCACAACATGCCTGCCTCCACAGCTTTTTCCTTGGGGACATGCCTAATTCCTGGCTGATTTGCCTTTCTCGTCTTAGGGTTGGGGTTCGGCCTAGGGCTAGGATTTTTAAAAGCAGGAAGCCCTGAGTTCCAGGCACACTGGAGCTGTGAAAGGCATCCAAAAGGGAGTGCAAAAGTGCCACAACATGGCTGCTTTCACGGCTTTTTCCTTGGCAAGACGCCTAACACCAGGCTGATTTCCCTTCCCAGGGTTACTGTTAGGCTTAGGCCTAGGGCTAGGATTTTTAAAACTAGGAAGCCCTTAGCTCCAGGCACACTGCAGCTGTTCAAGGCATCCCAAGGGGAGTACAAAAGTGCAACAACATGGCAGCTTTCACAGCTTTTTCCTTGGCACCATCCCTATACCTAGGCTGATTTATCTGCCTAGGGTTAGGGTTAGGGTTCAGCCTAGGGCTTGAATTTTTTTTACCAGGAAGCCCTGAGTTCCAGGCTTACTTCATCTGCCAAAGGCATCCCAAAGGGAGTGCAGAAGTGCCACAACATGGCTGCTTTCACGGCTTTTCCCTTAGGAAGAACCCTAATACCCGGCTGATTTACCTTCCTAGGGTTACTGTTAGGCTTAGGCCTAGGACTTTTAAAACCAGGAAGCCCTGGGCTCCAGGCACACTGCAGCTGCGAAAGGCATCCCAAGGGGAGCGCAAAAGTGACGCAACTTGGCTGCCACTACTGATATTTCCATGAGACCATCCCGAACCATAGGCTGATTTTCCTTCCTAGGGTTAAGGTTTGAGTTACGCCTAGGGTAAGGGTCTATTAACCAGAAAGCCCTGAGTTCCAAGAACACAGCAGCTGCGAAGGACTAGCCAAGAAGAGCGCAAAAGTAGCACAACATGCCTGCCTCCACAGCTTTTTCCTTGGGGACATGCCTAATTCCTGGCTGATTTGCCTTTCTCGTCTTAGGGTTGGGGTTCGGCCTAGGGCTAGGATTTTTAAAAGCAGGAAGCCCTGAGTTCCAGGCACACTGGAGCTGTGAAAGGCATCCAAAAGGGAGTGCAAAAGTGCCACAACATGGCTGCTTTCACGGCTTTTTCCTTGGCAAGACGTCTAACACCAGGCTGATTTCCCTTCCCAGGGTTACTGTTAGGCTTAGGCCTAGGGCTAGGATTTTTAAAACTAGGAAGCCCTTAGCTCCAGGCACACTGCAGCTGTTCAAGGCATCCCAAGGGGAGTACAAAAGTGCAACAAAATGGCAGCTTTCACAGCTTTTTCCTTGGCACCATCCCTATACCTAGGCTGATTTATCTGCCTAGGGTTAGGGTTAGAGTGCAGCCTAGGGCTTGGATTTCTTTAACCAGGAAGCCCTGAGTTCCAGGCTTACTTCATCTGCCAAAGGCATCCCAAAGGGAGTGCAGAAGTGCCACAACATGGCTGCTTTCACGGCTTTTCCCTTAGGTAGAACCCTAATACCCGGGTGATTTACCTTCCTAGGGTTACTGTTAGGCTTAGGCCTAGGACTTTTAAAACCAGGAAGCCCTGGGCTCCAGGCACACTGCAGCTGCGGAAGGCATCCCAAGGGGAGCGCAAAAGTGACGCAACTTGGCTGCCACCGCTGATATTTCCAAGAGAGCATCCCGAACCATAGGCTGATTTTCCTTCCTAGGGTTAAGGTTTGAGTTACGCCTAGGGTAAGGGTCTATTAACCAGAAAGCCCTGAGTTCCAAGAACACAGCAGCTGCGAAGGACTAGCCAAGAAGAGCGCAAAAGTAGCACAACATGCCTGCCTCCACAGCTTTTTCCTTGGGGACATGCCTAATTCCTGGCTGATTTGCCTTTCTCGTCTTAGGGTTGGGGTTCGGCCTAGGGCTAGGATTTTTAAAAGCAGGAAGCCCTGAGTTCCAGGCACACTGGAGCTGTGAAAGGCATCCAAAAGGGAGTGCAAAAGTGCCACAACATGGCTGCTTTCACGGCTTTTTCCTTGGCAAGACGCCTAACACCAGGCTGATTTCCCTTCCCAGGGTTACTGTTAGGCTTAGGCCTAGGGCTAGGATTTTTAAAACTAGGAAGCCCTTAGCTCCAGGCACACTGCAGCTGTTCAAGGCATCCCAAGGGGAGTACAAAAGTGCAACAACATGGCAGCTTTCACAGCTTTTTCCTTGGCACCATCCCTATACCTAGGCTGATTTATCTGCCTAGGGTTAGGGTTAGGGTTCAGCCTAGGGCTTGAATTTTTTTTACCAGGAAGCCCTGAGTTCCAGGCTTACTTCATCTGCCAAAGGCATCCCAAAGGGAGTGCAGAAGTGCCACAACATGGCTGCTTTCACGGCTTTTCCCTTAGGAAGAACCCTAATACCCGGCTGATTTACCTTCCTAGGGTTACTGTTAGGCTTAGGCCTAGGACTTTTAAAACCAGGAAGCCCTGGGCTCCAGGCACACTGCAGCTGCGAAAGGCATCCCAAGGGGAGCGCAAAAGTGACGCAACTTGGCTGCCACTACTGATATTTCCATGAGACCATCCCGAACCATAGGCTGATTTTCCTTCCTAGGGTTAAGGTTTGAGTTACGCCTAGGGTAAGGGTCTATTAACCAGAAAGCCCTGAGTTCCAAGAACACAGCAGCTGCGAAGGACTAGCCAAGAAGAGCGCAAAAGTAGCACAACATGCCTGCCTCCACAGCTTTTTCCTTGGGGACATGCCTAATTCCTGGCTGATTTGCCTTTCTCGTCTTCGGGCTGGGGTTCGGCCTAGGGCTAGGATTTTTAAAAGCAGGAAGCCCTGAGTTCCAGGCACACTGGAGCTGTGAAAGGCATCCAAAAGGGAGTGCAAAAGTGCCACAACATGGCTGCTTTCACGGCTTTTTCCTTGGCAAGACGTCTAACACCAGGCTGATTTCCCTTCCCAGGGTTACTGTTAGGCTTAGGCCTAGGGCTAGGATTTTTAAAACTAGGAAGCCCTTAGCTCCAGGCACACTGCAGCTGTTCAAGGCATCCCAAGGGGAGTACAAAAGTGCAACAACATGGCAGCTTTCACAGCTTTTTCCTTGGCACCATCCCTATACCTAGGCTGATTTATCTGCCTAGGGTTAGGGTTAGAGTGCAGCCTAGGGCTTGGATTTCTTTAACCAGGAAGCCCTGAGTTCCAGGCTTACTTCATCTGCCAAAGGCATCCCAAAGGGAGTGCAGAAGTGCCACAACATGGCTGCTTTCACGGCTTTTCCCTTAGGTAGAACCCTAATACCCGGGTGATTTACCTTCCTAGGGTTACTGTTAGGCTTAGGCCTAGGACTTTTAAAACCAGGAAGCCCTGGGCTCCAGGCACACTGCAGCTGCGGAAGGCATCCCAAGGGGAGCGCAAAAGTGACGCAACTTGGCTGCCACCGCTGATATTTCCAAGAGAGCATCCCGAACCATAGGCTGATTTTCCTTCCTAGGGTTAAGGTTTGAGTTACGCCTAGGGTAAGGGTCTATTAACCAGAAAGCCCTGAGTTCCAAGAACACAGCAGCTGCGAAGGACTAGCCAAGAAGAGCGCAAAAGTAGCACAACATGCCTGCCTCCACAGCTTTTTCCTTGGGGACATGCCTAATTCCTGGCTGATTTGCCTTTCTCGTCTTAGGGTTGGGGTTCGGCCTAGGGCTAGGATTTTTAAAAGCAGGAAGCCCTGAGTTCCAGGCACACTGGAGCTGTGAAAGGCATCCAAAAGGGAGTGCAAAAGTGCCACAACATGGCTGCTTTCACGGCTTTTCCCTTAGGAAGAACCCTAATACCCGGCTGATTTACCTTCCTAGGGTTACTGTTAGGCTTAGGCCTAGGACTTTTAAAACCAGGAAGCCCTGGGCTCCAGGCACACTGCAGCTGCGAAAGGCATCCCAAGGGGAGCGCAAAAGTGACGCAACTTGGCTGCCACCACTGATATTTCCATGAGACCATCCCGAACCATAGGCTGATTTTCCTTCCTAGGGTTAAGGTTTGAGTTACGCCTAGGGTAAGGGCTCTATTAACCAGAAAGCCCTGAGTTCCAAGAACACAGCAGCTGCGAAGGACTAGCCAAGAAGAGCGCAAAAGTAGCACAACATGCCTGCCTCCACAGCTTTTTCCTTGGGGACATGCCTAATTCCTGGCTGATTTGCCTTTCTCGTCTTAGGGTTGGGGTTCGGCCTAGGGCTAGGATTTTTAAAAGCAGGAAGCCCTGAGTTCCAGGCACACTGGAGCTGTGAAAGGCATCCAAAAGGGAGTGCAAAAGTGCCACAACATGGCTGCTTTCACGGCTTTTTCCTTGGCAAGACGCCTAACACCAGGCTGATTTCCCTTCCCAGGGTTACTGTTAGGCTTAGGCCTAGGGCTAGGATTTTTAAAACTAGGAAGCCCTTAGCTCCAGGCACACTGCAGCTGTTCAAGGCATCCCAAGGGGAGTACAAAAGTGCAACAACATGGCAGCTTTCACAGCTTTTTCCTTGGCACCATCCCTATACCTAGGCTGATTTATCTGCCTAGGGTTAGGGTTAGGGTTCAGCCTAGGGCTTGAATTTTTTTTACCAGGAAGCCCTGAGTTCCAGGCTTACTTCATCTGCCAAAGGCATCCCAAAGGGAGTGCAGAAGTGCCACAACATGGCTGCTTTCACGGCTTTTCCCTTAGGAAGAACCCTAATACCCGGCTGATTTACCTTCCTAGGGTTACTGTTAGGCTTAGGCCTAGGACTTTTAAAACCAGGAAGCCCTGGGCTCCAGGCACACTGCAGCTGCGAAAGGCATCCCAAGGGGAGCGCAAAAGTGACGCAACTTGGCTGCCACTACTGATATTTCCATGAGACCATCCCGAACCATAGGCTGATTTTCCTTCCTAGGGTTAAGGTTTGAGTTACGCCTAGGGTAAGGGTCTATTAACCAGAAAGCCCTGAGTTCCAAGAACACAGCAGCTGCGAAGGACTAGCCAAGAAGAGCGCAAAAGTAGCACAACATGCCTGCCTCCACAGCTTTTTCCTTGGGGACATGCCTAATTCCTGGCTGATTTGCCTTTCTCGTCTTAGGGCTGGGGTTCGGCCTAGGGCTAGGATTTTTAAAAGCAGGAAGCCCTGAGTTCCAGGCACACTGGAGCTGTGAAAGGCATCCAAAAGGGAGTGCAAAAGTGCCACAACATGGCTGCTTTCACGGCTTTTTCCTTGGCAAGACGTCTAACACCAGGCTGATTTCCCTTCCCAGGGTTACTGTTAGGCTTAGGCCTAGGGCTAGGATTTTTAAAACTAGGAAGCCCTTAGCTCCAGGCACACTGCAGCTGTTCAAGGCATCCCAAGGGGAGTACAAAAGTGCAACAAAATGGCAGCTTTCACAGCTTTTTCCTTGGCACCATCCCTATACCTAGGCTGATTTATCTGCCTAGGGTTAGGGTTAGAGTTCAGCCTAGGGCTTGGATTTCTTTAACCAGGAAGCCCTGAGTTCCAGGCTTACTTCATCTGCCAAAGGCATCCCAAAGGGAGTGCAGAAGTGCCACAACATGGCTGCTTTCACGGCTTTTCCCTTAGGTAGAACCCTAATACCCGGGTGATTTACCTTCCTAGGGTTACTGTTAGGCTTAGGCCTAGGACTTTTAAAACCAGGAAGCCCTGGGCTCCAGGCACACTGCAGCTGCGGAAGGCATCCCAAGGGGAGCGCAAATGTGACGCAACTTGGCTGCCACCGCTGATATTTCCAAGAGAGCATCCCGAACCATAGGCTGATTTTCCTTCCTAGGGTTAAGGTTTGAGTTACGCCTAGGGTAAGGGTCTATTAACCAGAAAGCCCTGAGTTCCAAGAACACAGCAGCTGCGAAGGACTAGCCAAGAAGAGCGCAAAAGTACCACAACATGCCTGCCTCCACAGCTTTTTCCTTGGGGACATGCCTAATTCCTGGCTGATTTGCCTTTCTCGTCTTAGGGTTGGGGTTCGGCCTAGGGCTAGGATTTTTAAAAGCAGGAAGCCCTGAGTTCCAGGCACACTGGAGCTGTGAAAGGCATCCAAAAGGGAGTGCAAAAGTGCCACAACATGGCTGCTTTCACGGCTTTTCCCTTAGGAAGAACCCTAATACCCGGCTGATTTACCTTCCTAGGGTTACTGTTAGGCTTAGGCCTAGGACTTTTAAAACCAGGAAGCCCTGGGCTCCAGGCACACTGCAGCTGCGAAAGGCATCCCAAGGGGAGCGCAAAAGTGACGCAACTTGGCTGCCACCACTGATATTTCCATGAGACCATCCCGAACCATAGGCTGATTTTCCTTCCTAGGGTTAAGGTTTGAGTTACGCCTAGGGTAAGGGTCTATTAACCAGAAAGCCCTGAGTTCCAAGAACACAGCAGCTGTGAAGGACTAGCCAAGAAGAGCGCAAAAGTAGCACAACATGCCTGCCTCCACAGCTTTTTCCTTGGGGACATGCCTAATTCCTGGCTGATTTGCCTTTCTCGTCTTAGGGTTGGGGTTCGGCCTAGGGCTAGGATTTTAAAAGCAGGAAGCCCTGAGTTCCAGGCACACTGGAGCTGTGAAAGGCATCCAAAAGGGAGTGCAAAAGTGCCACAACATGGCTGCTTTCACGGCTTTTTCCTTGGCAAGACGCCTAACACCAGGCTGATTTCCCTTCCCAGGGTTACTGTTAGGCTTAGGCCTTGGGCTAGGATTTTTAAAACTAGGAAGCCCTTAGCTCCAGGCACACTGCAGCTGTTCAAGGCATCCCAAGGGGAGTACAAAAGTGCAACAACATGGCAGCTTTCACAGCTTTTTCCTTGGCACCATCCCTATACCTAGGCTGATTTATCTGCCTAGGGTTAGGGTTAGGGTTCAGCCTAGGGCTTGGATTTCTTTAACCAGGAAGCCCTGAGTTCCAGGCTTACTTCATCTGCCAAAGGCATCCCAAAGGGAGTGCAGAAGTGCCACAACATGGCTGCTTTCACGGCTTTTCCCTTAGGAAGAACCCTAATACCCGGCTGATTTACCTTCCTAGGGTTACTGTTAGGCTTAGGCCTAGGACTTTTAAAACCAGGAAGCCCTGGGCTCCAGGCACACTGCAGCTGCGAAAGGCATCCCAAGGGGAGCGCAAAAGTGACGCAACTTGGCTGCCACTACTGATATTTCCATGAGACCATCCCGAACCATAGGCTGATTTTCCTTCCTAGGGTTAAGGTTTGAGTTACGCCTAGGGTAAGGGTCTATTAACCAGAAAGCCCTGAGTTCCAAGAACACAGCAGCTGCGAAGGACTAGCCAAGAAGAGCGCAAAAGTAGCACAACATGCCTGCCTCCACAGCTTTTTCCTTGGGGACATGCCTAATTCCTGGCTGATTTGCCTTTCTCGTCTTAGGGTTGGGGTTCGGCCTAGGGCTAGGATTTTTAAAAGCAGGAAGCCCTGAGTTCCAGGCACACTGGAGCTGTGAAAGGCATCCAAAAGGGAGTGCAAAAGTGCCACAACATGGCTGCTTTCACGGCTTTTTCCTTGGCAAGACGTCTAACACCAGGCTGATTTCCCTTCCCAGGGTTACTGTTAGGCTTAGGCCTAGGGCTAGGATTTTTAAAACTAGGAAGCCCTTAGCTCCAGGCACACTGCAGCTGTTCAAGGCATCCCAAGGGGAGTACAAAAGTGCAACAAAATGGCAGCTTTCACAGCTTTTTCCTTGGCACCATCCCTATACCTAGGCTGATTTATCTGCCTAGGGTTAGGGTTAGAGTGCAGCCTAGGGCTTGGATTTCTTTAACCAGGAAGCCCTGAGTTCCAGGCTTACTTCATCTGCCAAAGGCATCCCAAAGGGAGTGCAGAAGTGCCACAACATGGCTGCTTTCACGGCTTTTCCCTTAGGTAGAACCCTAATACCCGGGTGATTTACCTTCCTAGGGTTACTGTTAGGCTTAGGCCTAGGACTTTTAAAACCAGGAAGCCCTGGGCTCCAGGCACACTGCAGCTGCGGAAGGCATCCCAAGGGGAGCGCAAAAGTGACGCAACTTGGCTGCCACCGCTGATATTTCCAAGAGAGCATCCCGAACCATAGGCTGATTTTCCTTCCTAGGGTTAAGGTTTGAGTTACGCCTAGGGTAAGGGTCTATTAACCAGAAAGCCCTGAGTTCCAAGAACACAGCAGCTGCGAAGGACTAGCCAAGAAGAGCGCAAAAGTACCACAACATGCCTGCCTCCACAGCTTTTTCCTTGGGGACATGCCTAATTCCTGGCTGATTTGCCTTTCTCGTCTTAGGGTTGGGGTTCGGCCTAGGGCTAGGATTTTTAAAAGCAGGAAGCCCTGAGTTCCAGGCACACTGGAGCTGTGAAAGGCATCCAAAAGGGAGTGCAAAAGTGCCACAACATGGCTGCTTTCACGGCTTTTTCCTTGGCAAGACGCCTAATACCCGGCTGATTTACCTTCCTAGGGTTACTGTTAGGCTTAGGCCTAGGGCTAGGATTTTTAAAACTAGGAAGCCCTTAGCTCCAGGCACACTGCAGCTGTTCAAGGCATCCCAAGGGGAGTACAAAAGTGCAACAACATGGCAGCTTTCACAGCTTTTTCCTTGGCACCATCCCTATACCTAGGCTGATTTATCTGCTAGGGTTAGGGTTAGGGTTCAGCCTAGGGCTTGGATTTCTTTAACCAGGAAGCCCTGAGTTCCAGGCTTACTTCATCTGCCAAAGGCATCCCAAAGGGAGTGCAGAAGTGCCACAACATGGCTGCTTTCACGGCTTTTCCCTTAGGAAGAACCCTAATACCCGGCTGATTTACCTTCCTAGGGTTACTGTTAGGCTTAGGCCTAGGACTTTTAAAACCAGGAAGCCCTGGGCTCCAGGCACACTGCAGCTGCAAAAGGCATCCCAAGGGGAGCGCAAAAGTGACGCAACTTGGCTGCCACCGCTGATATTTCCAAGAGAGCATCCCGAACCATAGGCTGATTTTCCTTCCTAGGCTTAAGGTTTGAGTTACGCCTAGGGTAAGGGTCTATTAACCAGAAAGCCCTGAGTTTCAAGTACACAGCAGCTGCGAAGGACTAGCCAAGAAGAGCGCAAAAGTACCACAACATGCCTGCCTCCACAGCTTTTTCCTTGGGGACATGCCTAATTCCTGGCTGATTTGACTTTCTCGTCTTAGGGTTGGGGTTCGGCCTAGGGCTAGGATTTTTAAAATCAGGAAGCCCTGAGTTCCAGGCACACTGGAGCTGTGAAAGGCATCCAAAAGGGAGTGCAAAAGTGCCACAACATGGCTGCTTTCACGGCTTTTTCCTTGGCAAGAAGCCTAACATCAGGCTGATTTACTTTCCCAGGGTTACTGTTAGGCTTAGGCCTAGGGCTAGGATTTTTAAAACTAGGAAGCCCTTAGCTCCAGGCACACTGCAGCTGTTCAAGGCATCCCAAGGGGAGTACAAAAGTGCAACAACATGGCAGCTTTCACAGCTTTTTCCTTGGCACCATCCCTATACCTAGGCTGATTTATCTGCCTAGGGTTAGGGTTAGAGTGCAGCCTAGGGCTTGGATTTCTTTAACCAGGAAGCCCTGAGTTCCAGGCTTACTTCATCTGCCAAAGGCATCCCAAAGGGAGTGCAGAAGTGCCACAACATGGCTGCTTTCACGGCTTTTCCCTTAGGAAGAACCCTAATACCCGGCTGATTTACCTTCCTAGGGTTACTGTTAGGCTTAGGCCTAGGACTTTTAAAACCAGGAAGCCCTGGGCTCCAGGCACACTGCAGCTGCGAAAGGCATCCCAAGGGGAGCGCAAAAGTGACGCAACTTGGCTGCCACCACTGATATTTCCATGAGACCATCCCGAACCATAGGCTGATTTTCCTTCCTAGGGTTAAGGTTTGAGTTACGCCTAGGGTAAGGGCTCTATTAACCAGAAAGCCCTGAGTTCCAAGAACACAGCAGCTGCGAAGGACTAGCCAAGAAGAGCGCAAAAGTACCACAACATGCCTGCCTCCACAGCTTTTTCCTTGGGGACATGCCTAATTCCTGGCTGATTTGCCTTTCTCGTCTTAGGGTTGGGGTTCGGCCTAGGGCTAGGATTTTTAAAAGCAGGAAGCCCTGAGTTCCAGGCACACTGCAGCTGTGAAAGGCATCCAAAAGGGAGTGCAAAAGTGCCACAACATGGCTGCTTTCACGGCTTTTCCCTTAGGAAGAACCCTAATACCCGGCTGATTTACCTTCCTAGGGTTACTGTTAGGCTTAGGCCTAGGACTTTTAAAACCAGGAAGCCCTGGGCTCCAGGCACACTGCAGCTGCAAAAGGCATCCCAAGGGGAGCGCAAAAGTGACGCAACTTGGCTGCCACCACTGATATTTCCATGAGACCATCCCGAACCATAGGCTGATTTTCCTTCCTAGGGTTAAGGTTTGAGTTACGCCTAGGGTAAGGGTCTATTAACCAGAAAGCCCTGAGTTCCAAGAACACAGCAGCTGCGAAGGACTAGCCAAGAAGAGCGCAAAAGTACCACAACATGCCTGCCTCCACAGCTTTTTCCTTGGGGACATGCCTAATTCCTGGCTGATTTGCCTTTCTCGTCTTAGGGTTGGGGTTCGGCCTAGGGCTAGGATTTTTAAAAGCAGGAAGCCCTGAGTTCCAGGCACACTGGAGCTGTGAAAGGCATCCAAAAGGGAGTGCAAAAGTGCCACAACATGGCTGCTTTCACGGCTTTTCCCTTAGGAAGAACCCTAATACCCGGCTGATTTACCTTCCTAGGGTTACTGTTAGGCTTAGGCCTAGGACTTTTAAAACCAGGAAGCCCTAGGCTCCAGGCACACTGCAGCTGCAAAAGGCATCCCAAGGGGAGCGCAAAAGTGACGCAACTTGGCTGCCACCACTGATATTTCCATGAGACCATCCCGAACCATAGGCTGATTTTCCTTCCTAGGGTTAAGGTTTGAGTTACGCCTAGGGTAAGGGTTCTATTAACCAGAAAGCCCTGAGTTCCAAGAACACAGCAGCTGCGAAGGACTAGCCAAGAAGAGCGCAAAAGTACCACAACATGCCTGCCTCCACAGCTTTTTCCTTGGGGACATGCCTAATTCCTGGCTGATTTGCCTTTCTCGTCTTAGGGTTGGGGTTCGGCCTAGGGCTAGGATTTTTAAAAGCAGGAAGCCCTGAGTTCCAGGCACACTGGAGCTGTGCAAGGCATCCAAAAGGGAGTGCAAAAGTGCCACAACATGGCTGCTTTCACGGCTTTTTCCTTGGCAAGACGCCTAACACCAGGCTGATTTCCCTTCCCAGGGTTACTGTTAGGCTTAGGCCTAGGGCTAGGATTTTTGAAACTAGGAAGCCCTTAGCTCCAGGCACACTGCAGCTGTTCAAGGCATCCCAAAGGGGAGTACAAAAGTGCAACAACATGGCAGCTTTCACAGCTTTTTCCTTGGCACCATCCCTATACCTAGGCTGATTTATCTGCCTAGGGTTAGGGTTAGGGTTCAGCCTAGGGCTTGAATTTTTTTTACCAGGAAGCCCTGAGTTCCAGGCTTACTTCATCTGCCAAAGGCATCCCAAAGGGAGTGCAGAAGTGCCACAACATGGCTGCTTTCACGGCTTTTCCCTTAGGAAGAACCCTAATACCCGGCTGATTTACCTTCCTAGGGTTACTGTTAGGCTTAGGCCTAGGACTTTTAAAACCAGGAAGCCCTGGGCTCCAGGCACACTGCAGCTGCGAAAGGCATCCCAAGGGGAGCGCAAAAGTGATGCAACTTGGCTGCCACCACTGATATTTCCATGAGACCATCCCGAACCATAGGCTGATTTTCCTTCCTAGGGTTAAGGTTTGAGTTACGCCTAGGGTAAGGGCTCTATTAACCAGAAAGCCCTGAGTTCCAAGAACACAGCAGCTGCGAAGGACTAGCCAAGAAGAGCGCAAAAGTAGCACAACATGCCTGCCTCCACAGCTTTTTCCTTGGGGACATGCCTAATTCCTGGCTGATTTGCCTTTCTCGTCTTAGGGTTGGGGTTCGGCCTAGGGCTAGGATTTTTAAAAGCAGGAAGCCCTGAGTTCCAGGCACACTGGAGCTGTGAAAGGCATCCAAAAGGGAGTGCAAAAGTGCCACAACATGGCTGCTTTCACGGCTTTTCCCTTAGGAAGAACCCTAATACCCGGCTGATTTACCTTCCTAGGGTAACTGTTAGGCTTAGGCCTAGGGCTAGGATTTTTAAAACTAGGAAGCCCTTAGCTCCAGGCACACTGCAGCTGTTCAAGGCATCCCAAGGGGAGTACAAAAGTGCAACAACATGGCAGCTTTCACAGCTTTTTCCTTGGCACCATCCCTATACCTAGGCTGATTTATCTGCCTAGGGTTAGGGTTAGGGTTCAGCCTAGGGCTTGAATTTTTTTTACCAGGAAGCCCTGAGTTCCAGGCTTACTTCATCTGCCAAAGGCATCCCAAAGGGAGTGCAGAAGTGCCACAACATGGCTGCTTTCACGGCTTTTCCCTTAGGAAGAACCCTAATACCCGGCTGATTTACCTTCCTAGGGTTACTGTTAGGCTTAGGCCTAGGACTTTTAAAACCAGGAAGCCCTGGGCTCCAGGCACACTGCAGCTGCAAAAGGCATCCCAAGGGGAGCGCAAAAGTGACGCAACTTGGCTGCCACCACTGATATTTCCATGAGACCATCCCGAACCATAGGCTGATTTTCCTTCCTAGGGTTAAGGTTTGAGTTACGCCTAGGGTAAGGGTCTATTATCCAGAAAGCCCTGAGTTCCAAGAACACAGCAGCTGCGAAGGACTAGCCAAGAAGAGCGCAAAAGTACCACAACATGCCTGCCTCCACAGCTTTTTCCTTGGGGACATGCCTAATTCCTGGCTGATTTGCCTTTCTCGTCTTAGGGTTGGGGTTCGGCCTAGGGCTAGGATTTTTAAAAGCAGGAAGCCCTGAGTTCCAGGCACACTGGAGCTGTGCAAGGCATCCAAAAGGGAGTGCAAAAGTGCCACAACATGGCTGCTTTCACGGCTTTTTCCTTGGCAAGACGCCTAACACCAGGCTGATTTCCCTTCCCAGGGTTACTGTTAGGCTTAGGCCTAGGGCTAGGATTTTTGAAACTAGGAAGCCCTTAGCTCCAGGCACACTGCAGCTGTTCAAGGCATCCCAAGGGGAGTACAAAAGTGCAACAACATGGCAGCTTTCACAGCTTTTTCCTTGGCACCATCCCTATACCTAGGCTGATTTATCTGCTAGGGTTAGGGTTCAGCCTAGGGCTTGAATTTTTTTTACCAGGAAGCCCTGAGTTCCAGGCTTACTTCATCTGCCAAAGGCATCCCAAAGGGAGTGCAGAAGTGCCACAACATGGCTGCTTTCACGGCTTTTCCCTTAGGAAGAACCCTAATACCCGGCTGATTTACCTTCCTAGGGTTACTGTTAGGCTTAGGCCTAGGACTTTTAAAACCAGGAAGCCCTGGGCTCCAGGCACACTGCAGCTGCAAAAGGCATCCCAAGGGGAGCGCAAAAGTGACGCAACTTGGCTGCCACCACTGATATTTCCATGAGACCATCCCGAACCATAGGCTGATTTTCCTTCCTAGGGTTAAGGTTTGAGTTACGCCTAGGGTAAGGGCTCTATTAACCAGAAAGCCCTGAGTTCCAAGAACACAGCAGCTGCGAAGGACTAGCCAAGAAGAGCGCAAAAGTACCACAACATGCCTGCCTCCACAGCTTTTTCCTTGGGGACATGCCTAATTCCTGGCTGATTTGCCTTTCTCGTCTTAGGGTTGGGGTTCGGCCTAGGGCTAGGATTTTTAAAAGCAGGAAGCCCTGAGTTCCAGGCACACTGGAGCTGTGAAAGGCATCCAAAAGGGAGTGCAAAAGTGCCACAACATGGCTGCTTTCACGGCTTTTCCCTTAGGAAGAACCCTAATACCCGGCTGATTTACCTTCCTAGGGTTACTGTTAGGCTTAGGCCTAGGACTTTTAAAACCAGGAAGCCCTAGGCTCCAGGCACACTGCAGCTGCAAAAGGCATCCCAAGGGGAGCGCAAAAGTGACGCAACTTGGCTGCCACCACTGATATTTCCATGAGACCATCCCGAACCATAGGCTGATTTTCCTTCCTAGGGTTAAGGTTTGAGTTACGCTTAGGGTAAGGGTTCTATTAACCAGAAAGCCCTGAGTTCCAAGAACACAGCAGCTGCGAAGGACTAGCCAAGAAGAGCGCAAAAGTACCACAACATGCCTGCCTCCACAGCTTTTTCCTTGGGGACATGCCTAATTCCTGGCTGATTTGCCTTTCTCGTCTTAGAGTTGGGGTTCGGCCTAGGGCTAGGATTTTTAAAAGCAGGAAGCCCTGAGTTCCAGGCACACTGGAGCTGTGAAAGGCATCCAAAAGGGAGTGCAAAAGTGCCACAACATGGCTGCTTTCACGGCTTTTTCCTTGGCAAGACGCCTAACACCAGGCTGATTTCCCTTCCCAGGGTTACTGTTAGGCTTAGGCCTAGGGCTAGGATTTTTGAAACTAGGAAGCCCTTAGCTCCAGGCACACTGCAGCTGTTCAAGGCATCCCAAAGGGGAGTACAAAAGTGCAACAACATGGCAGCTTTCACAGCTTTTTCCTTGGCACCATCCCTATACCTAGGCTGATTTATCTGCCTAGGGTTAGGGTTAGGGTTCAGCCTAGGGCTTGAATTTTTTTTACCAGGAAGCCCTGAGTTCCAGGCTTACTTCATCTGCCAAAGGCATCCCAAAGGGAGTGCAGAAGTGCCACAACATGGCTGCTTTCACGGCTTTTCCCTTAGGAAGAACCCTAATACCCGGCTGATTTACCTTCCTAGGGTTACTGTTAGGCTTAGGCCTAGGACTTTTAAAACCAGGAAGCCCTGGGCTCCAGGCACACTGCAGCTGCGAAAGGCATCCCAAGGGGAGCGCAAAAGTGATGCAACTTGGCTGCCACCACTGATATTTCCATGAGACCATCCCGAACCATAGGCTGATTTTCCTTCCTAGGGTTAAGGTTTGAGTTACGCCTAGGGTAAGGGCTCTATTAACCAGAAAGCCCTGAGTTCCAAGAACACAGCAGCTGCGAAGGACTAGCCAAGAAGAGCGCAAAAGTAGCACAACATGCCTGCCTCCACAGCTTTTTCCTTGGGGACATGCCTAATTCCTGGCTGATTTGCCTTTCTCGTCTTAGGGTTGGGGTTCGGCCTAGGGCTAGGATTTTTAAAATCAGGAAGCCCTGAGTTCCAGGCACACTGGAGCTGTGAAAGGCATCCAAAAGGGAGTGCAAAAGTGCCACAACATGGCTGCTTTCACGGCTTTTTCCTTGGCAAGACGCCTAACACCAGGCTGATTTCCCTTCCCAGGGTTACTGTTAGGCTTAGGCCTAGGGCTAGGACTTTTAAAACTAGGAAGCCCTTAGCTCCAGGCACACTGCAGCTGTTCAAGGCATCCCAAGGGGAGTACAAAAGTGCAACAACATGGCAGCTTTCACAGCTTTTTCCTTGGCACCATCCCTATACCTAGGCTGATTTATCTGCTAGGGTTAGGGTTAGGGTTCAGCCTAGGGCTTGAATTTTTTTTACCAGGAAGCCCTGAGTTCCAGGCTTACTTCATCTGCCAAAGGCATCCCAAAGGGAGTGCAGAAGTGCCACAACATGGCTGCTCTCACAGCTTTTCCCTTAGGAAGAACCCTAATACCCGGCTGATTTACCTTCCTAGGGTTACTGTTAGGCTTAGGCCTAGGACTTTTAAAACCAGGAAGCCCTGGGCTCCAGGCACACTGCAGCTGCGAAAGGCATCCCAAGGGGAGCGCAAAAGTGACGCAACTTGGCTGCCACCACTGATATTTCCATGAGACCATCCCGAACCATAGGCTGATTTTCCTTCCTAGGGTTAAGGTTTGAGTTACGCCTAGGGTAAGGGTCTATTAACCAGAAAGCCCTGAGTTCCAAGAACACAGCAGCTGCGAAGGACTAGCCAAGAAGAGCGCAAAAGTACCAAAACATGCCTGCCTCCACAGCTTTTTCCTTGGGGACATGCCTAATTCCTGGCTGATTTGCCTTTCTCGTCTTAGGGTTGGGGTTCGGCCTAGGGCTAGGATTTTTAAAAGCAGGAAGCCCTGAGTTCCAGGCACACTGGAGCTGTGAAAGGCATCCAAAAGGGAGTGCAAAAGTGCCACAACATGGCTGCTTTCACGGCTTTTCCCTTAGGAAGAACCCTAATACCCGGCTGATTTACCTTCCTAGGGTAACTGTTAGGCTTAGGCCTAGGGCTAGGATTTTTAAAACTAGGAAGCCCTTAGCTCCAGGCACACTGCAGCTGTTCAAGGCATCCCAAGGGGAGTACAAAAGTGCAACAACATGGCAGCTTTCACAGCTTTTTCCTTGGCACCATCCCTATACCTAGGCTGATTTATCTGCCTAGGGTTAGGGTTAGGGTTCAGCCTAGGGCTTGAATTTTTTTTACCAGGAAGCCCTGAGTTCCAGGCTTACTTCATCTGCCAAAGGCATCCCAAAGGGAGTGCAGAAGTGCCACAACATGGCTGCTTTCACGGCTTTTCCCTTAGGAAGAACCCTAATACCCGGCTGATTTACCTTCCTAGGGTTACTGTTAGGCTTAGGCCTAGGACTTTTAAAACCAGGAAGCCCTGGGCTCCAGGCACACTGCAGCTGCGAAAGGCATCCCAAGGGGAGCGCAAAAGTGACGCAACTTGGCTGCCACCACTGATATTTCCATGAGACCATCCCGAACCATAGGCTGATTTTCCTTCCTAGGGTTAAGGTTTGAGTTACGCCTAGGGTAAGGGTTCTATTAACCAGAAAGCCCTGAGTTCCAAGAACACAGCAGCTGCGAAGGACTAGCCAAGAAGAGCGCAAAAGTACCACAACATGCCTGCCTCCACAGCTTTTTCCTTGGGGACATGCCTAATTCCTGGCTGATTTGCCTTTCTCGTCTTAGGGTTGGGGTTCGGCCTAGGGCTAGGATTTTTAAAAGCAGGAAGCCCTGAGTTCCAGGCACACTGGAGCTGTGAAAGGCATCCAAAAGGGAGTGCAAAAGTGCCACAACATGGCTGCTTTCACGGCTTTTTCCTTGGCAAGACGCCTAACACCAGGCTGATTTCCCTTCCCAGGGTTACTGTTAGGCTTAGGCCTAGGGCTAGGATTTTTGAAACTAGGAAGCCCTTAGCTCCAGGCACACTGCAGCTGTTCAAGGCATCCCAAGGGGAGTACAAAAGTGCAACAACATGGCAGCTTTCACAGCTTTTTCCTTGGCACCATCCCTATACCTAGGCTGATTTATCTGCTAGGGTTAGGGTTCAGCCTAGGGCTTGAATTTTTTTTACCAGGAAGCCCTGAGTTCCAGGCTTACTTCATCTGCCAAAGGCATCCCAAAGGGAGTGCAAAAGTGCCACAACATGGCTGCTTTCACGGCTTTTCCCTTAGGAAGAACCCTAATACCCGGCTGATTTACCTTCCTAGGGTTACTGTTAGGCTTAGGCCTAGGACTTTTAAAACCAGGAAGCCCTGGGCTCCAGGCACACTGCAGCTGCGAAAGGCATCCCAAGGGGAGCGCAAAAGTGACGCAACTTGGCTGCCACCACTGATATTTCCATGAGACCATCCCGAACCATAGGCTGATTTTCCTTCCTAGGGTTAAGGTTTGAGTTACGCCTAGGGTAAGGGCTCTATTAACCAGAAAGCCCTGAGTTCCAAGAACACAGCAGCTGCGAAGGACTAGCCAAGAAGAGCGCAAAAGTAGCACAACATGCCTGCCTCCACAGCTTTTTCCTTGGGGACATGCCTAATTCCTGGCTGATTTGCCTTTCTCGTCTTAGGGTTGGGGTTCGGCCTAGGGCTAGGATTTTTAAAATCAGGAAGCCCTGAGTTCCAGGCACACTGGAGCTGTGAAAGGCATCCCAAAGGGAGTGCAAAAGTGCCACAACATGGCTGCTTTCACGGCTTTTCCCTTAGGAAGAACCCTAATACCCGGCTGATTTACCTTCCTAGGGTTACTGTTAGGCTTAGGCCTAGGACTTTTAAAACCAGGAAGCCCTGGGCTCCAGGCACACTGCAGCTGCAAAAGGCATCCCAAGGGGAGCGCAAAAGTGACGCAACTTGGCTGCCACCACTGATATTTCCATGAGACCATCCCGAACCATAGGCTGATTTTCCTTCCTAGGGTTAAGGTTTGAGTTACGCCTAGGGTAAGGGCTCTATTAACCAGAAAGCCCTGAGTTCCAAGAACACAGCAGCTGCGAAGGACTAGCCAAGAAGAGCGCAAAAGTACCACAACATGCCTGCCTCCACAGCTTTTTCCTTGAGGACATGCCTAATTCCTGGCTGATTTGCCTTTCTCGTCTTAGGGTTGGGGTTCGGCCTAGGGCTAGGATTTTTAAAAGCAGGAAGCCCTGAGTTCCAGGCACACTGGAGCTGTGAAAGGCATCCAAAAGGGAGTGCAAAAGTGCCACAACATGGCTGCTTTCACGGCTTTTCCCTTAGGAAGAACCCTAATACCCGGCTGATTTACCTTCCTAGGGTTACTGTTAGGCTTAGGCCTAGGGCTAGGATTTTTAAAACTAGGAAGCCCTTAGCTCCAGGCACACTGCAGCTGTTCAAGGCATCCCAAGGGGAGTACAAAAGTGCAACAACATGGCAGCTTTCACAGCTTTTTCCTTGGCACCATCCCTATACCTAGGCTGATTTATCTGCCTAGGGTTAGGGTTAGAGTTCAGCCTAGGGCTTGGATTTCTTTAACCAGGAAGCCCTGAGTTCCAGGCTTACTTCATCTGCCAAAGGCATCCCAAAGGGAGTGCAGAAGTGCCACAACATGGCTGCTTTCACGGCTTTTCCCTTAGGAAGAACCCTAATACCTGGCTGATTTACCTTCCTAGGGTTACTGTTAGGCTTAGGCCTAGGACTTTTAAAACCAGGAAGCCCTGGGCTCCAGGCACACTGCAGCTGCGAAAGGCATCCCAAGGGGAGCGCAAAAGTGACGCAACTTGGCTGCCACCACTGATATTTCCATGAGACCATCCCGAACCATAGGCTGATTTTCCTTCCTAGGGTTAAGGTTTGAGTTACGCCTAGGGTAAGGGTCTATTAACCAGAAAGCCCTGAGTTCCAAGAACACAGCAGCTGCGAAGGACTAGCCAAGAAGAGCGCAAAAGTACCACAACATGCCTGCCTCCACAGCTTTTTCCTTGGGGACATGCCTAATTCCTGGCTGATTTGCCTTTCTCGTCTTAGGGTTGGGGTTCGGCCTAGGGCTAGGATTTTTAAAAGCAGGAAGCCCTGAGTTCCAGGCACACTGCAGCTGTGAAAGGCATCCAAAAGGGAGTGCAAAAGTGCCACAACATGGCTGCTTTCACGGCTTTTCCCTTAGGAAGAACCCTAATACCCGGCTGATTTACCTTCCTAGGGTAACTGTTAGGCTTAGGCCTAGGGCTAGGATTTTTAAAACTAGGAAGCCCTTAGCTCCAGGCACACTCCAGCTGTTCAAGGCATCCCAAGGGGAGTACAAAAGTGCAACAACATGGCAGCTTTCACAGCTTTTTCCTTGGCACCATCCCTATACCTAGGCTGATTTATCTGCCTAGGGTTAGGGTTAGGGTTCAGCCTAGGGCTTGGATTTCTTTTACCAGGAAGCCCTGAGTTCCAGGCTTACTTCATCTGCCAAAGGCATCCCAAAGGGAGTGCAGAAGTGCCACAACATGGCTGCTTTCACGGCTTTTCCCTTAGGAAGAACCCTAATACCCGGCTGATTTACCTTCCTAGGGTTACTGTTAGGCTTAGGCCTAGGACTTTTAAAACCAGGAAGCCCTGGGCTCCAGGCACACTGCAGCTGCGAAAGGCATCCCAAGGGGAGCGCAAAAGTGACGCAACTTGGCTGCCACCACTGATATTTCCATGAGACCATCCCGAACCATAGGCTGATTTTCCTTCCTAGGGTTAAGGTTTGAGTTACGCCTAGGGTAAGGGTCTATTAACCAGAAAGCCCTGAGTTCCAAGAACACAGCAGCTGCGAAGGACTAGCCAAGAAGAGCGCAAAAGTACCACAACATGCCTGCCTCCACAGCTTTTTCCTTGGGGACATGCCTAATTCCTGGCTGATTTGCCTTTCTCGTCTTAGGGTTGGGGTTCGGCCTAGGGCTAGGATTTTTAAAAGCAGGAAGCCCTGAGTTCCAGGCACACTGGAGCTGTGAAAGGCATCCAAAAGGGAGTGCAAAAGTGCCACAACATGGCTGCTTTCACGGCTTTTCCCTTAGGAAGAACCCTAATACCCGGCTGATTTAGCTTCCTAGGGTTACTGTTAGGCTTAGGCCTAGGACTTTTAAAACCAGGAAGCCCTGGGCTCCAGGCACACTGCAGCTGCGAAAGGCATCCCAAGGGGAGCGCAAAAGTGACGCAACTTGGCTGCCACCACTGATATTTCCATGAGACCATCCCGAACCATAGGCTGATTTTCCTTCCTAGGGTTAAGTTTTGAGTTACGCCTAGGGTAAGGGCTCTATTAACCAGAAAGCCCTGAGTTCCAAGAACACAGCAGCTGCGAAGGACTAGCCAAGAAGAGCGCAAAAGTACCACAACATGCCTGCCTCCACAGCTTTTTCCTTGGGGACATGCCTAATTCCTGGCTGATTTGCCTTTCTCGTCTTAGGGTTGGGGTTCGGCCTAGGGCTAGGATTTTTAAAAGCAGGAAGCCCTGAGTTCCAGGCACACTGGAGCTGTGAAAGGCATCCAAAAGGGAGTGCAAAAGTGCCACAACATGGCTGCTTTCACGGCTTTTCCCTTAGGAAGAACCCTAATACCCGGCTGATTTACCTTCCTAGGGTAACTGTTAGGCTTAGGCCTAGGGCTAGGATTCTTAAAACTAGGAAGCCCTTAGCTCCAGGCACACTGCAGCTGTTCAAGGCATCCCAAGGGGAGTACAAAAGTGCAACAACATGGCAGCTTTCACAGCTTTTTCCTTGGCACCATCCCTATACCTAGGCTGATTTATCTGCCTAGGGTTAGGGTTAGGGTTCAGCCTAGGGCTTGAATTTTTTTAACCAGGAAGCCCTGAGTTCCAGGCTTACTTCATCTGCCAAAGGCATCCCAAAGGGAGTGCAGAAGTGCCACAACATGGCTGCTTTCACGGCTTTTCCCTTAGGAAGAACCCTAATACCCGGCTGATTTACCTTCCTAGGGTTACTGTTAGGCTTAGGCCTAGGACTTTTAAAACCAGGAAGCCCTGGGCTCCAGGCACACTGCAGCTGCGAAAGGCATCCCAAGGGGAGCGCAAAAGTGACGCAACTTGGCTGCCACCACTGATATTTCCATGAGACCATCCCGAACCATAGGCTGATTTTCCTTCCTAGGCTTAAGGTTTGAGTTACGCCTAGGGTAAGGGTCTATTAACCAGAAAGCCCTGAGTTCCAAGAACACAGCAGCTGCGAAGGACTAGCCAAGAAGAGCGCAAAAGTACCACAACATGCCTGCCTCCACAGCTTTTTCCTTGGGGACATGCCTAATTCCTGGCTGATTTGCCTTTCTCGTCTTAGGGTTGGGGTTCGGCCTAGGGCTAGGATTTTTAAAAGCAGGAAGCCCTGAGTTCCAGGCACACTGGAGCTGTGAAAGGCATCCAAAAGGGAGTGCAAAAGTGCCACAACATGGCTGCTTTCACGGCTTTTTCCTTGGCAAGACGCCTAACACCAGGCTGATTTCCCTTCCAAGGGTTACTGTTAGGCTTAGGCCTAGGGCTAGGATTTTTAAAACTAGGAAGCCCTTAGCTCCAGGCACACTGCAGCTGTTCAAGGCATCCCAAGGAGAGTACAAAAGTGCAACAACATGGCAGCTTTCACAGCTTTTTCCTTGGCACCATCCCTATACCTAGGCTGATTTATCTGCTAGGGTTAGGGTTAGGCTTCAGCCTAGGGCTTGAATTTCTTTAACCAGGAAGCCCTGAGTTCCAGGCTTACTTCATCTGCCAAAGGCATCCCAAAGGGAGTGCAGAAGTGCCACAACATGGCTGCTTTCACGGCTTTTCCCTTAGGAAGAACCCTAATACCCGGCTGATTTACCTTCCTAGGGTTACTGTTAGGCTTAGGCCTAGGACTTTTAAAACCAGGAAGCCCTGGGCTCCAGGCACACTGCAGCTGCGAAAGGCATCCCAAGGGGAGCGCAAAAGTGACGCAACTTGGCTGCCACCACTGATATTTCCATGAGACCATCCCGAACCATAGGCTGATTTTCCTTCCTAGGGTTAAGGTTTGAGTTACGCCTAGGGTAAGGGTCTATTAACCAGAAAGCCCTGAGTTCCAAGAACACAGCAGCTGCGAAGGACTAGCCAAGAAGAGCGCAAAAGTACCACAACATGCCTGCCTCCACAGCTTTTTCCTTGGGGACATGCCTAATTCCTGGCTGATTTGCCTTTCTCGTCTTAGGGTTGGGGTTCGGCCTAGGGCTAGGATTTTTAAAATCAGGAAGCCCTGAGTTCCAGGCACACTGGAGCTGTGAAAGGCATCCAAAAGGGAGTGCAAAAGTGCCACAACATGGCTGCTTTCACGGCTTTTTCCTTGGCAAGACGCCTTTCACCAGGCTGATTTCCCTTCCAAGGGTTACTATTAGGCTTAGGCCTAGGGCTAGGATTTTTAAAACTAGGAAGCCCTTAGCTCCAGGCACACTGCAGCTGTTCAAGGCATCCCAAGGGGAGTACAAAAGTGCAACAACATGGCAGCTTTCACAGCTTTTTCCTTGGCACCATCCCTATACCTAGGCTGATTTATCTGCCTAGGGTTAGGGTTAGGGTTCAGCCTAGGGCTTGAATTTTTTTTACCAGGAAGCCCTGAGTTCCAGGCTTACTTCATCTGCCAAAGGCATCCCAAAGGGAGTGCAGAAGTGCCACAACATGGCTGCTTTCACGGCTTTTCCCTTAGGTAGAACCCTAATACCCGGCTGATTTACCTTCCTAGGGTTACTGTTAGGCTTAGGCCTAGGACTTTTAAAACCAGGAAGCCCTGGGCTCCAGGCACACTGCAGCTGCAAAAGGCATCCCAAGGGGAGCGCAAAAGTGACGCAACTTGGCTGCCACTACTGATATTTCCATGAGACCATCCCGAACCATAGGCTGATTTTCCTTTCTAGGGTTAAGGTTTGAGTTACGCCTAGGGTAAGGGCTCTATTAACCAGAAAGCCCTGAGTTCCAAGAACACAGCAGCTGCGAAGGACTAGCCAAGAAGAGCGCAAAAGTACCACAACATGCCTGCCTCCACAGCTTTTTCCTTGGGGACATGCCTAATTCCTGGCTGATTTGCCTTTCTCGTCTTAGTGTTGGGGTTCGGCCTAGGGCTAGGATATTTAAAATCAGGAAGCCCTGAGTTCCTGGCACACTGGAGCTGTGAAAGGCATCCAAAAGGGAGTGCAAAAGTGCCACAACATGGCTGCTTTCACGGCTTTTTCCTTGGCAAGAAGCCTAACATCAGGCTGATTTACTTTCCCAGGGTTACTGTTAGGCTTAGGCCTAGGCCTAGGATTTTTAAAACTAGGAAGCCCTTAGCTCCAGGCACACTGCAGCTGTTCAAGGCATCCCAAGGGGAGTACAAAAGTGCAACAACATGGCAGCTTTCACAGCTTTTTCCTTGGCACCATCCCTATACCTAGGCTGATTTATCTGCCTAGAGTTAGGGTTAGAGTTCAGCCTAGGGCTTGGATTTCTTTAACCAGGAAGCCCTGAGTTCCAGGCTTACTTCATCTGCCAAAGGCATCCCAAAGGGAGTGCAGAAGTGCCACAACATGGCTGCTTTCACGGCTTTTCCCTTAGGAAGAACCCTAATACCTGGCTGATTTACCTTCCTAGGGTTACTGTTAGGCTTAGGCCTAGGACTTTTAAAACCAGGAAGCCCTGGGCTCCAGGCACACTGCAGCTGCGAAAGGCATCCCAAGGGGAGCGCAAAAGTGACGCAACTTGGCTGCCACCACTGATATTTCCATGAGACCATCCCGAACCATAGGCTGATTTTCCTTCCTAGGGTTAAGGTTTGAGTTACGCCTAGGGTAAGGGCTCTATTAACCAGAAAGCCCTGAGTTCCAAGAACACAGCAGCTGCGAAGGACTAGCCAAGAAGAGCGCAAAAGTACCACAACATGCCTGCCTCCACAGCTTTTTCCTTGGGGACATGCCTAATTCCTGGCTGATTTGCCTTTCTCGTCTTAGGGTTGGGGTTCGGCCTAGGGCTAGGATTTTTAAAAGCAGGAAGCCCTGAGTTCCAGGCACACTGGAGCTGTGAAAGACATCCAAAAGGGAGTGCAAAAGTGCCACAACATGGCTGCTTTCACGGCTTTTTCCTTGGCAAGACGCCTAACACCAGGCTGATTTCCCTTCCCAGGGTTACTGTTAGGCTTAGGCCTAGGGCTAGGATTTTTGAAACTAGGAAGCCCTTAGCTCCAGGCACACTGCAGCTGTTCAAGGCATCCCAAGGGGAGTACAAAAGTGCAACAACATGGCAGCTTTCACAGCTTTTTCCTTGGCACCATCCCTATACCTAGGCTGATTTATCTGCTAGGGTTAGGGTTAGGCTTCAGCCTAGGGCTTGAATTTTTTTTACCAGGAAGCCCTGAGTTCCAGGCTTACTTCATCTGCCAAAGGCATCCCAAAGGGAGTGCAGAAGTGCCACAACATGGCTGCTTTCACGGCTTTTCCCTTAGGAAGAACCCTAATACCCGGCTGATTTACCGTCCTAGGGTTACTGTTAGGCTTAGGCCTAGGACTTTTAAAACCAGCAAGCCCTGGGCTCCAGGCACACTGCAGCTGCGAAAGGCATCCCAAGGGGAGCGCAAAAGTGACGCAACTTGGCTGCCACCACTGATATTTCCATGAGACCATCCCGAACCATAGGCCGATTTTCCTTCCTAGGGTTAAGGTTTGAGTTACGCCTAGGGTAAGGGTCTATTAACCAGAAAGCCCTGAGTTCCAAGAACACAGCAGCTGCGAAGGACTAGCCAAGAAGAGCGCAAAAGTACCACAACATGCCTGCCTCGACAGCTTTTTCCTTGGGGACAGGCCTAATTCCTGGCTGATTTGCCTTTCTCGTCTTAGGGTTGGGGTTCGGCCTAGGGCTAGGATTTTTAAAAGCAGGAAGCCCTGAGTTCCAGGCACACTGGAGCTGTGAAAGGCATCCAAAAGGGAGTGCAAAAGTGCCACAACATGGCTGCTTTCACGGCTTTTCCCTTAGGAAGAACCCTAATACCCGGCTGATTTACCTTCCTAGGGTTACTGTTAGGCTTAGGCCTAGGACTTTTAAAACCAGGAAGCCCTGGGCTCCAGGCACACTGCAGCTGCGAAAGGCATCCCAAGGGGAGCGCAAAAGTGACGCAACTTGGCTGCCACCACTGATATTTCCATGAGACCATCCCGAACCATAGGCTGATTTTCCTTCCTAGGGTTAAGGTTTGAGTTACGCCTAGGGTAAGGGTCTATTAACCAGAAAGCCCTGAGTTCCAAGAACACAGCAGCTGCGAAGGACTAGCCAAGAAGAGCGCAAAAGTACCACAACATGCCTGCCTCCACAGCTTTTTCCTTGGGGACATGCCTAATTCCTGGCTGATTTGCCTTTCTCGTCTTAGGGTTGGGGTTCGGCCTAGGGCTAGGATTTTTAAAAGCAGGAAGCCCTGAGTTCCAGGCACACTGGAGCTGTGAAAGGCATCCAAAAGGGAGTGCAAAAGTGCCACAACATGGCTGCTTTCACGGCTTTTTCCTTGGCAAGACGCCTAACACCAGGCTGATTTCCCTTCCCAGGGTTACTGTTAGGCTTAGGCCTAGGGCTAGGATTTTTAAAACTAGGAAGCCCTGGGCTCCAGGCACACTGCAGCTGTTCAAGGCATCCCAAGGGGAGTACAAAAGTGCAACAACATGGCAGCTTTCACAGCTTTTTCCTTGGCACCATCCCTATACCTAGGCTGATTTATCTGCTAGGGTTAGGGTTCAGCCTAGGGCTTGAATTTTTTTTACCAGGAAGCCCTGAGTTCCAGGCTTACTTCATCTGCCAAAGGCATCCCAAAGGGAGTGCAGAAGTGCCACAACATGGCTGCTTTCACGGCTTTTCCCTTAGGAAGAACCCTAATACCCGGGTGATTTACCTTCCTAGGGTTACTGTTAGGCTTAGGCCTAGGACTTTTAAAACCAGGAAGCCCTGGGCTCCAGGCACACTGCAGCTGTGAAAGGCATCCCAAGGGGAGCGCAAAAGTGACGCAACTTGGCTGCCACCACTGATATTTCCATGAGACCATCCCGAACCATAGGCTGATTTTCCTTCCTAGGGTTAAGGTTTGAGTTACGCCTAGGGTAAGGGTCTATTAACCAGAAAGCCCTGAGTTCCAAGAACACAGCAGCTGCGAAGGACTAGCCAAGAAGAGCGCAAAAGTACCACAACATGCCTGCCTCCACAGCTTTTTCCTTGGGGACATGCCTAATTCCTGGCTGATTTGCCTTTCTCGTCTTAGGGTTGGGGTTCGGCCTAGGGCTAGGATTTTTAAAAGCAGGAAGCCCTGAGTTCCAGGCACACTGGAGCTGTGAAAGGCATCCAAAAGGGAGTGCAAAAGTGCCACAACATGGCTGCTTTCACGGCTTTTCCCTTAGGAAGAACCCTAATACCCGGCTGATTTACCTTCCTAGGGTTACTGTTAGGCTTAGGCCTAGGACTTTTAAAACCAGGAAGCCCTGGGCTCCAGGCACACTGCAGCTGCGAAAGGCATCCCAAGGGGAGCGCAAAAGTGACGCAACTTGGCTGCCACCACTGATATTTCCATGAGACCATCCCGAACCATAGGCTGATTTTCCTTCCTAGGGTTAAGGTTTGAGTTACGCCTAGGGTAAGGGCTCTATTAACCAGAAAGCCCTGAGTTCCAAGAACACAGCAGCTGCGAAGGACTAGCCAAGAAGAGCGCAAAAGTACCACAACATGCCTGCCTCCACAGCTTTTTCCTTGGGGACATGCCTAATTCCTGGCTGATTTGCCTTTCTCGTCTTAGGGTTGGGGTTCGGCCTAGGGCTAGGATTTTTAAAATCAGGAAGCCCTGAGTTCCAGGCACACTGGAGCTGTGAAAGGCATCCCAAAGGGAGTGCAAAAGTGCCACAACATGGCTGCTTTCACGGCTTTTCCCTTAGGAAGAACCCTAATACCCGGGTGATTTACCTTCCTAGGGTTACTGTTAGGCTTAGGCCTAGGACTTTTAAAACCAGGAAGCCCTGGGCTCCAGGCACACTGCAGCTGCGAAAGGCATCCCAAGGGGAGCGCAAAAGTGACGCAACTTGGCTGCCACCACTGATATTTCCATGAGACCATCCCGAACCATAGGCTGATTTTCCTTCCTAGGGTTAAGGTTTGAGTTACGCCTAGGGTAAGGGCTCTATTAACCAGAAAGCCCTGAGTTCCAAGAACACAGCAGCTGCGAAGGACTAGCCAAGAAGAGCGCAAAAGTACCACAACATGCCTGCCTCCACAGCTTTTTCCTTGGGCACATGCCTAATTCCTGGCTGATTTGCCTTTCTCGTCTTAGGGTTGGGGTTCGGCCTAGGGCTAGGATTTTTAAAAGCAGGAAGCCCTGAGTTCCAGGCACACTGGAGCTGTGAAAGGCATCCAAAAGGGAGTGCAAAAGTGCCACAACATGGCTGCTTTCACGGCTTTTCCCTTAGGAAGAACCCTAATACCCGGCTGATTTCCCTTCCAAGGGTTACTGTTAGGCTTAGGCCTAGGGCTAGGATTTTTAAAACTAGGAAGCCCTTAGCTCCAGGCACACTGCAGCTGTTCAAGGCATCCCAAGGGGAGTACAAAAGTGCAACAACATGGCAGCTTTCACAGCTTTTTCCTTGGCACCATCCCTATACCTAGGCTGATTTATCTGCTAGGGTTAGGGTTAGGCTTCAGCCTAGGGCTTGAATTTTTTTTACCAGGAAGCCCTGAGTTCCAGGCTTACTTCATCTGCCAAAGGCATCCCAAAGGGAGTGCAGAAGTGCCACAACATGGCTGCTTTCACGGCTTTTCCCTTAGGAAGAACCCTAATACCCGGCTGATTTACCGTCCTAGGGTTACTGTTAGGCTTAGGCCTAGGACTTTTAAAACCAGCAAGCCCTGGGCTCCAGGCACACTGCAGCTGCGAAAGGCATCCCAAGGGGAGCGCAAAAGTGACGCAACTTGGCTGCCACCACTGATATTTCCATGAGACCATCCCGAACCATAGGCCGATTTTCCTTCCTAGGGTTAAGGTTTGAGTTACGCCTAGGGTAAGGGTCTATTAACCAGAAAGCCCTGAGTTCCAAGAACACAGCAGCTGCGAAGGACTAGCCAAGAAGAGCGCAAAAGTACCACAACATGCCTGCCTCGACAGCTTTTTCCTTGGGGACAGGCCTAATTCCTGGCTGATTTGCCTTTCTCGTCTTAGGGTTGGGGTTCGGCCTAGGGCTAGGATTTTTAAAAGCAGGAAGCCCTGAGTTCCAGGCACACTGGAGCTGTGAAAGGCATCCAAAAGGGAGTGCAAAAGTGCCACAACATGGCTGCTTTCACGGCTTTTCCCTTAGGAAGAACCCTAATACCCGGCTGATTTACCTTCCTAGGGTTACTGTTAGGCTTAGGCCTAGGACTTTTAAAACCAGGAAGCCCTGGGCTCCAGGCACACTGCAGCTGCGAAAGGCATCCCAAGGGGAGCGCAAAAGTGACGCAACTTGGCTGCCACCACTGATATTTCCATGAGACCATCCCGAACCATAGGCTGATTTTCCTTCCTAGGGTTAAGGTTTGAGTTACGCCTAGGGTAAGGGTCTATTAACCAGAAAGCCCTGAGTTCCAAGAACACAGCAGCTGCGAAGGACTAGCCAAGAAGAGCGCAAAAGTACCACAACATGCCTGCCTCCACAGCTTTTTCCTTGGGGACATGCCTAATTCCTGGCTGATTTGCCTTTCTCGTCTTAGGGTTGGGGTTCGGCCAAGGCTAGGATTTTTAAAAGCAGGAAGCCCTGAGTTCCAGGCACACTGGAGCTGTGAAAGGCATCCAAAAGGGAGTGCAAAAGTGCCACAACATGGCTGCTTTCACGGCTTTTTCCTTGGCAAGACGCCTAACACCAGGCTGATTTCCCTTCCCAGGGTTACTGTTAGGCTTAGGCCTAGGGCTAGGATTTTTAAAACTAGGAAGCCCTGGGCTCCAGGCACACTGCAGCTGTTCAAGGCATCCCAAGGGGAGTACAAAAGTGCAACAACATGGCAGCTTTCACAGCTTTTTCCTTGGCACCATCCCTATACCTAGGCTGATTTATCTGCTAGGGTTAGGGTTCAGCCTAGGGCTTGAATTTTTTTTACCAGGAAGCCCTGAGTTCCAGGCTTACTTCATCTGCCAAAGGCATCCCAAAGGGAGTGCAGAAGTGCCACAACATGGCTGCTTTCACGGCTTTTCCCTTAGGAAGAACCCTAATACCCGGCTGATTTACCTTCCTAGGGTTACTGTTAGGCTTAGGCCTAGGACTTTTAAAACCAGGAAGCCCTGGGCTCCAGGCACACTGCAGCTGTGAAAGGCATCCCAAGGGGAGCGCAAAAGTGACGCAACTTGGCTGCCACCACTGATATTTCCATGAGACCATCCCGAACCATAGGCTGATTTTCCTTCCTAGGGTTAAGGTTTGAGTTACGCCTAGGGTAAGGGTCTATTAACCAGAAAGCCCTGAGTTCCAAGAACACAGCAGCTGCGAAGGACTAGCCAAGAAGAGCGCAAAAGTACCACAACATGCCTGCCTCCACAGCTTTTTCCTTGGGGACATGCCTAATTCCTGGCTGATTTGCCTTTCTCGTCTTAGGGTTGGGGTTCGGCCTAGGGCTAGGATTTTTAAAAGCAGGAAGCCCTGAGTTCCAGGCACACTGGAGCTGTGAAAGGCATCCAAAAGGGAGTGCAAAAGTGCCACAACATGGCTGCTTTCACGGCTTTTCCCTTAGGAAGAACCCTAATACCCGGCTGATTTACCTTCCTAGGGTTACTGTTAGGCTTAGGCCTAGGACTTTTAAAACCAGGAAGCCCTGGGCTCCAGGCACACTGCAGCTGCAAAAGGCATCCCAAGGGGAGCGCAAAAGTGACGCAACTTGGCTGCCACCACTGATATTTCCATGAGACCATCCCGAACCATAGGCTGATTTTCCTTCCTAGGGTTAAGGTTTGAGTTACGCCTAGGGTAAGGGCTCTATTAACCAGAAAGCCCTGAGTTCCAAGAACACAGCAGCTGCGAAGGACTAGCCAAGAAGAGCGCAAAAGTACCACAACATGCCTGCCTCCACAGCTTTTTCCTTGGGGACATGCCTAATTCCTGGCTGATTTGCCTTTCTCGTCTTAGGGTTGGGGTTCGGCCTAGGGCTAGGATTTTTAAAAGCAGGAAGCCCTGAGTTCCAGGCACACTGGAGCTGTGAAAGGCATCCCAAAGGGAGTGCAAAAGTGCCACAACATGGCTGCTTTCACGGCTTTTCCCTTAGGAAGAACCCTAATACCCGGGTGATTTACCTTCCTAGGGTTACTGTTAGGCTTAGGCCTAGGACTTTTAAAACCAGGAAGCCCTGGGCTCCAGGCACACTGCAGCTGCGAAAGGCATCCCAAGGGGAGCGCAAAAGTGACGCAACTTGGCTGCCACCACTGATATTTCCATGAGACCATCCCGAACCATAGGCTGATTTTCCTTCCTAGGGTTAAGGTTTGAGTTACGCCTAGGGTAAGGGCTCTATTAACCAGAAAGCCCTGAGTTCCAAGAACACAGCAGCTGCGAAGGACTAGCCAAGAAGAGCGCAAAAGTACCACAACATGCCTGCCTCCACAGCTTTTTCCTTGGGGACATGCCTAATTCCTGGCTGATTTGCCTTTCTCGTCTTAGGGTTGGGGTTCGGCCTAGGGCTAGGATTTTTAAAAGCAGGAAGCCCTGAGTTCCAGGCACACTGGAGCTGTGAAAGGCATCCAAAAGGGAGTGCAAAAGTGCCACAACATGGCTGCTTTCACGGCTTTTCCCTTAGGAAGAACCCTAATACCCGGCTGATTTCCCTTCCAAGGGTTACTGTTAGGCTTAGGCCTAGGGCTAGGATTTTTAAAACTAGGAAGCCCTTAGCTCCAGGCACACTGCAGCTGTTCAAGGCATCCCAAGGGGAGTACAAAAGTGCAACAACATGGCAGCTTTCACAGCTTTTTCCTTGGCACCATCCCTATACCTAGGCTGATTTATCTGCTAGGGTTAGGGTTAGGCTTCAGCCTAGGGCTTGAATTTTTTTTACCAGGAAGCCCTGAGTTCCAGGCTTACTTCATCTGCCAAAGGCATCCCAAAGGGAGTGCAGAAGTGCCACAACATGGCTGCTTTCACGGCTTTTCCCTTAGGAAGAACCCTAATACCCGGGTGATTTACCTTCCTAGGGTTACTGTTAGGCTTAGGCCTAGGACTTTTAAAACCAGGAAGCCCTGGGCTCCAGGCACACTGCAGCTGCGGAAGGCATCCCAAGGGGAGCGCAAAAGTGACGCAACTTGGCTGCCACCACTGATATTTCCATGAGACCATCCCGAACCATAGGCTGATTTTCCTTCCTAGGGTTAAGGTTTGAGTTACGCCTAGGGTAAGGGTCTATTAACCAGAAAGCCCTGAGTTCCAAGAACACAGCAGCTGCGAAGGACTAGCCAAGAAGAGCGCAAAAGTACCACAACATGCCTGCCTCCACAGCTTTTTCCTTGGGGATATGCCTAATTCCTGGCTGATTTGCCTTTCTCGTCTTAGGGTTGGGGTTCGGCCTAGGGCTAGGATTTTTAAAAGCAGGAAGCCCTGAGTTCCAGGCACACTGGAGCTGTGAAAGGCATCCAAAAGGGAGTGCAAAAGTGCCACAACATGGCTGCTTTCACGGCTTTTCCCTTAGGAAGAACCCTAATACCCGGCTGATTTACCTTCCTAGGGTTACTGTTAGGCTTAGGCCTAGGACTTTTAAAACCAGGAAGCCCTGGGCTCCAGGCACACTGCAGCTGCGAAAGGCATCCCAAGGGGAGCGCAAAAGTGACGCAACTTGGCTGCCACCACTGATATTTCCATGAGACCATCCCGAACCATAGGCTGATTTTCCTTCCTAGGGTTAAGGTTTGAGTTACGCCTAGGGTAAGGGTCTATTAACCAGAAAGCCCTGAGTTCCAAGAACACAGCAGCTGCGAAGGACTAGCCAAGAAGAGCGCAAAAGTACCACAACATGCCTGCCTCCACAGCTTTTTCCTTGGGGACATGCCTAATTCCTGGCTGATTTGCCTTTCTCGTCTTAGGGTTGGGGTTCGGCCTAGGGCTAGGATTTTTAAAAGCAGGAAGCCCTGAGTTCCAGGCACACTGGAGCTGTGAAAGGCATCCAAAAGGGAGTGCAAAAGTGCCACAACATGGCTGCTTTCACGGCTTTTTCCTTGGCAAGACGCCTAACACCAGGCTGATTTCCCTTCCCAGGGTTACTGTTAGGCTTAGGCCTAGGGCTAGGATTTTTAAAACTAGGAAGCCCTGGGCTCCAGGCACACTGCAGCTGTTCAAGGCATCCCAAGGGGAGTACAAAAGTGCAACAACATGGCAGCTTTCACAGCTTTTTCCTTGGCACCATCCCTATACCTAGGCTGATTTATCTGCTAGGGTTAGGGTTCAGCCTAGGGCTTGAATTTTTTTTACCAGGAAGCCCTGAGTTCCAGGCTTACTTCATCTGCCAAAGGCATCCCAAAGGGAGTGCAGAAGTGCCACAACATGGCTGCTTTCACGGCTTTTCCCTTAGGAAGAACCCTAATACCCGGGTGATTTACCTTCCTAGGGTTACTGTTAGGCTTAGGCCTAGGACTTTTAAAACCAGGAAGCCCTGGGCTCCAGGCACACTGCAGCTGTGAAAGGCATCCCAAGGGGAGCGCAAAAGTGACGCAACTTGGCTGCCACCACTGATATTTCCATGAGACCATCCCGAACCATAGGCTGATTTTCCTTCCTAGGGTTAAGGTTTGAGTTACGCCTAGGGTAAGGGTCTATTAACCAGAAAGCCCTGAGTTCCAAGAACACAGCAGCTGCGAAGGACTAGCCAAGAAGAGCGCAAAAGTACCACAACATGCCTGCCTCCACAGCTTTTTCCTTGGGGACATGCCTAATTCCTGGCTGATTTGCCTTTCTCGTCTTAGGGTTGGGGTTCGGCCTAGGGCTAGGATTTTTAAAAGCAGGAAGCCCTGAGTTCCAGGCACACTGGAGCTGTGAAAGGCATCCAAAAGGGAGTGCAAAAGTGCCACAACATGGCTGCTTTCACGGCTTTTCCCTTAGGAAGAACCCTAATACCCGGCTGATTTACCTTCCTAGGGTTACTGTTAGGCTTAGGCCTAGGACTTTTAAAACCAGGAAGCCCTGGGCTCCAGGCACACTGCAGCTGCGAAAGGCATCCCAAGGGGAGCGCAAAAGTGACGCAACTTGGCTGCCACCACTGATATTTCCATGAGACCATCCCGAACCATAGGCTGATTTTCCTTCCTAGGGTTAAGGTTTGAGTTACGCCTAGGGTAAGGGCTCTATTAACCAGAAAGCCCTGAGTTCCAAGAACACAGCAGCTGCGAAGGACTAGCCAAGAAGAGCGCAAAAGTACCACAAAATGCCTGCCTCCACAGCTTTTTCCTTGGGGACATGCCTAATTCCTGGCTGATTTGCCTTTCTCGTCTTAGGGTTGGGGTTCGGCCTAGGGCTAGGATTTTTAAAATCAGGAAGCCCTGAGTTCCAGGCACACTGGAGCTGTGAAAGGCATCCCAAAGGGAGTGCAAAAGTGCCACAACATGGCTGCTTTCACGGCTTTTCCCTTAGGAAGAACCCTAATACCCGGGTGATTTACCTTCCTAGGGTTACTGTTAGGCTTAGGCCTAGGACTTTTAAAACCAGGAAGCCCTGGGCTCCAGGCACACTGCAGCTGCGAAAGGCATCCCAAGGGGAGCGCAAAAGTGACGCAACTTGGCTGCCACCACTGATATTTCCATGAGACCATCCCGAACCATAGGCTGATTTTCCTTCCTAGGGTTAAGGTTTGAGTTACGCCTAGGGTAAGGGCTCTATTAACCAGAAAGCCCTGAGTTCCAAGAACACAGCAGCTGCGAAGGACTAGCCAAGAAGAGCGCAAAAGTACCACAACATGCCTGCCTCCACAGCTTTTTCCTTGGGGACATGCCTAATTCCTGGCTGATTTGCCTTTCTCGTCTTAGGGTTGGGGTTCGGCCTAGGGCTAGGATTTTTAAAAGCAGGAAGCCCTGAGTTCCAGGCACACTGGAGCTGTGAAAGGCATCCAAAAGGGAGTGCAAAAGTGCCACAACATGGCTGCTTTCACGGCTTTTCCCTTAGGAAGAACCCTAATACCCGGCTGATTTCCCTTCCAAGGGTTACTGTTAGGCTTAGGCCTAGGGCTAGGATTTTTAAAACTAGGAAGCCCTTAGCTCCAGGCACACTGCAGCTGTTCAAGGCATCCCAAGGGGAGTACAAAAGTGCAACAACATGGCAGCTTTCACAGCTTTTTCCTTGGCACCATCCCTATACCTAGGCTGATTTATCTGCTAGGGTTAGGGTTAGGCTTCAGCCTAGGGCTTGAATTTTTTTTACCAGGAAGCCCTGAGTTCCAGGCTTACTTCATCTGCCAAAGGCATCCCAAAGGGAGTGCAGAAGTGCCACAACATGGCTGCTTTCACGGCTTTTCCCTTAGGAAGAACCCTAATACCCGGCTGATTTACCGTCCTAGGGTTACTGTTAGGCTTAGGCCTAGGACTTTTAAAACCAGCAAGCCCTGGGCTCCAGGCACACTGCAGCTGCGAAAGGCATCCCAAGGGGAGCGCAAAAGTGACGCAACTTGGCTGCCACCACTGATATTTCCATGAGACCATCCCGAACCATAGGCCGATTTTCCTTCCTAGGGTTAAGGTTTGAGTTACGCCTAGGGTAAGGGTCTATTAACCAGAAAGCCCTGAGTTCCAAGAACACAGCAGCTGCGAAGGACTAGCCAAGAAGAGCGCAAAAGTACCACAACATGCCTGCCTCGACAGCTTTTTCCTTGGGGACAGGCCTAATTCCTGGCTGATTTGCCTTTCTCGTCTTAGGGTTGGGGTTCGGCCTAGGGCTAGGATTTTTAAAAGCAGGAAGCCCTGAGTTCCAGGCACACTGGAGCTGTGAAAGGCATCCAAAAGGGAGTGCAAAAGTGCCACAACATGGCTGCTTTCACGGCTTTTCCCTTAGGAAGAACCCTAATACCCGGCTGATTTACCTTCCTAGGGTTACTGTTAGGCTTAGGCCTAGGACTTTTAAAACCAGGAAGCCCTGGGCTCCAGGCACACTGCAGCTGCGAAAGGCATCCCAAGGGGAGCGCAAAAGTGACGCAACTTGGCTGCCACCACTGATATTTCCATGAGACCATCCCGAACCATAGGCTGATTTTCCTTCCTAGGGTTAAGGTTTGAGTTACGCCTAGGGTAAGGGTCTATTAACCAGAAAGCCCTGAGTTCCAAGAACACAGCAGCTGCGAAGGACTAGCCAAGAAGAGCGCAAAAGTACCACAACATGCCTGCCTCCACAGCTTTTTCCTTGGGGACATGCCTAATTCCTGGCTGATTTGCCTTTCTCGTCTTAGGGTTGGGGTTCGGCCTAGGGCTAGGATTTTTAAAATCAGGAAGCCCTGAGTTCCAGGCACACTGGAGCTGTGAAAGGCATCCAAAAGGGAGTGCAAAAGTGCCACAACATGGCTGCTTTCACGGCTTTTTCCTTGGCAAGACGCCTAACACCAGGCTGATTTCCCTTCCCAGGGTTACTGTTAGGCTTAGGCCTAGGGCTAGGATTTTTAAAACTAGGAAGCCCTGGGCTCCAGGCACACTGCAGCTGTTCAAGGCATCCCAAGGGGAGTACAAAAGTGCAACAACATGGCAGCTTTCACAGCTTTTTCCTTGGCACCATCCCTATACCTAGGCTGATTTATCTGCTAGGGTTAGGGTTCAGCCTAGGGCTTGAATTTTTTTTACCAGGAAGCCCTGAGTTCCAGGCTTACTTCATCTGCCAAAGGCATCCCAAAGGGAGTGCAGAAGTGCCACAACATGGCTGCTTTCACGGCTTTTCCCTTAGGAAGAACCCTAATACCCGGCTGATTTACCTTCCTAGGGTTACTGTTAGGCTTAGGCCTAGGACTTTTAAAACCAGGAAGCCCTGGGCTCCAGGCACACTGCAGCTGCGAAAGGCATCCCAAGGGGAGCGCAAAAGTGACGCAACTTGGCTGCCACCACTGATATTTCCATGAGACCATCCCGAACCATAGGCTGATTTTCCTTCCTAGGGTTAAGGTTTGAGTTACGCCTAGGGTAAGGGTCTATTAACCAGAAAGCCCTGAGTTCCAAGAACACAGCAGCTGCGAAGGACTAGCCAAGAAGAGCGCAAAAGTACCACAACATGCCTGCCTCCACAGCTTTTTCCTTGGGGACATGCCTAATTCCTGGCTGATTTGCCTTTCTCGTCTTAGGGTTGGGGTTCGGCCTAGGGCTAGGATTTTTAAAAGCAGGAAGCCCTGAGTTCCAGGCACACTGGAGCTGTGAAAGGCATCCAAAAGGGAGTGCAAAAGTGCCACAACATGGCTGCTTTCACGGCTTTTCCCTTAGGAAGAACCCTAATACCCGGCTGATTTACCTTCCTAGGGTTACTGTTAGGCTTAGGCCTAGGACTTTTAAAACCAGGAAGCCCTGGGCTCCAGGCACACTGCAGCTGCAAAAGGCATCCCAAGGGGAGCGCAAAAGTGACGCAACTTGGCTGCCACCACTGATATTTCCATGAGACCATCCCGAACCATAGGCTGATTTTCCTTCCTAGGGTTAAGGTTTGAGTTACGCCTAGGGTAAGGGCTCTATTAACCAGAAAGCCCTGAGTTCCAAGAACACAGCAGCTGCGAAGGACTAGCCAAGAAGAGCGCAAAAGTACCACAACATGCCTGCCTCCACAGCTTTTTCCTTGGGGACATGCCTAATTCCTGGCTGATTTGCCTTTCTCGTCTTAGGGTTGGGGTTCGGCCTAGGGCTAGGATTTTTAAAAGCAGGAAGCCCTGAGTTCCAGGCACACTGGAGCTGTGAAAGGCATCCCAAAGGGAGTGCAAAAGTGCCACAACATGGCTGCTTTCACGGCTTTTCCCTTAGGAAGAACCCTAATACCCGGCTGATTTACCTTCCTAGGGTTACTGTTAGGCTTAGGCCTAGGACTTTTAAAACCAGGAAGCCCTGGGCTCCAGGCACACTGCAGCTGCGAAAGGCATCCCAAGGGGAGCGCAAAAGTGACGCAACTTGGCTGCCACCACTGATATTTCCATGAGACCATCCCGAACCATAGGCTGATTTTCCTTCCTAGGGTTAAGGTTTGAGTTACGCCTAGGGTAAGGGCTCTATTAACCAGAAAGCCCTGAGTTCCAAGAACACAGCAGCTGCGAAGGACTAGCCAAGAAGAGCGCAAAAGTACCACAACATGCCTGCCTCCACAGCTTTTTCCTTGGGGACATGCCTAATTCCTGGCTGATTTGCCTTTCTCGTCTTAGGGTTGGGGTTCGGCCTAGGGCTAGGATTTTTAAAAGCAGGAAGCCCTGAGTTCCAGGCACACTGGAGCTGTGAAAGGCATCCAAAAGGGAGTGCAAAAGTGCCACAACATGGCTGCTTTCACGGCTTTTCCCTTAGGAAGAACCCTAATACCCGGCTGATTTCCCTTCCAAGGGTTACTGTTAGGCTTAGGCCTAGGGCTAGGATTTTTAAAACTAGGAAGCCCTTAGCTCCAGGCACACTGCAGCTGTTCAAGGCATCCCAAGGGGAGTACAAAAGTGCAACAACATGGCAGCTTTCACAGCTTTTTCCTTGGCACCATCCCTATACCTAGGCTGATTTATCTGCTAGGGTTAGGGTTAGGCTTCAGCCTAGGGCTTGAATTTTTTTTACCAGGAAGCCCTGAGTTCCAGGCTTACTTCATCTGCCAAAGGCATCCCAAAGGGAGTGCAGAAGTGCCACAACATGGCTGCTTTCACGGCTTTTCCCTTAGGAAGAACCCTAATACCCGGCTGATTTACCTTCCTAGGGTTACTGTTAGGCTTAGGCCTAGGACTTTTAAAACCAGGAAGCCCTGGGCTCCAGGCACACTGCAGCTGCGGAAGGCATCCCAAGGGGAGCGCAAAAGTGACGCAACTTGGCTGCCACCACTGATATTTCCATGAGACCATCCCGAACCATAGGCTGATTTTCCTTCCTAGGGTTAAGGTTTGAGTTACGCCTAGGGTAAGGGTCTATTAACCAGAAAGCCCTGAGTTCCAAGAACACAGCAGCTGCGAAGGACTAGCCAAGAAGAGCGCAAAAGTACCACAACATGCCTGCCTCCACAGCTTTTTCCTTGGGGATATGCCTAATTCCTGGCTGATTTGCCTTTCTCGTCTTAGGGTTGGGGTTCGGCCTAGGGCTAGGATTTTTAAAAGCAGGAAGCCCTGAGTTCCAGGCACACTGGAGCTGTGAAAGGCATCCAAAAGGGAGTGCAAAAGTGCCACAACATGGCTGCTTTCACGGCTTTTCCCTTAGGAAGAACCCTAATACCCGGCTGATTTACCTTCCTAGGGTTACTGTTAGGCTTAGGCCTAGGACTTTTAAAACCAGGAAGCCCTGGGCTCCAGGCACACTGCAGCTGCGAAAGGCATCCCAAGGGGAGCGCAAAAGTGACGCAACTTGGCTGCCACCACTGATATTTCCATGAGACCATCCCGAACCATAGGCTGATTTTCCTTCCTAGGGTTAAGGTTTGAGTTACGCCTGGGGTAAGGGCTCTATTAACCAGAAAGCCCTGAGTTCCAAGAACACAGCAGCTGCGAAGGACTAGCCAAGAAGAGCGCAAAAGTACCACAACATGCCTGCCTCCACAGCTTTTTCCTTGGGGACATGCCTAATTCCTGGCTGATTTGCCTTTCTCGTCTTAGGGTTGGGGTTCGGCCTAGGGCTAGGATTTTTAAAATCTGGAAGCCCTGAGTTCCAGGCACACTGGAGCTGTGAAAGGCATCCAAAAGGGAGTGCAAAAGTGCCACAACATGGCTGCTTTCACGGCTTTTCCCTTAGGAAGAACCCTTATACCCGGCTGATTTACCTTCCTAGGGTTACTGTTAGGCTTAGGCCTAGGACTTTTAAAACCAGGAAGCCCTGGGCTCCAGGCACACTGCAGCTGCGAAAGGCATCCCAAGGGGAGCGCAAAAGTGACGCAACTTGGCTGCCACCACTGATATTTCCATGAGACCATCCCGAACCATAGGCTGATTTTCCTTCCTAGGGTTAAGGTTTGAGTTACGCCTAGGGTAAGGGCTCTATTAACCAGAAAGCCCTGAGTTCCAAGAACACAGCAGCTGCGAAGGACTAGCCAAGAAGAGCGCAAAAGTACCACAACATGCCTGCCTCCACAGCTTTTTCCTTGGGGACATGCCTAATTCCTGGCTGATTTGCCTTTCTCGTCTTAGGGTTGGGGTTCGGCCTAGGGCTAGGATTTTTAAAAGCAGGAAGCCCTGAGTTCCAGGCACACTGGAGCTGTGAAAGGCATCCAAAAGGGAGTGCAAAAGTGCCACAACATGGCTGCTTTCACGGCTTTTTCCTTGGCAAGACGCCTAACACCAGGCTGATTTCCCTTCCAAGGGTTACTGTTAGGCTTAGGCCTAGGGCTAGGATTTTTAAAACTAGGAAGCCCTTAGCTCCAGGCACACTGCAGCTGTTCAAGGCATCCCAAGGAGAGTACAAAAGTGCAACAACATCGCAGCTTTCACAGCTTTTTCCTTGGCACCATCCCTATACCTAGGCTGATTTATCTGCCTAGGGTTAGGGTTAGGGTTCAGCCTAGGGCTTGAATTTTTTTTACCAGGAAGCCCTGAGTTCCAGGCTTACTTCATCTGCCAAAGGCATCCCAAAGGGAGTGCAGAAGTGCCACAACATGGCTGCTTTCACGGCTTTTCCCTTAGGAAGAACCCTAATACCCGGCTGATTTACCTTCCTAGGGTTACTGTTAGGCTTAGGCCTAGGACTTTTAAAACCAGGAAGCCCTGGGCTCCAGGCACACTGCAGCTGCGAAAGGCATCCCAAGGGGAGCGCAAAAGTGACGCAACTTGGCTGCCACCACTGATATTTCCATGAGACCATCCCGAACCATAGGCTGATTTTCCTTCCTAGGGTTAAGGTTTGAGTTACGCCTAGGGTAAGGGTCTATTAACCAGAAAGCCCTGAGTTCCAAGAACACAGCAGCTGCGAAGGACTAGCCAAGAAGAGCGCAAAAGTACCACAACATGCCTGCCTCCACAGCTTTTTCCTTGGGGACATGCCTAATTCCTGGCTGATTTGCCTTTCTCGTCTTAGGGTTGGGGTTCTGCCTAGGGCTAGGATTTTTAAAATCAGGAAGCCCTGAGTTCCAGGCACACTGGAGCTGTGAAAGGCATCCAAAAGGGAGTGCAAAAGTGCCACAACATGGCTGCTTTCACGGCTTTTTCCTTGGCAAGACGCCTAACACCAGGCTGATTTCCCTTCCAAGGGTTACTGTTAGGCTTAGGCCTAGGGCTAGGATTTTTAAAACTAGGAAGCCCTTAGCTCCAGGCACACTGCAGCTGTTCAAGGCATCCCAAGGAGAGTACAAAAGTGCAACAACATGGCAGCTTTCACAGCTTTTTCCTTGGCACCATCCCTATACCTAGGCTGATTTATCTGCTAGGGTTAGGGTTAGGCTTCAGCCTAGGGCTTGAATTTTTTTTACCAGGAAGCCCTGAGTTCCAGGCTTACTTCATCTGCCAAAGGCATCCCAAAGGGAGTGCAGAAGTGCCACAACATGGCTGCTTTCACGGCTTTTCCCTTAGGAAGAACCCTAATACCCGGCTGATTTACCTTCCTAGGGTTACTGTTAGGCTTAGGCCTAGGACTTTTAAAACCAGGAAGCCCTGGGCTCCAGGCACACTGCAGCTGCGAAAGGCATCCCAAGGGGAGCGCAAAAGTGACGCAACTTGGCTGCCACCACTGATATTTCCATGAGACCATCCCGAACCATAGGCTGATTTTCCTTCCTAGGGTTAAGGTTTGAGTTACGCCTATGGTAAGGGCTCTATTAACCAGAAAGCCCTGAGTTCCAAGAACACAGCAGCTGCGAAGGACTAGCCAAGAAGAGCGCAAAAGTACCACAACATGCCTGCCTCCACAGCTTTTTCCTTGGGGACATGCCTAATTCCTGGCTGATTTGCCTTTCTCGTCTTAGGGTTGGGGTTCGGCCTAGGGCTAGGATTTTTAAAAGCAGGAAGCCCTGAGTTCCAGGCACACTGGAGCTGTGAAAGGCATCCAAAAGGGAGTGCAAAAGTGCCACAACATGGCTGCTTTCACGGCTTTTTCCTTGGCAAGACGCCTAACACCAGGCTGATTTCCCTTCCCAGGGTTAATGTTAGGCTTAGGCCTAGGGCTAGGATTTTTAAAACTAGGAAGCCCTTAGCTCCAGGCACACTGCAGCTGTTCAAGGCATCCCAAGGGGAGTACAAAAGTGCAACAACATGGCAGCTTTCACAGCTTTTTCCTTGGCACCATCCCTATACCTAGGCTGATTTATCTGCCTAGGGTTAGGGTTAGAGTGCAGCCTAGGGCTTGGATTTCTTTAACCAGGAAGCCCTGAGTTCCAGGCTTACTTCATCTGCCAAAGGCATCCCAAAGGGAGTGCAGAAGTGCCACAACATGGCTGCTTTCACGGCTTTTCCCTTAGGTAGAACCCTAATACCCGGGTGATTTACCTTCCTAGGGATACTGTTAGGCTTAGGCCTAGGACTTTTAAAACCAGGGAGCCCTGGGCTCCAGGCACACTGCAGCTGCGAAAGGCATCCCAAGAGGAGCGCAAAAGTGACGCAACTTGGCTGCCACTACTGATATTTCCATGAGACCATCCCGAACCATAGGCTGATTTTCCTTTCTAGGGTTAAGGTTTGAGTTACGCCTAGGGTAAGGGCTCTATTAACCAGAAAGCCCTGAGTTCCAAGAACACAGCAGCTGCGAAGGACTAGCCAAGAAGAGCGCAAAAGTACCACAACATGCTTGCCTCCACAGCTTTTTCCTTGGGGACATGCCTAATTCCTGGCTGATTTGCCTTTCTCGTCTTAGTGTTGTGGTTCGGCCAAGGGCTAGGATTTTTAAAAGCAGGAAGCCCTGAGTTCCAGGCACACTGGAGCTGTGAAAGGCATCCAAAAGGGCGTGCAAAAGTGCCACAACATGGCTGCTTTCACGGCTTTTTCCTTGGCAAGAAGCCTAACATCAGGCTGATTTACTTTCCCAGGGTTACTGTTAGGCTTAGGCCTAGGGCTAGGATTTTTAAAACAAGGAAGCCCTAAGCTCCAGGCACACTGCAGCTGTTCAAGGCATCCCAAGGGGAGCACAAAAGTGCAACAACATGGCAGCTTTCACAGCTTTTTCCTTGGCACCATCCCTATACCTAGGCTGATTTATCTCCCTAGGGTTAGGGTTAGGGTTCAGCCTAGGGCTTGAATTTTTTTTACCAGGAAGCCCTGAGTTCCAGGCTTACTTCATCTGCCAAAGGCATCCCAAAGGGAGTGCAGAAGTGCCACAACATGGCTGCTTTCACGGCTTTTCCCTTAGGAAGAACCCTAATACCCGGCTGATTTACCTTCCTAGGGTTACTGTTAGGCTTAGGCCTAGGACTTTTAAAACCAGGAAGCCCTGGGCTCCAGGCACACTGCAGCTGCGAAAGGCATCCCAAGGGGAGCGCAAAAGTGACGCAACTTGGCTGCCACCACTGATATTTCCATGAGACCATCCCGAACCATAGGCTGATTTTCCTTTCTAGGGTTAAGGTTTGAGTTACGCCTAGGGTAAGGGCTCTATTAACCAGAAAGCCCTGAGTTCCAAGAACACAGCAGCTGCGAAGGACTAGCCAAGAAGAGCGCAAAAGTACCACAACATGCTTGCCTCCACAGCTTTTTCCTTGGGGACATGCCTAATTCCTGGCTGATTTGCCTTTCTCGTCTTAGTGTTGTGGTTCGGCCAAGGGCTAGGATTTTTAAAAGCAGGAAGCCCTGAGTTCCAGGCACACTGGAGCTGTGAAAGGCATCCAAAAGGGCGTGCAAAAGTGCCACAACATGGCTGCTTTCACGGCTTTTTCCTTGGCAAGAAGCCTAACATCAGGCTGATTTACTTTCCCAGGGTTACTGTTAGGCTTAGGCCTAGGGCTAGGATTTTTAAAACAAGGAAGCCCTAAGCTCCAGGCACACTGCAGCTGTTCAAGGCATCCCAAGGGGAGCACAAAAGTGCAACAACATGGCAGCTTTCACAGCTTTTTCCTTGGCACCATCCCTATACCTAGGCTGATTTATCTCCCTAGGGTTAGGGTTAGGGTTCAGCCTAGGGCTTGAATTTTTTTTACCAGGAAGCCCTGAGTTCCAGGCTTACTTCATCTGCCAAAGGCATCCCAAAGGGAGTGCAGAAGTGCCACAACATGGCTGCTTTCACGGCTTTTCCCTTAGGAAGAACCCTAATACCCGGCTGATTTACCTTCCTAGGGTTACTGTTAGGCTTAGGCCTAGGACTTTTAAAACCAGGAAGCCCTGGGCTCCAGGCACACTGCAGCTGCGAAAGGCATCCCAAGGGGAGCGCAAAAGTGACGCAACTTGGCTGCCACCACTGATATTTCCATGAGACCATCCCGAACCATAGGCTGATTTTCCTTCCTAGGGTTAAGTTTTGAGTCACGCCTAGGGTAAGGGCTCTATTAACCAGAAAGCCCTGAGTTCCAAGAACACAGCAGCTGCGAAGGACTAGCCAAGAAGAGCACAAAAGTACCACAACATGCCTGCCTCCACAGCTTTTTCCTTGGGGACATGCCTAATTCCTGGCTGATTTGCCTTTCTCGTCTTAGGGTTGGGGTTCGGCCTAGGGCTAGGATTTTTAAAAGCAGGAAGCCCTGAGTTCCAGGCACACTGGAGCTGTGCAAGGCATCCAAAAGGGAGTGCAAAAGTGCCACAACATGGCTGCTTTCACGGCTTTTTCCTTGGCAAGACGCCTAACACCAGGCTGATTTACCTTCCCAGGGTTAATGTTAGGCTTAGGCCTAGGGCTAGGATTTTTAAAACTAGGAAGCCCTTAGCTCCAGGCACACTGCAGCTGTTCAAGGCATCCCAAGGGGAGTACAAAAGTGCAACAACATGGCAGCTTTCACAGCTTTTTCCTTGGCACCATCCCTATACCTAGGCTGATTTATCTGCCTAGGGTTAGGGTTAGAGTGCAGCCTAGGGCTTGGATTTCTTTAACCAGGAAGCCCTGAGTTCCAGGCTTACTTCATCTGCCAAAGGCATCCCAAAGGGAGTGCAGAAGTGCCACAACATGGCTGCTTTCACGGCTTTTCCCTTAGGTAGAACCCTAATACCCGGGTGATTTACCTTCCTAGGGTTACTGTTAGGCTTAGGCCTAGGACTTTAAAAACCAGGGAGCCCTGGGCTCCAGGCACACTGCAGCTGCGAAAGGCATCCCAAGGGGAGCGCAAAAGTGACGCAACTTGGCTGCCACTACTGATATTTCCATGAGACCATCCCGAACCATAGGCTGATTTTCCTTTCTAGGGTTAAGGTTTGAGTTACGCCTAGGGTAAGGGCTCTATTAACCAGAAAGCCCTGAGTTCCAAGAACACAGCAGCTGCGAAGGACTAGCCAAGAAGAGCGCAAAAGTACCACAACATGCCTGCCTCCACAGCTTTTTCCTTGGGGACATGCCTAATTCCTGGCTGATTTGCCTTTCTCGTCTTAGGGTTGTGGTTCGGCCTAGGGCTAGGATTTTTAAAAGCAGGAAGCCCTGAGTTCCAGGCACACTGGAGCTGTGAAAGGCATCCAAAAGGGAGTGCAAAAGTGCCACAACATGGCTGCTTTCACGGCTTTTTCCTTGGCAAGGAGCCTAACATCAGGCTGATTTACTTTCCCAGGGTTACTGTTAGGCTTAGGCCTAGGGCTAGGATTTTTAAAACAAGGAAGCCCTAAGCTCCAGGCACACTGCAGCTGTTCAAGGCATCCCAAAGGGGAGTACAAAAGTGCAACAACATGGCAGCTTTCACAGCTTTTTCCTTGGCACCATCCCTATACCTAGGCTGATTTATCTGCCTAGGGTTAGGGTTAGAGTTCAGCCTAGGGCTTGGATTTCTTTAACCAGGAAGCCCTGAGTTCCAGGCTTACTTCATCTGCCAAAGGCATCCCAAAGGGAGTGCAGAAGTGCCACAACATGGCTGCTTTCACGGCTTTTCCCTTAGGAAGAACCCTAATACCTGGCTGATTTACCTTCCTAGGGTTACTGTTAGGCTTAGGCCTAGGACTTTTAAAACCAGGAAGCCCTGGGCTCCAGGCACACTGCAGCTGCGAAAGGCATCCCAAGGGGAGCGCAAAAGTGACGCAACTTGGCTGCCACCACTGATATTTCCAAGAGAGCATCCCGAACCATAGGCTGATTTTCCTTCCTAGGGTTAAGGTTTGAGTTACGCCTAGGGTAAGGGTCTATTAACCAGAAAGCCCTGAGTTCCAAGAACACAGCAGCTGCGAAGGACTAGCCAAGAAGAGCGCAAAAGTACCACAACATGCCTGCCTCCACAGCTTTTTCCTTGGGGACATGCCTAATTCCTGGCTGATTTGCCTTTCTCGTCTTAGGGTTGGGGTTCGGCCTAGGGCTAGGATTTTTAAAAGCAGGAAGCCCTGAGTTCCAGGCACACTGGAGCTGTGAAAGGCATCCAAAAGGGAGTGCAAAAGTGCCACAACATGGCTGCTTTCACGGCTTTTCCCTTAGGAAGAACCCTAATACTCGGCTGATTTACCTTCCTAGGGTAATTGTTAGGCTTAGGCCTAGGGCTAGGATTTTTAAAACTAGGAAGCCCTTAGCTCCAGGCACACTGCAGCTGTTCAAGGCATCCCAAGGGGAGTACAAAAGTGCAACAACATGGCAGCTTTCACAGCTTTTTCCTTGGCACCATCCCTATACCTAGGCTGATTTATCTGCCTAGGGTTAGGGTTAGGGTTCAGCCTAGGGCTTGAATTTTTTTTACCAGGAAGCCCTGAGTTCCAGGCTTACTTCATCTGCCAAAGGCATCCCAAAGGGAGTGCAGAAGTGCCACAACATGCCTGCCTCCACAGCTTTTTCCTTGGGGATATGCCTAATTCCTGGCTGATTTGCCTTTCTCGTCTTAGGGTTGGGGTTCGGCCTAGGGCTAGGATTTTTAAAATCAGGAAGCCCTGCATTCCAGGCACACTGGAGCTGTGAAAGGCATCCAAAAGGGAGTGCAAAAGTGCCACAACATGGCTGCTTTCACGGCTTTTCCCTTAGGAAGAACCCTAATACCCGGCTGATTTACCTTCCTAGGGTTACTGTTAGGCTTAGGCCTAGGACTTTTAAAACCAGGAAGCCCTAGGCTCCAGGCACACTGCAGCTGCGAAAGGCATCCCAAGGGGAGCGCAAAAGTGACGCAACTTGGCTGCCACCACTGATATTTCCATGAGACCATCCCGAACCATAGGCTGATTTTCCTTCCTAGGGTTAAGGTTTGAGTTACGCCTAGGGTAAGGGCTCTATTAACCAGAAAGCCCTGAGTTCCAAGAACACAGCAGCTGCGAAGGACTAGCCAAGAAGAGCGCAAAAGTACCACAACATGCCTGCCTCCACAGCTTTTTCCTTGGGGACATGCCTAATTCCTGGCTGATTTGCCTTTCTCGTCTTAGGGTTGGGGTTCGGCCTAGGGCTAGGATTTTTAAAAGCAGGAAGCCCTGAGTTCCAGGCACACTGGAGCTGTGAAAGGCATCCCAAAGGGAGTGCAAAAGTGCCACAACATGGCTGCTTTCACGGCTTTTCCCTTAGGAAGAACCCTAATACCCGGCTGATTTACCTTCCTAGGGTTACTGTTAGGCTTAGGCCTAGGACTTTTAAAACCAGGAAGCCCTGGGCTCCAGGCACACTGCAGCTGCGAAAGGCATCCCAAGGGGAGCGCAAAAGTGACGCAACTTGGCTGCCACCACTGATATTTCCATGAGACCATCCCGAACCATAGGCTGAATTTCCTTCCTAGGGTTAAGGTTTGAGTTACGCCTAGGGTAAGGGCTCTATTAACCAGAAAGCCCTGAGTTCCAAGAACACAGCAGCTGCGAAGGACTAGCCAAGAAGAGCGCAAAAGTACCACAACATGCCTGCCTCCACAGCTTTTTCCTTGGGGACATGCCTAATTCCTGGCTGATTTGCCTTTCTCGTCTTAGGGTTGGGGTTCGGCCTAGGGCTAGGATTTTTAAAAGCAGGAAGCCCTGAGTTCCAGGCACACTGCAGCTGTGAAAGGCATCCAAAAGGGAGTGCAAAAGTGCCACAACATGGCTGCTTTCACGGCTTTTTCCTTGGCAAGAAGCCTAACATCAGGCTGATTTACTTTCCCAGGGTTACTGTTAGGCTTAGGCCTAGGGCTAGGATTCTTAAAACTAGGAAGCCCTTAGCTCCAGGCACACTGCAGCTGTTCAAGGCATCCCAAGGGGAGTACAAAAGTGCAACAACATGGCAGCTTTCACAGCTTTTTCCTTGGCACCATCCCTATACCTAGGCTGATTTATCTGCCTAGGGTTAGGGTTAGGGTTCAGCCTAGGGCTTGAATTTTTTTTACCAGGAAGCCCTGAGTTCCAGGCTTACTTCATCTGCCAAAGGCATCCCAAAGGGAGTGCAGAAGTGCCACAACATGGCTGCTTTCACGGCTTTTCCCTTAGGAAGAACCCTAATACCCGGCTGATTTACCTTCCTAGGGTTACTGTTAGGCTTAGGCCTAGGACTTTTAAAACCAGGAAGCCCTGGGCTCCAGGCACACTGCAGCTGCGAAAGGCATCCCAAGGGGAGCGCAAAAGTGACGCAACTTGGCTGCCACCACTGATATTTCCATGAGACCATCCCGAACCATAGGCTGATTTTCCTTCCTAGGGTTAAGGTTTGAGTTACGCCTAGGGTAAGGGTCTATTAACCAGAAAGCCCTGAGTTCCAAGAACACAGCAGCTGCGAAGGACTAGCCAAGAAGAGCGCAAAAGTACCACAACATGCCTGCCTCCACAGCTTTTTCCTTGGGGACATGCCTAATTCCTGGCTGATTTGCCTTTCTCGTCTTAGGGTTGGGGTTCGGCCTAGGGCTAGGATTTTTAAAAGCAAGAAGCCCTGAGTTCCAGGCACACTGGAGCTGTGAAAGGCATCCAAAAGGGAGTGCAAAAGTGCCACAACATGGCTGCTTTCACGGCTTTTTCCTTGGCAAGACGCCTAACACCAGGCTGATTTCCCTTCCAAGGGTTACTGTTAGGCTTAGGCCTAGGGCTAGGATTTTTGAAACTAGGAAGCCCTTAGCTCCAGGCACACTGCAGCTGTTCAAGGCATCCCAAGGGGAGTACAAAAGTGCAACAACATGGCAGCTTTCACAGCTTTTTCCTTGGCACCATCCCTATACCTAGGCTGATTTATCTGCTAGGGTTAGGGTTAGGCTTCAGCCTAGGGCTTGAATTTTTTTTACCAGGAAGCCCTGAGTTCCAGGCTTACTTCATCTGCCAAAGGCATCCCAAAGGGAGTGCAGAAGTGCCACAACATGGCTGCTTTCACGGCTTTTCCCTTAGGAAGAACCCTAATACCCGGCTGATTTACCTTCCTAGGGTTACTGTTAGGCTTAGGCCTAGGACTTTTAAAACCAGGAAGCCCTGGGCTCCAGGCACACTGCAGCTGCGAAAGGCATCCCAAGGGGAGCGCAAAAGTGACGCAACTTGGCTGCCACCACTGATATTTCCATGAGACCATCCCGAACCATAGGCCGATTTTCCTTCCTAGGGTTAAGGTTTGAGTTACGCCTAGGGTAAGGGTTCTATTAACCAGAAAGCCCTGAGTTCCAAGAACACAGCAGCTGCGAAGGACTAGCCAAGAAGAGCGCAAAAGTACCACAACATGCCTGCCTCCACAGCTTTTTCCTTGGGGACATGCCTAATTCCTGGCTGATTTGCCTTTCTCGTCTTAGGGTTGGGGTTCGGCCTAGGGCTAGGATTTTTAAAAGCAGGAAGCCCTGAGTTCCAGGCACACTGGAGCTGTGAAAGGCATCCAAAAGGGAGTGCAAAAGTGCCACAACATGGCTGCTTTCACGGCTTTTCCCTTAGGAAGAACCCTAATACTCGGCTGATTTACCTTCCTAGGGTAACTGTTAGGCTTAGGCCTAGGGCTAGGATTTTTAAAACTAGGAAGCCCTTAGCTCCAGGCACACTGCAGCTGTTCAAGGCATCCCAAGGGGAGTACAAAAGTGCAACAACATGGCAGCTTTCACAGCTTTTTCCTTGGCACCATCCCTATACCTAGGCTGATTTATCTGCCTAGGGTTAGGGTTAGGGTTCAGCCTAGGGCTTGAATTTTTTTTACCAGGAAGCCCTGAGTTCCAGGCTTACTTCATCTGCCAAAGGCATCCCAAAGGGAGTGCAGAAGTGCCACAACATGGCTGCTTTCACGGCTTTTTCCTTGGCAAGACGCCTAACACCAGGCTGATTTCCCTTCCAAGGGTTACTGTTAGGCTTAGGCCTAGGGCTAGGATTTTTGAAACTAGGAAGCCCTTAGCTCCAGGCACACTGCAGCTGTTCAAGGCATCCCAAGGGGAGTACAAAAGTGCAACAACATGGCAGCTTTCACAGCTTTTTCCTTGGCACCATCCCTATACCTAGGCTGATTTATCTGCTAGGGTTAGGGTTAGGCTTCAGCCTAGGGCTTGAATTTTTTTTACCAGGAAGCCCTGAGTTCCAGGCTTACTTCATCTGCCAAAGGCATCCCAAAGGGAGTGCAGAAGTGCCACAACATGGCTGCTTTCACGGCTTTTCCCTTAGGAAGAACCCTAATACCCGGCTGATTTACCTTCCTAGGGTTACTGTTAGGCTTAGGCCTAGGACTTTTAAAACCAGGAAGCCCTAGGCTCCAGGCACACTGCAGCTGCGAAAGGCATCCCAAGGGGAGCGCAAAAGTGACGCAACTTGGCTGCCACCACTGATATTTCCATGAGACCATCCCGAACCATAGGCTGATTTTCCTTCCTAGGGTTAAGGTTTGAGTTACGCCTAGGGTAAGGGCTCTATTAACCAGAAAGCCCTGAGTTCCAAGAACACAGCAGCTGCGAAGGACTAGCCAAGAAGAGCGCAAAAGTACCACAACATGCCTGCCTCCACAGCTTTTTCCTTGGGGACATGCCTAATTCCTGGCTGATTTGCCTTTCTCGTCTTAGGGTTGGGGTTCGGCCTAGGGCTAGGATTTTTAAAAGCAGGAAGCCCTGAGTTCCAGGCACACTGGAGCTGTGAAAGGCATCCCAAAGGGAGTGCAAAAGTGCCACAACATGGCTGCTTTCACGGCTTTTCCCTTAGGAAGAACCCTAATACCCGGCTGATTTACCTTCCTAGGGTTACTGTTAGGCTTAGGCCTAGGACTTTTAAAACCAGGAAGCCCTGGGCTCCAGGCACACTGCAGCTGCGAAAGGCATCCCAAGGGGAGCGCAAAAGTGACGCAACTTGGCTGCCACCACTGATATTTCCATGAGACCATCCCGAACCATAGGCTGAATTTCCTTCCTAGGGTTAAGGTTTGAGTTACGCCTAGGGTAAGGGCTCTATTAACCAGAAAGCCCTGAGTTCCAAGAACACAGCAGCTGCGAAGGACTAGCCAAGAAGAGCGCAAAAGTACCACAACATGCCTGCCTCCACAGCTTTTTCCTTGGGGACATGCCTAATTCCTGGCTGATTTGCCTTTCTCGTCTTAGGGTTGGGGTTCGGCCTAGGGCTAGGATTTTTAAAAGCAGGAAGCCCTGAGTTCCAGGCACACTGCAGCTGTGAAAGGCATCCAAAAGGGAGTGCAAAAGTGCCACAACATGGCTGCTTTCACGGCTTTTTCCTTGGCAAGAAGCCTAACATCAGGCTGATTTACTTTCCCAGGGTTACTGTTAGGCTTAGGCCTAGGGCTAGGATTCTTAAAACTAGGAAGCCCTTAGCTCCAGGCACACTGCAGCTGTTCAAGGCATCCCAAGGGGAGTACAAAAGTGCAACAACATGGCAGCTTTCACAGCTTTTTCCTTGGCACCATCCCTATACCTAGGCTGATTTATCTGCCTAGGGTTAGGGTTAGGGTTCAGCCTAGGGCTTGAATTTTTTTTACCAGGAAGCCCTGAGTTCCAGGCTTACTTCATCTGCCAAAGGCATCCCAAAGGGAGTGCAGAAGTGCCACAACATGGCTGCTTTCACGGCTTTTCCCTTAGGAAGAACCCTAATACCCGGCTGATTTACCTTCCTAGGGTTACTGTTAGGCTTAGGCCTAGGACTTTTAAAACCAGGAAGCCCTGGGCTCCAGGCACACTGCAGCTGCGAAAGGCATCCCAAGGGGAGCGCAAAAGTGACGCAACTTGGCTGCCACCACTGATATTTCCATGAGACCATCCCGAACCATAGGCTGATTTTCCTTCCTAGGGTTAAGGTTTGAGTTACGCCTAGGGTAAGGGTCTATTAACCAGAAAGCCCTGAGTTCCAAGAACACAGCAGCTGCGAAGGACTAGCCAAGAAGAGCGCAAAAGTACCACAACATGCCTGCCTCCACAGCTTTTTCCTTGGGGACATGCCTAATTCCTGGCTGATTTGCCTTTCTCGTCTTAGGGTTGGGGTTCGGCCTAGGGCTAGGATTTTTAAAAGCAGGAAGCCCTGAGTTCCAGGCACACTGGAGCTGTGAAAGGCATCCAAAAGGGAGTGCAAAAGTGCCACAACATGGCTGCTTTCACGGCTTTTTCCTTGGCAAGACGCCTAACACCAGGCTGATTTCCCTTCCAAGGGTTACTGTTAGGCTTAGGCCTAGGGCTAGGATTTTTGAAACTAGGAAGCCCTTAGCTCCAGGCACACTGCAGCTGTTCAAGGCATCCCAAGGGGAGTACAAAAGTGCAACAACATGGCAGCTTTCACAGCTTTTTCCTTGGCACCATCCCTATACCTAGGCTGATTTATCTGCTAGGGTTAGGGTTAGGCTTCAGCCTAGGGCTTGAATTTTTTTTACCAGGAAGCCCTGAGTTCCAGGCTTACTTCATCTGCCAAAGGCATCCCAAAGGGAGTGCAGAAGTGCCACAACATGGCTGCTTTCACGGCTTTTCCCTTAGGAAGAACCCTAATACCCGGCTGATTTACCTTCCTAGGGTTACTGTTAGGCTTAGGCCTAGGACTTTTAAAACCAGGAAGCCCTGGGCTCCAGGCACACTGCAGCTGCGAAAGGCATCCCAAGGGGAGCGCAAAAGTGACGCAACTTGGCTGCCACCACTGATATTTCCATGAGACCATCCCGAACCATAGGCCGATTTTCCTTCCTAGGGTTAAGGTTTGAGTTACGCCTAGGGTAAGGGTTCTATTAACCAGAAAGCCCTGAGTTCCAAGAACACAGCAGCTGCGAAGGACTAGCCAAGAAGAGCGCAAAAGTACCACAACATGCCTGCCTCCACAGCTTTTTCCTTGGGGACATGCCTAATTCCTGGCTGATTTGCCTTTCTCGTCTTAGGGTTGGGGTTCGGCCTAGGGCTAGGATTTTTAAAAGCAGGAAGCCCTGAGTTCCAGGCACACTGGAGCTGTGAAAGGCATCCAAAAGGGAGTGCAAAAGTGCCACAACATGGCTGCTTTCACGGCTTTTCCCTTAGGAAGAACCCTAATACCCGGCTGATTTACCTTCCTAGGGTTACTGTTAGGCTTAGGCCTAGGACTTTTAAAACCAGGAAGCCCTGGGCTCCAGGCACACTGCAGCTGCGAAAGGCATCCCAAGGGGAGCGCAAAAGTGACGCAACTTGGCTGCCACCACTGATATTTCCATGAGACCATCCCGAACCATAGGCTGATTTTCCTTCCTAGGGTTAAGGTTTGAGTTACGCCTAGGGTAAGGGCTCTATTAACCAGAAAGCCCTGAGTTCCAAGAACACAGCAGCTGCGAAGGACTAGCCAAGAAGAGCGCAAAAGTACCACAACATGCCTGCCTCCACAGCTTTTTCCTTGGGGACATGCCTAATTCCTGGCTGATTTGCCTTTCTCGTCTTAGGGTTGGGGTTCGGCCTAGGGCTAGGATTTTTAAAAGCAGGAAGCCCTGAGTTCCAGGCACACTGGAGCTGTGAAAGGCATCCAAAAGGGAGTGCAAAAGTGCCACAACATGGCTGCTTTCACGGCTTTTTCCTTGGCAAGAAGCCTAACATCAGGCTGATTTACTTTCCTAGGGTTACTGTTAGGCTTAGGCCTAGGGCTAGGATTTTTAAAACTAGGAAGCCCTGGGCTCCAGGCACACTGCAGCTGTTCAAGGCATCCCAAGGGGAGTACAAAAGTGCAACAACATGGTAGCTTTCACAGCTTTTCCTTGGCACCATCCCTATACCTAGGCTGATTTATCTGCCTAGGGTTAGGGTTAGAGTTCAGCCTAGGGCTTGGATTTCTTTAACCAGGAAGCCCTGAGTTCCAGGCTTACTTCATCTGCCAAAGGCATCCCAAAGGGAGTGCAGAAGTGCCACAACATGGCTGCTTTCACGGCTTTTCCCTTAGGAAGAACCCTAATACCCGGCTGATTTACCTTCCTAGGGTTACTGTTAGGCTTAGGCCTAGGACTTTTAAAACCAGGAAGCCCTGGGCTCCAGGCACACTGCAGCTGCAAAAGGCATCCCAAGGGGAGCGCAAAAGTGACGCAACTTGGCTGCCACCACTGATATTTCCAAGAGAGCATCCCGAACCATAGGCTGATTTTCCTTCCTAGGGTTAAGGTTTGAGTTACGCCTAGGGTAAGGGCTCTATTAACCAGAAAGCCCTGAGTTCCAAGAACACAGCAGCTGCGAAGGACTAGCCAAGAAGAGCGCAAAAGTACCACAACATGCCTGCCTCCACAGCTTTTTCCTTGGGGACATGCCTAATTCCTGGCTGATTTGCCTTTCTCGTCTTAGGGTTGGGGTTCGGCCTAGGGCTAGGATTTTTAAAAGCAGGAAGCCCTGAGTTCCAGGCACACTGGAGCTGTGAAAGGCATCCAAAAGGGAGTGCAAAAGTGCCACAACATGGCTGCTTTCACGGCTTTTCCCTTAGGAAGAACCCTAATACCCGGCTGATTTACCTTCCTAGGGTTACTGTTAGGCTTAGGCCTAGGACTTTTAAAACCAGGAAGCCCTGGGCTCCAGGCACACTGCAGCTGCAAAAGGCATCCCAAGGGGAGCGCAAAAGTGACGCAACTTGGCTGCCACCACTGATATTTCCATGAGACCATCCCGAACCATAGGCTGATTTTCCTTCCTAGGGTTAAGGTTTGAGTTACGCCTAGGGTAAGGGTTCTATTAACCAGAAAGCCCTGAGTTCCAAGAACACAGCAGCTGCGAAGGACTAGCCAAGAAGAGCGCAAAAGTAGCACAACATGCCTGCCTCCACAGCTTTTTCCTTGGGGACATGCCTAATTCCTGGCTGATTTGCCTTTCTCGTCTTAGGGTTGGGGTTCGGCCTAGGGCTAGGATTTTTAAAAGCAGGAAGCCCTGAGTTCCAGGCACACTGGAGCTGTGAAAGGCATCCAAAAGGGAGTGCAAAAGTGCCACAACATGGCTGCTTTCACGGCTTTTTCCTTGGCAAGACGCCTAACACCAGGCTGATTTCCCTTCCCAGGGTTACTGTTAGGCTTAGGCCTAGGGCTAGGATTTTTGAAACTAGGAAGCCCTTAGCTCCAGGCACACTGCAGCTGTTCAAGGCATCCCAAGGGGAGTACAAAAGTGCAACAACATGGCAGCTTTCACAGCTTTTTCCTTGGCACCATCCCTATACCTAGGCTGATTTATCTGCCTAGGGTTAGGGTTAGGGTTCAGCCTAGGGCTTGAATTTTTTTACCAGGAAGCCCTGAGTTCCAGGCTTACTTCATCTGCCAAAGGCATCCCAAAGGGAGTGCAGAAGTGCCACAACATGGCTGCTTTCACGGCTTTTCCCTTAGGAAGAACCCTAATACCCGGCTGATTTACCTTCCTAGGGTTACTGTTAGGCTTAGGCCTAGGACTTTTAAAACCAGGAAGCCCTGGGCTCCAGGCACACTGCAGCAGCGGAAGGCATCCCAAGGGGAGCGCAAAAGTGACGCAACTTGGCTGCCACCACTGATATTTCCATGAGACCATCCCGAACCATAGGTTGATTTTCCTTCCTAGGGTTAAGGTTTGAGTTACGCCTAGGGTAAGGGTCTATTAACCAGAAAGCCCTGAGTTCCAAGAACACAGCAGCTGCGAAGGACTAGCCAAGAAGAGCGCAAAAGTAGCACAACATGCCTGCCTCCACAGCTTTTTCCTTGGGGACATGCCTAATTCCTGGCTGATTTGCCTTTCTCGTCTTAGGGTTGGGGTTCGGCCTAGGGCTAGGATTTTTAAAAGCAGGAAGCCCTGAGTTCCAGGCACACTGCAGCTGTGAAAGGCATCCAAAAGGGAGTGCAAAAGTGCCACAACATGGCTGCTTTCACGGCTTTTCCCTTAGGAAGAACCCTAGTACCCGGCTGATTTACCTTCCTAGGGTTACTGTTAGGCTTAGGCCTAGGACTTTTAAAACCAGGAAGCCCTGGGCTCCAGGCACACTGCAGCTGCGAAAGGCATCCCAAGGGGAGCGCAAAAGTGACGCAACTTGGCTGCCACCACTGATATTTCCATGAGACCATCCCGAACCATAGGCTGATTTTCCTTCCTAGGGTTAAGGTTTGAGTTACGCCTAGGGTAAGGGTCTATTAACCAGAAAGCCCTGAGTTCCAAGAACACAGCAGCTGCGAAGGACTAGCCAAGAAGAGCGCAAAAGTAGCACAACATGCCTGCCTCCACAGCTTTTTCCTTGGGGACATGCCTAATTCCTGGCTGATTTGCCTTTCTCGTCTTAGGGTTGGGGTTCGGCCTAGGGCTAGGATTTTTAAAATCAGGAAGCCCTGAGTTCCAGGCACACTGGAGCTGTGAAAGGCATCCAAAAGGGAGTGCAAAAGTGCCACAACATGGCTGCTTTCACGGCTTTTTCCTTGGCAAGAAGCCTAACATCAGGCTGATTTACTTTCCCAGGGTTACTGTTAGGCTTAGGCCTAGGGCTAGGATTTTTAAAACTAGGAAGCCCTTAGCTCCAGGCACACTGCAGCTGTTCAAGGCATCGCAAGGGGAGTACAAAAGTGCAACAACATGGCAGCTTTCACAGCTTTTCCTTGGAACCATCCCTATACCTAGGCTGATTTATCTGCCTAGGGTTAGGGTTAGAGTTCAGCCTAGGGCTTGGATTTCTTTAACCAGGAAGCCCTGAGTTCCAGGCTTACTTCATCTGCCAAAGGCATCCCAAAGGGAGTGCAGAAGTGCCACAACATGGCTGCTTTCACGGCTTTTCCCTTAGGAAGAACCCTAATACCTGGCTGATTTACCTTCCTAGGGTTACTGTTAGGCTTAGGCCTAGGACATTTAAAACCAGGAAGCCCTGGGCTCCAGGCACACAGCAGCTGCGAAAGGCATCCCAAGGGGAGCGCAAAAGTGACGCAACTTGGCTGCCACCACTGATATTTCCAAGAGAGCATCCCGAACCATAGGCTGATTTTCCTTCCTAGGGTTAAGGTTTGAGTTACGCCTAGGGTAAGGGCTCTATTAACCAGAAAGCCCTGAGTTCCAAGAACACAGCAGCTGCGAAGGACTAGCCAAGAAGAGCGCAAAAGTACCACAACATGCCTGCCTCCACAGCTTTTTCCTTGGGGACATGCCTAATTCCTGGCTGATTTGCCTTTCTCGTCTTAGGGTTGGGGTTCGGCCTAGGGCTAGGATTTTTAAAAGCAGGAAGCCCTGAGTTCCAGGCACACTGGAGCTGTGAAAGGCATCCAAAAGGGAGTGCAAAAGTGCCACAACATGGCTGCTTTCACGGCTTTTCCCTTAGGAAGAACCCTAATACCCGGCTGATTTACCTTCCTAGGGTTACTGTTAGGCTTAGGCCTAGGACTTTTAAAACCAGGAAGCCCTGGGCTCCAGGCACACAGCAGCTGCGAAAGTCATCCCAAGGGGAGCGCAAAAGTGACGCAACTTGGCTGCCACCACTGATATTTCCATGAGACCATCCCGAACCATAGGCAGATTTTCCTTCCTAGGGTTAAGGTTTGAGTTACGCCTAGGGTAAGGGTTCTATTAACCAGAAAGCCCTGAGTTCCAAGAACACAGCAGCTGCGAAGGACTAGCCAAGAAGAGCGCAAAAGTACCACAACATGCCTGCCTCCACAGCTTTTTCCTTGGGGACATGCCTAATTCCTGGCTGATTTGCCTTTCTCGTCTTAGGGTTGGGGTTCGGCCTAGGGCTAGGATTTTTAAAAGCAGGAAGCCCTGAGTTCCAGGCACACAGGAGCTGTGAAAGGCATCCAAAAGGGAGTGCAAAAGTGCCACAACATGGCTGCTTTCACGGCTTTTCCCTTAGGAAGAACCCTAATACCTGGCTGATTTACCTTCCTAGGGTTACTGTTAGGCTTAGGCCTAGGACTTTTAAAACCAGGAAGCCCTAGGCTCCAGGCACACTGCAGCTGCAAAAGGCATCCCAAGGGGAGCGCAAAAGTGACGCAACTTGGCTGCCACCACTGATATTTCCATGAGACCATCCCGAACCATAGGCTGATTTTCCTTCCTAGGGTTAAGGTTTGAGTTACGCCTAGGGTAAGGGTTCTATTAACCAGAAAGCCCTGAGTTCCAAGAACACAGCAGCTGCGAAGGACTAGCCAAGAAGAGCACAAAAGTACCACAACATGCCTGCCTCCACAGCTTTTTCCTTGGGGACATGCCTAATTCCTGGCTGATTTGCCTTTCTCGTCTTAGGGTTGGGGTTCAGCCTAGGGCTAGGATTTTTAAAAGCAGGAAGCCCTGAGTTCCAGGCACACTGGAGCTGTGAAAGGCATCCAAAAGGGAGTGCAAAAGTGCCACAACATGGCTGCTTTCACGGCTTTTTCCTTGGCAAGACGCCTAACACCAGGCTGATTTCCCTTCCCAGGGTTACTGTTAGGCTTAGGCCTAGGGCTAGGATTTTTAAAACTAGGAAGCCCTTAGCTCCAGGCACACTGCAGCTGTTCAAGGCATCCCAAGGGGAGTACAAAAGTGCAACAACATGGCAGCTTTCACAGCTTTTTCCTTGGCACCATCCCTATACCTAGGCTGATTTATCTGCCTAGGGTTAGGGTTAGGGTTCAGCCTAGGGCTTGAATTTTTTTTACCAGGAAGCCCTGTGTTCCAGGCTTACTTCATCTGCCAAAGGCATCCCAAAGGGAGTGCAGAAGTGCCACAACATGGCTGCTTTCATGGCTTTTCCCTTAGGAAGAACCCTAATACCCGGCTGATTTACCTTCCTAGGGTTACTGTTAGGCTTAGGCCTAGGACTTTTAAAACCAGGAAGCCCTGGGCTCCAGGCACACTGCAGCTGCGAAAGGCATCCCAAGGGGAGCGCAAAAGTGACGCAACTTGGCTGCCACCACTGATATTTCCATGAGAGCATCCCGAACCATAGGCTGATTTTCCTTCCTAGGGTTAAGGTTTGAGTTACGCCTAGGGTAAGGGTTCTATTAACCAGAAAGCCCTGAGTTCCAAGAACACAGCAGCTGCGAAGGACTAGCCAAGAAGAGCGCAAAAGTACCACAACATGCCTGCCTCCACAGCTTTTTCCTTGGGGACATGCCTAATTCCTGGCTGATTTGCCTTTCTCGTCTTAGGGTTGGGGTTCGGCCTAGGGCTAGGATTTTTAAAAGCAGGAAGCCCTGAGTTCCAGGCACACTGGAGCTGTGAAAGGCATCCAAAAGGGAGTGCAAAAGTGCCACAACATGGCTGCTTTCACGGCTTTTTCCTTGGCAAGACGCCTAACACCAGGCTGATTTCCCTTCCCAGGGTTACTGTTAGGCTTAGGCCTAGGGCTAGGATTTTTGAAACTAGGAAGCCCTTAGCTCCAGGCACACTGCAGCTGTTCAAGGCATCCCAAGGGGAGTACAAAAGTGCAACAACATGGCAGCTTTCACAGCTTTTTCCTTGGCACCATCCCTATACCTAGGCTGATTTATCTGCTAGGGTTAGGGTTAGGGTTCAGCCTAGGGCTTGAATTTTTTTTACCAGGAAGCCCTGAGTTCCAGGCTTACTTCATCTGCCAAAGGCATCCCAAAGGGAGTGCAGAAGTGCCACAACATGGCTGCTTTCACGGCTTTTCCCTTAGGAAGAACCCTAATACCCGGCTGATTTACCTTCCTAGGGTTACTGTTAGGCTTAGGCCTAGGACTTTTAAAACCAGGAAGCCCTGGGCTCCAGGCACACTGCAGCTGCGAAAGGCATCCCAAGGGGAGCGCAAAAGTGACGCAACTTGGCTGCCACTACTGATATTTCCATGAGACCATCCCGAACCATAGGCTGATTTTCCTTCCTAGGGTTAAGGTTTGAGTTACGCCTAGGGTAAGGGCTCTATTAACCAGAAAGCCCTGAGTTCCAAGAACACAGCAGCTGCGAAGGACTAGCCAAGAAGAGCGCAAAAGTACCACAACATGCCTGCCTCCACAGCTTTTTCCTTGGGGACATGCCTAATTCCTGGCTGATTTGCCTTTCTCGTCTTAGGGTTGGGGTTCGGCCTAGGGCTAGGATTTTTAAAATCAGGAAGCCCTGAGTTCCAGGCACACTGGAGCTGTGAAAGGCATCCAAAAGGGAGTGCAAAAGTGCCACAACATGGCTGCTTTCACGGCTTTTCCCTTAGGAAGAACCCTAATACCTGGCTGATTTACCTTCCTAGGGTTACTGTTAGGCTTAGGCCTAGGACTTTTAAAACCAGGAGGCCCTAGGCTCCAGGCACACTGCAGCTGCGAAAGGCATCCCAAGGGGAGCGCAAAAGTGACGCAACTTGGCTGCCACCACTGATATTTCCATGAGACCATCCCGAACCATAGGCTGATTTTCCTTCCTAGGGTTAAGGTTTGAGTTACGCCTAGGGTAAGGGCTCTATTAACCAGAAAGCCCTGAGTTCCAAGAACACAGCAGCTGCGAAGGACTAGCCAAGAAGAGCGCAAAAGTAGCACAACATGCCTGCCTCCACAGCTTTTTCCTTGGGGACATGCCTAATTCCTGGCTGATTTGCCTTTCTCGTCTTAGGGTTGGGGTTCGGCCTAGGGCTAGGATTTTTAAAAGCAGGAAGCCCTGAGTTCCAGGCACACTGGAGCTGTGAAAGGCATCCAAAAGGGAGTGCAAAAGTGCCACAACATGGCTGCTTTCACGGCTTTTCCCTTAGGAAGAACCCTAATACCTGGCTGATTTACCTTCCTAGGGTTACTGTTAGGCTTAGGCCTAGGACTTTTAAAACCAGGAAGCCCTAGGCTCCAGGCACACTGCAGCTGCAAAAGGCATCCCAAGGGGATCGCAAAAGTGACGCAACTTGGCTGCCACCACTGATATTTCCATGAGACCATCCCGAACCATAGGCTGATTTTCCTTCCTAGGGTTAAGGTTTGAGTTACGCCTAGGGTAAGGGTTCTATTAACCAGAAAGCCCTGAGTTCCAAGAACACAGCAGCTGCGAAGGACTAGCCAAGAAGAGCGCAAAAGTACCACAACATGCCTGCCTCCACAGCTTTTTCCTTGGGGACATGCCTAATTCCTGGCTGATTTGCCTTTCTCGTCTTAGGGTTGGGGTTCGGCCTAGGGCTAGGATTTTAAAAGCAGGAAGCCCTGAGTTCCAGGCACACTGGAGCTGTGAAAGGCATCCAAAAGGGAGTGCAAAAGTGCCACAACATGGCTGCTTTCACGGCTTTTTCCTTGGCAAGACGCCTAACACCAGGCTGATTTCCCTTCCCAGGGTTACTGTTAGGCTTAGGCCTAGGGCTAGGATTTTTAAAACTAGGAAGCCCTTAGCTCCAGGCACACTGCAGCTGTTCAAGGCATCCCAAGGGGAGTACAAAAGTGCAACAACATGGCAGCTTTCACAGCTTTTTCCTTGGCACCATCCCTATACCTAGGCTGATTTATCTGCCTAGGGTTAGGGTTAGGGTTCAGCCTAGGGCTTGAATTTTTTTTACCAGGAAGCCCTGAGTTCCAGGCTTACTTCATCTGCCAAAGGCATCCCAAAGGGAGTGCAGAAGTGCCACAACATGGCTGCTTTCATGGCTTTTCCCTTAGGAAGAACCCTAATACCCGGCTGATTTACCTTCCTAGGGTTACTGTTAGGCTTAGGCCTAGGACTTTTAAAACCAGGAAGCCCTGGGCTCCAGGCACACTGCAGCTGCGAAAGGCATCCCAAGGGGAGCGCAAAAGTGACGCAACTTGGCTGCCACTACTGATATTTCCATGAGACCATCCCGAACCATAGGCTGATTTTCCTTTCTAGGGTTAAGGTTTGAGTTACGCCTAGGGTAAGGGCTCTATTAACCAGAAAGCCCTGAGTTCCAAGAACACAGCAGCTGCGAAGGACTAGCCAAGAAGAGCGCAAAAGTACCACAACATGCCTGCCTCCACAGCTTTTTCCTTGGGGACATGCCTAATTCCTGGCTGATTTGCCTTTCTCGTCTTAGGGTTGGGCTTCGGCCTAGGGCTAGGATTTTTAAAATCAGGAAGCCCTGAGTTCCAGGCACACTGGAGCTGTGAAAGGCATCCAAAAGGGAGTGCAAAAGTGCCACAACATGGCTGCTTTCACGGCTTTTTCCTTGGCAAGAACCCTAACATCAGGCTGATTTACTTTCCCAGGGTTACTGTTAGGCTTAGGCCTAGGGCTAGGATTTTTAAAACTAGGAAGCCCTTAGCTCCAGGCACACTGCAGCTGTTCAAGGCATCCCAAGGGGAGTACAAAAGTGCAACAACATGGCTGCTTTCACGGCTTTTCCCTTAGGAAGAACCCTAATACCTGGCTGATTTACCTTCCTAGGGTTACTGTTAGGCTTAGACCTAGGACTTTTAAAACCAGGAAGCCCTAGGCTCCAGGCACACTGCAGCTGCAAAAGGCATCCCAAGGGGAGCGCAAAAGTGACGCAACTTGGCTGCCACCACTGATATTTCCATGAGACCATCCCGAACCATAGGCTGATTTTCCTTCCTAGGGTTAAGGTTTGAGTTACGCCTAGGGTAAGGGTTCTATTAACCAGAAAGCCCTGAGTTCCAAGAACACAGCAGCTGCGAAGGACTAGCCAAGAAGAGCGCAAAAGTACCACAACATGCCTGCCTCCACAGCTTTTTCCTTGGGGACATGCCTAATTCCTGGCTGATTTGCCTTTCTCGTCTTAGGGTTGGGGTTCGGCCTAGGGCTAGGATTTTTAAAAGCAGGAAGCCCTGAGTTCCAGGCACACTGGAGCTGTGAAAGGCATCCAAAAGGGAGTGCAAAAGTGCCACAACATGGCTGCTTTCACGGCTTTTCCCTTAGGAAGAACCCTAATACCCGGCTGATTTACCTTCCTAGTGTTACTGTTAGGCTTAGGCCTAGGACTTTTAAAACCAGGAAGCCCTGGGCTCCAGGCACACTGCAGCTGCGAAAGGCATCCCAAGGGGAGCGCAAAAGTGACGCAACTTGGCTGCCACCACTGATATTTCCATGAGACCATCCCGAACCATAGGCTGATTTTCCTTCCTAGGGTTAAGGTTTGAGTTACGCCTAGGGTAAGGGTCTATTAACCAGAAAGCCCTGAGTTCCAAGAACACAGCAGCTGCGAAGGACTAGCCAAGAAGAGCGCAAAAGTACCACAACATGCCTGCCTCCACAGCTTTTTCCTTGGGGACATGCCTAATTCCTGGCTGATTTGCCTTTCTCGTCTTAGGGTTGGGGTTCGGCCTAGGGCTAGGATTTTTAAAAGCAGGAAGCCCTGAGTTCCAGGCACACTGGAGCTGTGAAAGGCATCCAAAAGGGAGTGCAAAAGTGCCACAACATGGCTGCTTTCACGGCTTTTTCCTTGGCAAGACGCCTAACACCAGGCTGATTTCCCTTCCCAGGGTTACTGTTAGGCTTAGGCCTAGGGCTAGGATTTTTAAAACTAGGAAGCCCTTAGCTCCAGGCACACTGCAGCTGTTCAAGGCATCCCAAGGGGAGTACAAAAGTGCAACAACATGGCAGCTTTCACAGCTTTTTCCTTGGCACCATCCCTATACCTAGGCTGATTTATCTGCCTAGGGTTAGGGTTAGGGTTCAGCCTAGGGCTTGAATTTTTTTTACCAGGAAGCCCTGAGTTCCAGGCTTACTTCATCTGCCAAAGGCATCCCAAAGGGAGTGCAGAAGTGCCACAACATGGCTGCTTTCATGGCTTTTCCCTTAGGAAGAACCCTAATACCCGGCTGATTTACCTTCCTAGGGTTACTGTTAGGCTTAGGCCTAGGACTTTTAAAACCAGGAAGCCCTGGGCTCCAGGCACACTGCAGCTGCGAAAGGCATCCCAAGGGGAGCGCAAAAGTGACGCAACTTGGCTGCCACTACTGATATTTCCATGAGAGCATCCCGAACCATAGGCTGATTTTCCTTTCTAGGGTTAAGGTTTGAGTTACGCCTAGTGTAAGGGCTCTATTAACCAGAAAGCCCTGAGTTCCAAGAACACAGCAGCTGCGAAGGACTAGCCAAGAAGAGCGCAAAAGTACCACAACATGCCTGCCTCCACAGCTTTTTCCTTGGGGACATGCCTAATTCCTGGCTGATTTGCCTTTCTCGTCTTAGTGTTGGGGTTCGGCCTAGGGCTAGGATTTTTAAAATCAGGAAGCCCTGAGTTCCAGGCACACTGGAGCTGTGAAAGGCATCCAAAAGGGAGTGCAAAAGTGCCACAACATGGCTGCTTTCACGGCTTTTTCCTTGGCAAGAAGCCTAACATCAGGCTGATTTACTTTCCCAGGGTTACTGTCAGGCTTAGGCCTAGGGCTAGGATTTTTAAAACTAGGAAGCCCTTAGCTCCAGGCACACTGCAGCTGTTCAAGGCATCCCAAGGGGAGTACAAAAGTGCAACAACATGGCAGCTTTCACAGCTTTTTCCTTGGCACCATCCCTATACCTAGGCTGATTTATCTGCCTAGGGTTAGGGTTAGAGTTCAGCCTAGGGCTTGGATTTCTTTAACCAGGAAGCCCTGAGTTGCAGGCTTACTTCATCTGCCAAAGGCATCCCAAAGGGAGTGCAGAAGTGCCACAACATGGCTGCTTTCACGGCTTTTGCCTTAGGAAGAACCCTAATACCTGGCTGATTTACCTTCCTAGGGTTACTGTTAGGCTTAGGCCTAGGACTTTTAAAACCAGGAAGCCCTGGGCTCCAGGCACACTGCAGCTGCGAAAGGCATCCCAAGGGGAGCGCAAAAGTGACGCAACTTGGCTGCCACCACTGATATTTCCAAGAGAGCATCCCGAACCATAGGCTGATTTTCCTTCCTAGGGTTAAGGTTTGAGTTACGCCTAGGGTAAGGGTCTATTAACCAGAAAGCCCTGAGTTCCAAGAACACAGCAGCTGCGAAGGACTAGCCAAGAAGAGCGCAAAAGTAGCACAACATGCCTGCCTCCACAGCTTTTTCCTTGGGGACATGCCTAATTCCTGGCTGATTTGCCTTTCTCGTCTTAGGGTTGGGGTTCGGCCTAGGGCTAGGATTTTTAAAATCAGGAAGCCCTGAGTTCCAGGCACACTGGAGCTGTGAAAGGCATCCAAAAGGGAGTGCAAAAGTGCCACAACATGGCTGCTTTCACGGCTTTTTCCTTAGGAAGAACGCTAATACCTGGCTGATTTACCTTCCTAGGGTTACTGTTAGGCTTAGGCCTAGGACTTTTAAAACCAGGAAGCCCTAGGCTCCAGGCACACTGCAGCTGCAAAAGGCATCCCAAGGGGAGCGCAAAAGTGACGCAACTTGGCTGCCACCACTGATATTTCCATGAGACCATCCCGAACCATAGGCTGATTTTCCTTCCTAGGGTTAAGGTTTGAGTTACGCCTAGGGTAAGGGTTCTATTAACCAGAAAGCCCTGAGTTCCAAGAACACAGCAGCTGCGAAGGACTAGCCAAGAAGAGCGCAAAAGTAGCACAACATGCCTGCCTCCACAGCTTTTTCCTTGGGGACATGCCTAATTCCTGGCTGATTTGCCTTTCTCGTCTTAGGGTTGGGGTTCGGCCTAGGGCTAGGATTTTTAAAAGCAGGAAGCCCTGAGTTCCAGGCACACTGGAGCTGTGAAAGGCATCCAAAAGGGAGTGCAAAAGTGCCACAACATGGCTGCTTTCACGGCTTTTTCCTTGGCAAGACGCCTAACACCAGGCTGATTTCCCTTCCCAGGGTTACTGTTAGGCTTAGGCTTAGGGTAGGATTTTTGAAACTAGGAAGCCCTTAGCTCCAGGCACACTGCAGTTGTTCAAGGCATCCCAAGGGGAGTACAAAAGTGCAACAACATGGCAGCTTTCACAGCTTTTTCCTTGGCACCATCCCTATACCTAGGCTGATTTATCTGCCTAGGGTTAGGGTTAGGCTTCAGCCTAGGGCTTGAATTTTTTTTACCAGGAAGCCCTGAGTTCCAGGCTTACTTCATCTGCCAAAGGCATCCCAAAGGGAGTGCAGAAGTGCCACAACATGGCTGCTTTCACGGCTTTTCCCTTAGGAAGAACCCTAATACCCGGCTGATTTACCTTCCTAGGGTTACTGTTAGGCTTAGGCCTAGGACTTTTAAAACCAGGAAGCCCTGGGCTCCAGGCACACTGCAGCTGCGGAAGGCATCCCAAGGGGAGCGCAAAAGTGACGCAACTTGGCTGCCACCACTGATATTTCCATGAGACCATCCCGAACCATAGGCTGATATTCCTTCCTAGGGTTAAGGTTTGAGTTACGCCTAGGGTAAGGGTCTATTAACCAGAAAGCCCTGAGTTCCAAGAACACAGCAGCTGCGAAGGACTAGCCAAGAAGAGCGCAAAAGTACCACAACATGCCTGCCTCCACAGCTTTTTCCTTGGGGACATGCCTAATTCCTGGCTGATTTGCCTTTCTCGTCTTAGGGTTGGGGTTCGGCCTAGGGCTAGGATTTTTAAAATCAGGAAGCCCTGAGTTCCAGGCACACTGGAGCTGTGAAAGGCATCCAAAAGGGAGTGCAAAAGTGCCACAACATGGCTGCTTTCACGGCTTTTCCCTTAGGAAGAACCCTAATACCCGGCTGATTTACCTTCCTAGGGTTACTGTTAGGCTTAGGCCTAGGACTTTTAAAACCAGGAAGCCCTGGGCTCCAGGCACACTGCAGCTGCGAAAGGCATCCCAAGGGGAGCGCAAAAGTGACGCAACTTGGCTGCCACCACTGATATTTCCATGAGACCATCCCGAACCATAGGCTGATTTTCCTTCCTAGGGTTAAGGTTTGAGTTACGCCTAGGGTAAGGGCTCTATTAACCAGAAAGCCCTGAGTTCCAAGAACACAGCAGCTGCGAAGGACTAGCCAAGAAGAGCGCAAAAGTACCACAACATGCCTGCCTCCACAGCTTTTTCCTTGGGGACATGCCTAATTCCTGGCTGATTTGCCTTTCTCGTCTTAGGGTTGGGGTTCGGCCTAGGGCTAGGATTTTTAAAAGCAGGAAGCCCTGAGTTCCAGGCACACTGGAGCTGTGAAAGGCATCCAAAAGGGAGTGCAAAAGTGCCACAACATGGCTGCTTTCACGGCTTTTCCCTTAGGAAGAACCCTAATACCCGGGTGATTTACCTTCCTAGGGTTACTGTTAGGCTTAGGCCTAGGACTTTTAAAACCAGGAAGCCCTGGGCTCCAGGCACACTGCAGCTGCGAAAGGCATCCCAAGGGGAGCGCAAAAGTGACGCAACTTGGCTGCCACCACTGATATTTCCATGAGACCATCCCGAACCATAGGCTGATTTTCCTTCCTAGGGTTAAGGTTTGAGTTATGCCTAGGGTAAGGGCTCTATTAACCAGAAAGCCCTGAGTTCCAAGAACACAGCAGCTGCGAAGGACTAGCCAAGAAGAGCGCAAAAGTACCACAACATGCCTGCCCCCACAGCTTTTTCCTTGGGGACATGCCTAATTCCTGGCTGATTTGCCTTTCTCGTCTTAGGGTTGGGGTTCGGCCTAGGGCTAGGATTTTTAAAAGCAGGAAGCCCTGAGTTCCAGGCACACTGCAGCTGTGAAAGGCATCCAAAAGGGAGTGCAAAAGTGCCACAACATGGCTGCTTTCACGGCTTTTTCCTTGGCAAGACGCCTAACACCAGGCTGATTTCCCTTCCCAGGGTTAATGTTAGGCTTAGGCCTAGGGCTAGGATTTTTAAAACTAGGAAGCCCTTAGCTCCAGGCACACTGCAGCTGTTCAAGGCATCCCAAGGGGAGTACAAAAGTGCAACAACATGGCAGCTTTCACAGCTTTTTCCTTGGCAACATCCCTATACCTAGGCTGATTTATCTGCCTAGGGTTAGGGTTAGAGTGCAACCTAGGTCTTTGATTTCTTTAACCAGGAAGCCCTGAGTTCCAGGCTTACTTCATCTGCCAAAGGCATCCCAAAGGGAGTGCAGAAGTGCCACAACATGGCTGCTTTCACGGCTTTTCCCTTAGGTAGAACCCTAATACCCGGGTGATTTACCTTCCTAGGGTTACTGTTAGGCTTAGGCCTAGGACTTTTAAAACCAGGAAGCCCTGGGCTCCAGGCACACTGCAGCTGCAAAAGGCATCCCAAGGGGAGCGCAAAAGTGACGCAACTTGGCTGCCACTACTGATATTTCCATGAGACCATCCCGAACCATAGGCTGATTTTCCTTCCTAGGGTTAAGGTTTGAGTTACGCCTAGGGTAAGGGTTCTATTAACCAGAAAGCCCTGAGTTCCAAGAACACAGCAGCTGCGAAGGACTAGCCAAGAAGAGCGCAAAAGTACCACAACATGCCTGCCTCCACAGCTTTTTCCTTGGGGACATGCCTAATTCCTGGCTGATTTGCCTTTCTCGTCTTAGGGTTGGGGTTCGGCCTAGGGCTAGGATTTTTAAAAGCAGGAAGCCCTGAGTTCCAGGCACACTGGAGCTGTGAAAGGCATCCAAAAGGGAGTGCAAAAGTGCCACAACATGGCTGCTTTCACGGCTTTTTCCTTGGCAAGACGCCTAACACCAGGCTGATTTCCCTTCCCAGGGTTACTGTTAGGCTTAGGCCTAGGGCTAGGATTTTTAAAACTAGGAAGCCCTTAGCTCCAGGCACACTGCAGCTGTTCAAGGCATCCCAAGGGGAGTACAAAAGTGCAACAACATGGCAGCTTTCACAGCTTTTTCCTTGGCACCATCCCTATACCTAGGCTGATTTATCTGCCTAGGGTTAGGGTTAGGGTTCAGCCTAGGGCTTGAATTTTTTTTACCAGGAAGCCCTGAGTTCCAGGCTTACTTCATCTGCCAAAGGCATCCCAAAGGGAGTGCAGAAGTGCCACAACATGGCTGCTTTCATGGCTTTTCCCTTAGGAAGAACCCTAATACCCGGCTGATTTACCTTCCTAGGGTTACTGTTAGGCTTAGGCCTAGGACTTTTAAAACCAGGAAGCCCTGGGCTCCAGGCACACTGCAGCTGCGAAAGGCATCCCAAGGGGAGCGCAAAAGTGACGCAACTTGGCTGCCACTACTGATATTTCCATGAGAGCATCCCGAACCATAGGCTGATTTTCCTTTCTAGGGTTAAGGTTTGAGTTACGCCTAGGGTAAGGGCTCTATTAACCAGAAAGCCCTGAGTTCCAAGAACACAGCAGCTGCGAAGGACTAGCCAAGAAGAGCGCAAAAGTACCACAACATGCCTGCCTCCACAGCTTTTTCCTTGGGGACATGCCTAATTCCTGGCTGATTTGCCTTTCTCGTCTTAGGGTTGGGCTTCGGCCTAGGGCTAGGATTTTTAAAATCAGGAAGCCCTGAGTTCCAGGCACACTGGAGCTGTGAAAGGCATCCAAAAGGGAGTGCAAAAGTGCCACAACATGGCTGCTTTCACGGCTTTTTCCTTGGCAAGAACCCTAACATCAGGCTGATTTACTTTCCCAGGGTTACTGTTAGGCTTAGGCCTAGGGCTAGGATTTTTAAAACTAGGAAGCCCTTAGCTCCAGGCACACTGCAGCTGTTCAAGGCATCCCAAGGGGAGTACAAAAGTGCAACAACATGGCTGCTTTCACGGCTTTTCCCTTAGGAAGAACCCTAATACCTGGCTGATTTACCTTCCTAGGGTTACTGTTAGGCTTAGACCTAGGACTTTTAAAACCAGGAAGCCCTAGGCTCCAGGCACACTGCAGCTGCAAAAGGCATCCCAAGGGGAGCGCAAAAGTGACGCAACTTGGCTGCCACCACTGATATTTCCATGAGACCATCCCGAACCATAGGCTGATTTTCCTTCCTAGGGTTAAGGTTTGAGTTACGCCTAGGGTAAGGGTTCTATTAACCAGAAAGCCCTGAGTTCCAAGAACACAGCAGCTGCGAAGGACTAGCCAAGAAGAGCGCAAAAGTACCACAACATGCCTGCCTCCACAGCTTTTTCCTTGGGGACATGCCTAATTCCTGGCTGATTTGCCTTTCTCGTCTTAGGGTTGGGGTTCGGCCTAGGGCTAGGATTTTTAAAAGCAGGAAGCCCTGAGTTCCAGGCACACTGCAGCTGTGAAAGGCATCCAAAAGGGAGTGCAAAAGTGCCACAACATGGCTGCTTTCACGGCTTTTCCCTTAGGAAGAACCCTAATACCCGGCTGATTTACCTTCCTAGTGTTACTGTTAGGCTTAGGCCTAGGACTTTTAAAACCAGGAAGCCCTGGGCTCCAGGCACACTGCAGCTGCGAAAGGCATCCCAAGGGGAGCGCAAAAGTGACGCAACTTGGCTGCCACCACTGATATTTCCATGAGACCATCCCGAACCATAGGCTGATTTTCCTTCCTAGGGTTAAGGTTTGAGTTACGCCTAGGGTAAGGGTCTATTAACCAGAAAGCCCTGAGTTCCAAGAACACAGCAGCTGCGAAGGACTAGCCAAGAAGAGCGCAAAAGTACCACAACATGCCTGCCTCCACAGCTTTTTCCTTGGGGACATGCCTAATTCCTGGCTGATTTGCCTTTCTCGTCTTAGGGTTGGGGTTCGGCCTAGGGCTAGGATTTTTAAAAGCAGGAAGCCCTGAGTTCCAGGCACACTGGAGCTGTGAAAGGCATCCAAAAGGGAGTGCAAAAGTGCCACAACATGGCTGCTTTCACGGCTTTTTCCTTGGCAAGACGCCTAACACCAGGCTGATTTCCCTTCCCAGGGTTACTGTTAGGCTTAGGCCTAGGGCTAGGATTTTTAAAACTAGGAAGCCCTTAGCTCCAGGCACACTGCAGCTGTTCAAGGCATCCCAAGGGGAGTACAAAAGTGCAACAACATGGCAGCTTTCACAGCTTTTTCCTTGGCACCATCCCTATACCTAGGCTGATTTATCTGCCTAGGGTTAGGGTTAGGGTTCAGCCTAGGGCTTGAATTTTTTTTACCAGGAAGCCCTGAGTTCCAGGCTTACTTCATCTGCCAAAGGCATCCCAAAGGGAGTGCAGAAGTGCCACAACATGGCTGCTTTCATGGCTTTTCCCTTAGGAAGAACCCTAATACCCGGCTGATTTACCTTCCTAGGGTTACTGTTAGGCTTAGGCCTAGGACTTTTAAAACCAGGAAGCCCTGGGCTCCAGGCACACTGCAGCTGCGAAAGGCATCCCAAGGGGAGCGCAAAAGTGACGCAACTTGGCTGCCACTACTGATATTTCCATGAGAGCATCCCGAACCATAGGCTGATTTTCCTTTCTAGGGTTAAGGTTTGAGTTACGCCTAGTGTAAGGGCTCTATTAACCAGAAAGCCCTGAGTTCCAAGAACACAGCAGCTGCGAAGGACTAGCCAAGAAGAGCGCAAAAGTACCACAACATGCCTGCCTCCACAGCTTTTTCCTTGGGGACATGCCTAATTCCTGGCTGATTTGCCTTTCTCGTCTTAGGGTTGGGGTTCGGCCTAGGGCTAGGATTTTTAAAAGCAGGAAGCCCTGAGTTCCAGGCACACTGCAGCTGTGAAAGGCATCCAAAAGGGAGTGCAAAAGTGCCACAACATGGCTGCTTTCACGGCTTTTTCCTTGGCAAGAAGCCTAACATCAGGCTGATTTACTTTCCCAGGGTTACTGTTAGGCTTAGGCCTAGGGCTAGGATTCTTAAAACTAGGAAGCCCTTAGCTCCAGGCACACTGCAGCTGTTCAAGGCATCCCAAGGGGAGTACAAAAGTGCAACAACATGGCAGCTTTCACAGCTTTTTCCTTGGCACCATCCCTATACCTAGGCTGATTTATCTGCCTAGGGTTAGGGTTAGAGTTCAGCCTAGGGCTTGGATTTCTTTAACCAGGAAGCCCTGAGTTCCAGGCTTACTTCATCTGCCAAAGGCATCCCAAAGGGAGTGCAGAAGTGCCACAACATGGCTGCTTTCACGGCTTTTCCCTTAGGAAGAACCCTAATACCTGGCTGATTTACCTTCCTAGGGTTACTGTTAGGCTTAGGCCTAGGACTTTTAAAACCAGGAAGCCCTGGGCTCCAGGCACACTGCAGCTGCGAAAGGCATCCCAAGGGGAGCGCAAAAGTGACGCAACTTGGCTGCCACCACTGATATTTCCATGAGACCATCCCGAACCATAGGCTGATTTTCCTTCCTAGGGTTAAGGTTTGAGTTACGCCTAGGGTAAGGGTTCTATTAACCAGAAAGCCCTGAGTTCCAAGAACACAGCAGCTGCGAAGGACTAGCCAAGAAGAGCGCAAAAGTACCACAACATGCCTGCCTCCACAGCTTTTTCCTTGGGGACATGCCTAATTCCTGGCTGATTTGCCTTTCTCGTCTTAGGGTTGGGGTTCGGCCTAGGGCTAGGATTTTTAAAAGCAGGAAGCCCTGAGTTCCAGGCACACTGGAGCTGTGAAAGGCATCCAAAAGGGAGTGCAAAAGTGCCACAACATGGCTGCTTTCACGGCTTTTCCCTTAGGAAGAACCCTAATACCCGGCTGATTTACCTTCCTAGGGTTACTGTTAGGCTTAGGCCTAGGACTTTTAAAACCAGGAAGCCCTGGGCTCCAGGCACACTGCAGCTGCGAAAGGCATCCCAAGGGGAGCGCAAAAGTGACGCAACTTGGCTGCCACCACTGATATTTCCATGAGACCATCCCGAACCATAGGCTGATTTTCCTTCCTAGGGTTAAGGTTTGAGTTACGCCTAGGGTAAGGGTTCTATTAACCAGAAAGCCCTGAGTTCCAAGAACACAGCAGCTGCGAAGGACTAGCCAAGAAGAGCGCAAAAGTACCACAACATGCCTGCCTCCACAGCTTTTTCCTTGGGGACATGCCTAATTCCTGGCTGATTTGCCTTTCTCGTCTTAGGGTTGGGGTTCGGCCTAGGGCTAGGATTTTTAAAAGCAGGAAGCCCTGAGTTCCAGGCACACTGGAGCTGTGAAAGGCATCCAAAAGGGAGTGCAAAAGTGCCACAACATGGCTGCTTTCACGGCTTTTTCCTTGGCAAGACGCCTAACACCAGGCTGATTTACTTTCCCAGGGTTACTGTTAGGCTTAGGCCTAGGGCTAGGATTTTTAAAACTAGGAAGCCCTTAGCTCCAGGCACACTGCAGCTGTTCAAGGCATCCCAAGGGGAGTACAAAAGTGCAACAACATGGCAGCTTTCACAGCTTTTTCCTTGGCACCATCCCTATACCTAGGCTGATTTATCTGCCTAGGGTTAGGGTTAGAGTTCAGCCTAGGGCTTGGATTTCTTTAACCAGGAAGCCCTGAGTTCCAGGCTTACTTCATCTGCCAAAGGCATCCCAAAGGGAGTGCAGAAGTGCCACAACATGGCTGCTTTCACGGCTTTTCCCTTAGGAAGAACCCTAATACCTGGCTGATTTACCTTCCTAGGGTTACTGTTAGGCTTAGGCCTAGGACTTTTAAAACCAGGAAGCCCTGGGCTCCAGGCACACTGCAGCTGCGAAAGGCATCCCAAGGGGAGCGCAAAAGTGACGCAACTTGGCTGCCACCACTGATATTTCCATGAGACCATCCCGAACCATAGGCTGATTTTCCTTCCTAGGGTTAAGGTTTGAGTTACGCCTAGGGTAAGGGTTCTATTAACCAGAAAGCCCTGAGTTCCAAGAACACAGCAGCTGCGAAGGACTAGCCAAGAAGAGCGCAAAAGTACCACAACATGCCTGCCTCCACAGCTTTTTCCTTGGGGACATGCCTAATTCCTGGCTGATTTGCCTTTCTCGTCTTAGGGTTGGGGTTCGGCCTAGGGCTAGGATTTTTAAAAGCAGGAAGCCCTGAGTTCCAGGCACACTGCAGCTGTGAAAGGCATCCAAAAGGGAGTGCAAAAGTGCCACAACATGGCTGCTTTCACGGCTTTTTCCTTGGCAAGAAGCCTAACATCAGGCTGATTTACTTTCCCAGGGTTACTGTTAGGCTTAGGCCTAGGGCTAGGATTTTTAAAACTAGGAAGCCCTTAGCTCCAGGCACACTGCAGCTGTTCAAGGCATCCCAAGGGGAGTACAAAAGTGCAACAACATGGCAGCTTTCACAGCTTTTTCCTTGGCACCATCCCTATACCTAGGCTGATTTATCTGCCTAGGGTTAGGGTTAGAGTTCAGCCTAGGGCTTGGATTTCTTTAACCAGGAAGCCCTGAGTTCCAGGCTTACTTCATCTGCCAAAGGCATCCCAAAGGGAGTGCAGAAGTGCCACAACATGGCTGCTTTCACGGCTTTTCCCTTAGGAAGAACCCTAATACCTGGCTGATTTACCTTCCTAGGGTTACTGTTAGGCTTAGGCCTAGGACTTTTAAAACCAGGAAGCCCTGGGCTCCAGGCACACTGCAGCTGCGAAAGGCATCCCAAGGGGAGCGCAAAAGTGACGCAACTTGGCTGCCACCACTGATATTTCCAAGAGAGCATCCCGAACCATAGGCTGATTTTCCTTCCTAGGGTTAAGGTTTGAGTTACGCCTAGGGTAAGGGTCTATTAACCAGAAAGCCCTGAGTTCCAAGAACACAGCAGCTGCGAAGGACTAGCCAAGAAGAGCGCAAAAGTACCACAACATGCCTGCCTCCACAGCTTTTTCCTTGGGGACATGCCTAATTCCTGGCTGATTTGCCTTTCTCGTCTTAGGGTTGGGGTTCGGCCTAGGGCTAGGATTTTTAAAATCAGGAAGCCCTGAGTTCCAGGCACACTGGAGCTGTGAAAGGCATCCAAAAGGGAGTGCAAAAGTGCCACAACATGGCTGCTTTCACGGCTTTTCCCTTAGGAAGAACCCTAATACCCGGCTGATTTACCTTCCTAGGGTTACTGTTAGGCTTAGGCCTAGGACTTTTAAAACCAGGAAGCCCTGGGCTCCAGGCACACTGCAGCTGCAAAAGGCATCCCAAGGGGAGCGCAAAAGTGACGCAACTTGGCTGCCACCACTGATATTTCCATGAGACCATCCCGAACCATAGGCTGATTTTCCTTCCTAGGGTTAAGGTTTGAGTTACGCCTAGGGTAAGGGTTCTATTAACCAGAAAGCCCTGAGTTCCAAGAACACAGCAGCTGCGAAGGACTAGCCAAGAAGAGCGCAAAAGTACCACAACATGCCTGCCTCCACAGCTTTTTCCTTGGGGACATGCCTAATTCCTGGCTGATTTGCCTTTCTCGTCTTAGGGTTGGGGTTCGGCCTAGGGCTAGGATTTTTAAAAGCAGGAAGCCCTGAGTTCCAGGCACACTGGAGCTGTGAAAGGCATCCAAAAGGGAGTGCAAAAGTGCCACAACATGGCTGCTTTCACGGCTTTTTCCTTAGGAAGAACGCTAATACCTGGCTGATTTACCTTCCTAGGGTTACTGTTAGGCTTAGGCCTAGGACTTTTAAAACCAGGAAGCCCTAGGCTCCAGGCACACTGCAGCTGCAAAAGGCATCCCAAGGGGAGCGCAAAAGTGACGCAACTTGGCTGCCACCACTGATATTTCCATGAGACCATCCCGAACCATAGGCTGATTTTCCTTCCTAGGGTTAAGGTTTGAGTTACGCCTAGGGTAAGGGTTCTATTAACCAGAAAGCCCTGAGTTCCAAGAACACAGCAGCTGCGAAGGACTAGCCAAGAAGAGCGCAAAAGTAGCACAACATGCCTGCCTCCACAGCTTTTTCCTTGGGGACATGCCTAATTCCTGGCTGATTTGCCTTTCTCGTCTTAGGGTTGGGGTTCGGCCTAGGGCTAGGATTTTTAAAAGCAGGAAGCCCTGAGTTCCAGGCACACTGGAGCTGTGAAAGGCATCCAAAAGGGAGTGCAAAAGTGCCACAACATGGCTGCTTTCACGGCTTTTTCCTTGGCAAGACGCCTAACACCAGGCTGATTTCCCTTCCCAGGGTTACTGTTAGGCTTAGGCTTAGGGTAGGATTTTTGAAACTAGGAAGCCCTTAGCTCCAGGCACACTGCAGTTGTTCAAGGCATCCCAAGGGGAGTACAAAAGTGCAACAACATGGCAGCTTTCACAGCTTTTTCCTTGGCACCATCCCTATACCTAGGCTGATTTATCTGCCTAGGGTTAGGGTTAGGCTTCAGCCTAGGGCTTGAATTTTTTTTACCAGGAAGCCCTGAGTTCCAGGCTTACTTCATCTGCCAAAGGCATCCCAAAGGGAGTGCAGAAGTGCCACAACATGGCTGCTTTCACGGCTTTTCCCTTAGGAAGAACCCTAATACCCGGCTGATTTACCTTCCTAGGGTTACTGTTAGGCTTAGGCCTAGGACTTTTAAAACCAGGAAGCCCTGGGCTCCAGGCACACTGCAGCTGCGGAAGGCATCCCAAGGGGAGCGCAAAAGTGACGCAACTTGGCTGCCACCACTGATATTTCCATGAGACCATCCCGAACCATAGGCTGATATTCCTTCCTAGGGTTAAGGTTTGAGTTACGCCTAGGGTAAGGGTCTATTAACCAGAAAGCCCTGAGTTCCAAGAACACAGCAGCTGCGAAGGACTAGCCAAGAAGAGCGCAAAAGTACCACAACATGCCTGCCTCCACAGCTTTTTCCTTGGGGACATGCCTAATTCCTGGCTGATTTGCCTTTCTCGTCTTAGGGTTGGGGTTCGGCCTAGGGCTAGGATTTTTAAAATCAGGAAGCCCTGAGTTCCAGGCACACTGGAGCTGTGAAAGGCATCCAAAAGGGAGTGCAAAAGTGCCACAACATGGCTGCTTTCACGGCTTTTCCCTTAGGAAGAACCCTAATACCCGGCTGATTTACCTTCCTAGGGTTACTGTTAGGCTTAGGCCTAGGACTTTTAAAACCAGGAAGCCCTGGGCTCCAGGCACACTGCAGCTGCGAAAGGCATCCCAAGGGGAGCGCAAAAGTGACGCAACTTGGCTGCCACCACTGATATTTCCATGAGACCATCCCGAACCATAGGCTGATTTTCCTTCCTAGGGTTAAGGTTTGAGTTACGCCTAGGGTAAGGGCTCTATTAACCAGAAAGCCCTGAGTTCCAAGAACACAGCAGCTGCGAAGGACTAGCCAAGAAGAGCGCAAAAGTACCACAACATGCCTGCCTCCACAGCTTTTTCCTTGGGGACATGCCTAATTCCTGGCTGATTTGCCTTTCTCGTCTTAGGGTTGGGGTTCGGCCTAGGGCTAGGATTTTTAAAAGCAGGAAGCCCTGAGTTCCAGGCACACTGGAGCTGTGAAAGGCATCCAAAAGGGAGTGCAAAAGTGCCACAACATGGCTGCTTTCACGGCTTTTCCCTTAGGAAGAACCCTAATACCCGGGTGATTTACCTTCCTAGGGTTACTGTTAGGCTTAGGCCTAGGACTTTTAAAACCAGGAAGCCCTGGGCTCCAGGCACACTGCAGCTGCGAAAGGCATCCCAAGGGGAGCGCAAAAGTGACGCAACTTGGCTGCCACCACTGATATTTCCATGAGACCATCCCGAACCATAGGCTGATTTTCCTTCCTAGGGTTAAGGTTTGAGTTATGCCTAGGGTAAGGGCTCTATTAACCAGAAAGCCCTGAGTTCCAAGAACACAGCAGCTGCGAAGGACTAGCCAAGAAGAGCGCAAAAGTACCACAACATGCCTGCCCCCACAGCTTTTTCCTTGGGGACATGCCTAATTCCTGGCTGATTTGCCTTTCTCGTCTTAGGGTTGGGGTTCGGCCTAGGGCTAGGATTTTTAAAAGCAGGAAGCCCTGAGTTCCAGGCACACTGCAGCTGTGAAAGGCATCCAAAAGGGAGTGCAAAAGTGCCACAACATGGCTGCTTTCACGGCTTTTTCCTTGGCAAGACGCCTAACACCAGGCTGATTTCCCTTCCCAGGGTTAATGTTAGGCTTAGGCCTAGGGCTAGGATTTTTAAAACTAGGAAGCCCTTAGCTCCAGGCACACTGCAGCTGTTCAAGGCATCCCAAGGGGAGTACAAAAGTGCAACAACATGGCAGCTTTCACAGCTTTTTCCTTGGCAACATCCCTATACCTAGGCTGATTTATCTGCCTAGGGTTAGGGTTAGAGTGCAACCTAGGTCTTTGATTTCTTTAACCAGGAAGCCCTGAGTTCCAGGCTTACTTCATCTGCCAAAGGCATCCCAAAGGGAGTGCAGAAGTGCCACAACATGGCTGCTTTCACGGCTTTTCCCTTAGGTAGAACCCTAATACCCGGGTGATTTACCTTCCTAGGGTTACTGTTAGGCTTAGGCCTAGGACTTTTAAAACCAGGAAGCCCTGGGCTCCAGGCACACTGCAGCTGCAAAAGGCATCCCAAGGGGAGCGCAAAAGTGACGCAACTTGGCTGCCACTACTGATATTTCCATGAGACCATCCCGAACCATAGGCTGATTTTCCTTCCTAGGGTTAAGGTTTGAGTTACGCCTAGGGTAAGGGCTCTATTAACCAGAAAGCCCTGAGTTCCAAGAACACAGCAGCTGCGAAGGACTAGCCAAGAAGAGCGCAAAAGTACCACAACATGCCTGCCTCCACAGCTTTTTCCTTGGGGACATGCCTAATTCCTGGCTGATTTGCCTTTCTCGTCTTAGTGTTGGGGTTCGGCCTAGGGCTAGGATTTTTAAAATCAGGAAGCCCTGAGTTCCAGGCACACTGGAGCTGTGAAAGGCATCCAAAAGGGAGTGCAAAAGTGCCACAACATGGCTGCTTTCACGGCTTTTTCCTTGGCAAGAAGCCTAACATCAGGCTGATTTACTTTCCCAGGGTTACTGTTAGGCTTAGGCCTAGGACTTTTAAAACCAGGAAGCCCTGGGCTCCAGGCATACTGCAGCTGCGAAAGGCATCCCAAGGGGAGCGCAAAAGTGACGCAACTTGGCTGCCACCACTGATATTTCCATGAGACCATCCCGAACCATAGGCTGATTTTCCTTCCTAGGGTTAAGGTTTGAGTTACGCCTAGGGTAAGGGTTCTATTAACCAGAAAGCCCTGAGTTCCAAGAACACAGCAGCTGCGAAGGACTAGCCAAGAAGAGCGCAAAAGTACCACAACATGCCTGCCTCCACAGCTTTTTCCTTGGGGACATGCCTAATTCCTGGCTGATTTGCCTTTCTCGTCTTAGGGTTGGGGTTTGGCCTAGGCCTAGGATTTTTAAAAGCAGGAAGCCCTGAGTTCCAGGCACACTGCAGCTGTGAAAGGCATCCAAAAGGGAGTGCAAAAGTGCCACAACATGGCTGCTTTCACGGCTTTTCCCTTAGGAAGAACCCTAATACCCGGCTGATTTACCTTCCTAGGGTTACTGTTAGGCTTAGGCCTAGGACTTTTAAAACCAGGAAGCCCTAGGCTCCAGGCACACTGCAGCTGCAAAAGGCATCCCAAGGGGAGCGCAAAAGTGACGCAACTTGGCTGCCACCACTGATATTTCCATGAGACCATCCCGAACCATAGGCTGATTTTCCTTCCTAGGGTTAAGGTTTGAGTTACGCCTAGGGTAAGGGTTCTATTAACCAGAAAGCCCTGAGTTCCAAGAACACAGCAGCTGCGAAGGACTAGCCAAGAAGAGCGCAAAAGTAGCACAACATGCCTGCCTCCACAGCTTTTTCCTTGGGGACATGCCTAATTCCTGGCTGATTTGCCTTTCTCGTCTTAGGGTTGGGCTTCGGCCTAGGGCTAGGATTTTTAAAAGCAGGAAGCCCTGAGTTCCAGGCACACTGGAGCTGTGAAAGGCATCCAAAAGGGAGTGCAAAAGTGCCACAACATGGCTGCTTTCACGGCTTTTTCCTTGGCAAGACGCCTAACACCAGGCTGATTTCCCTTCCCAGGGTTACTGTTAGGCTTAGGCCTAGGGCTAGGATTTTTAAAACTAGGAAGCCCTTAGCTCCAGGCACACTGCAGCTGTTCAAGGCATCCCAAGGGGAGTACAAAAGTGCAACAACATGGCAGCTTTCACAGCTTTTTCCTTGGCACCATCCCTATACCTAGGCTGATTTATCTGCCTAGGGTTAGGGTTAGGCTTCAGCCTAGGGCTTGAATTTTTTTTACCAGGAAGCCCTGAGTTCCAGGCTTACTTCATCTGCCAAAGGCATCCCAAAGGGAGTGCAGAAGTGCCACAACATGGCTGCTTTCATGGCTTTTCCCTTAGGAAGAACCCTAATACTCGGCTGATTTACCTTCCTAGGGTTACTGTTAGGCTTAGGCCTAGGACTTTTAAAACCAGGAAGCCCTGGGCTCCAGGCACACTGCAGCTGCGAAAGGCATCCCAAGGGGAGCGCAAAAGTGACGCAACTTGGCTGCCACCACTGATATTTCCATGAGACCATCCCGAACCATAGGCTGATTTTCCTTCCTAGGGTTAAGGTTTGAGTTACGCCTAGGGTAAGGGTCTATTAACCAGAAAGCCCTGAGTTCCAAGAACACAGCAGCTGCGAAGGACTAGCCAAGAAGAGCGCAAAAGTACCACAACATGCCTGCCTCCACAGCTTTTTCCTTGGGGACATGCCTAATTCCTGGCTGATTTGCCTTTCTCGTCTTAGGGTTGGGGTTTGGACTAGGGCTAGGATTTTTAAAATCAGGAATCCCTGAGTTCCAGGCACACTGGAGCTGTGAAAGGCATCCAAAAGGGAGTGCAAAAGTGCCACAACATGGCTGCTTTCACGGCTTTTTCCTTGGCAAGACGCCTAACACCAGGCTGATTTCCCTTCCCAGGGTTACTGTTAGGCTTTGGCCTAGGGCTAGGATTTTTAAAACTAGGAAGCCCTTAGCTCCAGGCACACTGCAGCTGTTCAAGGCATCCCAAGGGGAGTACAAAAGTGCAACAACATGGCAGCTTTCACAGCTTTTTCCTTGGCACCATCCCTATACCTAGGCTGATTTATCTGCTAGGGTTAGGGTTAGGGTTCAGCCTAGGGCTTGAATTTTTTTTACCAGGAAGCCCTGAGTTCCAGGCTTACTTCATCTGCCAAAGGCATCCCAAAGGGAGTGCAGAAGTGCCACAACATGGCTGCTTTCACGGCTTTTCCCTTAGGAAGAACCCTAATACCCGGCTGATTTACCTTCCTAGGGTTACTGTTAGGCTTAGGCCTAGGACTTTTAAAACCAGGAAGCCCTGGGCTCCAGGCACACTGCAGCTGCGAAAGGCATCCCAAGGGGAGCGCAAAAGTGACGCAACTTGGCTGCCACCACTGATATTTCCAAGAGAGCATCCCGAACCATAGGCTGATTTTCCTTCCTAGGGTTAAGGTTTGAGTTACGCCTAGGGTAAGGGCTCTATTAACCAGAAAGCCCTGAGTTCAAGAACACAGCAGCTGCGAAGGACTAGCCAAGAAGAGCGCAAAAGTACCACAACATGCCTGCCTCCACAGCTTTTTCCTTGGGGACATGCCTAATTCCTGGCTGATTTGCCTTTCTCGTCTTAGTGTTGGGGTTCGGCCTAGGGCTAGGATTTTTAAAATCAGGAAGCCCTGAGTTCCAGGCACACTGGAGCTGTGAAAGGCATCCAAAAGGGAGTGCAAAAGTGCCACAACATGGCTGCTTTCACGGCTTTTTCCTTGGCAAGAAGCCTAACATCAGGCTGATTTACTTTCCCAGGGTTACTGTTAGGCTTAGGCCTAGGACTTTTAAAACCAGGAAGCCCTGGGCTCCAGGCATACTGCAGCTGCGAAAGGCATCCCAAGGGGAGCGCAAAAGTGACGCAACTTGGCTGCCACCACTGATATTTCCATGAGACCATCCCGAACCATAGGCTGATTTTCCTTCCTAGGGTTAAGGTTTGAGTTACGCCTAGGGTAAGGGTTCTATTAACCAGAAAGCCCTGAGTTCCAAGAACACAGCAGCTGCGAAGGACTAGCCAAGAAGAGCGCAAAAGTACCACAACATGCCTGCCTCCACAGCTTTTTCCTTGGGGACATGCCTAATTCCTGGCGGATTTGCCTTTCTCGTCTTAGGGTTGGGGTTTGGCCTAGGCCTAGGATTTTTAAAAGCAGGAAGCCCTGAGTTCCAGGCACACTGCAGCTGTGAAAGGCATCCAAAAGGGAGTGCAAAAGTGCCACAACATGGCTGCTTTCACGGCTTTTCCTTAGGAAGAACCCTAATACCCGGCTGATTTACCTTCTAGGGTTACTGTTAGGCTTAGGCCTAGGACTTTTAAAACCAGGAAGCCCTAGGCTCCAGGCACACTGCAGCTGCAAAAAGGCATCCCAAGGGGAGCGCAAAAGTGACGCAACTTGGCTGCCACCACTGATATTTCCATGAGACATCCCGAACCATAGGCTGATTTTCCTTCCTAGGGTTAAGGTTTGAGTTACGCCTAGGGTAAGGGTTCTATTAACCAGAAAGCCCTGAGTTCCAAGAACACAGCAGCTGCGAAGGACTAGCCAAGAAGAGCGCAAAAGTACCACAACATGCCTGCCTCCACAGCTTTTTCCTTGGGACATGCCTAATTCCTGGCTGATTTGCCTTTTCTCGTCTTAGGGTTGGGGTTCGGCCTAGGGCTAGGATTTTTAAAAGCAGGAAGCCCTGAGTTCCAGGCACACTGGAGCTGTGAAAGGCATCCAAAAGGGAGTGCAAAAGTGCCACAACATGGCTGCTTTCACGGCTTTTTCCTTGGCAAGACGCCTAACACCAGGCTGATTTCCCTTCCAGGGTTACTGTTAGGCTTAGGCCTAGGGCTAGGATTTTTAAAACTAGGAAGCCCTTAGCTCCAGGCACACTGCAGCTGTTCAAGGCATCCCCAAGGGGAGTACAAAAGTGCAACAACATGGCAGCTTTCACAGCTTTTTCCTTGGCACCATCCCTATACCTAGGCTGATTTATCTGCCTAGGGTTAGGGTTAGGCTTCAGCCTAGGGCTTGAATTTTTTTAACCAGGAAGCCCTGAGTTCCAGGCTTACTTCATCTGCCAAAGGCATCCCAAAGGGAGTGCAGAAGTGCCACAACATGGCTGCTTTCATGGCTTTTCCCTTAGGAAGAACCCTAATACTCGGCTGATTTACCTTCCTAGGGTTACTGTTAGGCTTAGGCCTAGGACTTTTAAAACCAGGAAGCCCTGGGCTCCAGGCACACTGCAGCTGCAAAAGGCATCCCAAGGGGAGCGCAAAAGTGACGCAACTTGGCTGCCACCACTGATATTTCCATGAGACCATCCCGAACCATAGGCTGATTTTCCTTCCTAGGGTTAAGGTTTGAGTTACGCCTAGGGTAAGGGTCTATTAACCAGAAAGCCCTGAGTTCCAAGAACACAGCAGCTGCGAAGGACTAGCCAAGAAGAGCGCAAAAGTACCACAACATGCCTGCCTCCACAGCTTTTTCCTTGGGGACATGCCTAATTCCTGGCTGATTTGCCTTTCTCGTCTTAGGGTTGGGGTTTGGACTAGGGCTAGGATTTTTAAAATCAGGAATCCCTGAGTTCCAGGCACACTGGAGCTGTGAAAGGCATCCAAAAGGGAGTGCAAAAGTGCCACAACATGGCTGCTTTCACGGCTTTTTCCTTGGCAAGACGCCTAACACCAGGCTGATTTCCCTTCCCAGGGTTACTGTTAGGCTTTGGCCTAGGGCTAGGATTTTTAAAACTAGGAAGCCCTTAGCTCCAGGCACACTGCAGCTGTTCAAGGCATCCCAAGGGGAGTACAAAAGTGCAACAACATGGCAGCTTTCACAGCTTTTTCCTTGGCACCATCCCTATACCTAGGCTGATTTATCTGCCTAGGGTTAGGGTTAGAGTGCAACCTAGGTCTTTGATTTCTTTAACCAGGAAGCCCTGAGTTCCAGGCTTACTTCATCTGCCAAAGGCATCCCAAAGGGAGTGCAGAAGTGCCCACAACATGGCTGCTTTCACGGCTTTTCCCTTAGGAAGAACCCTAATACCCGGCTGATTTACCTTCCTAGGGTTACTGTTAGGCTTAGGCCTAGGACTTTTAAAACCAGGAAGCCCTGGGCTCCAGGCACACTGCAGCTGCGAAAGGCATCCCAAGGGGAGCGCAAAAGTGACGCAACTTGGCTGCCACCACTGATATTTCCAAGAGAGCATCCCGAACCATAGGCTGATTTTCCTTCCTAGGGTTAAGGTTTGAGTTACGCCTAGGGTAAGGGCTCTATTAACCAGAAAGCCCTGAGTTCCAAGAACACAGCAGCTGCGAAGGACTAGCCAAGAAGAGCGCAAAAGTACCACAACATGCCTGCCTCCACAGCTTTTTCCTTGGGGACATGCCTAATTCCTGGCTGATTTGCCTTTCTCGTCTTAGTGTTGGGGTTCGGCCTAGGGCTAGGATTTTTAAAATCAGGAAGCCCTGAGTTCCAGGCACACTGGAGCTGTGAAAGGCATCCAAAAGGAGTGCAAAAGTGCCACAACATGGCTGCTTTCACGGCTTTTTCCTTGGCAAGAAGCCTAACATCAGGCTGATTTACTTTCCCAGGGTTACTGTTAGGCTTAGGCCTAGGACTTTTAAAACCAGGAAGCCCTGGGCTCCAGGCATACTGCAGCTGCGAAAGGCATCCCAAGGGGAGCGCAAAAGTGACGCAACTTGGCTGCCACCACTGATATTTCCATGAGACCATCCCGAACCATAGGCTGATTTTCCTTCCTAGGGTTAAGGTTTGAGTTACGCCTAGGGTAAGGGTTCTATTAACCAGAAAGCCCTGAGTTCCAAGAACACAGCAGCTGCGAAGGACTAGCCAAGAAGAGCGCAAAAGTACCACAACATGCCTGCCTCCACAGCTTTTTCCTTGGGGACATGCCTAATTCCTGGCGGATTTGCCTTTCTCGTCTTAGGGTTGGGGTTTGGCCTAGGCCTAGGATTTTTAAAAGCAGGAAGCCCTGAGTTCCAGGCACACTGCAGCTGTGAAAGGCATCCAAAAGGGAGTGCAAAAGTGCCACAACATGGCTGCTTTCACGGCTTTTCCTTAGGAAGAACCCTAATACCCGGCTGATTTACCTTCCTAGGGTTACTGTTAGGCTTAGGCCTAGGACTTTTAAAACCAGGAAGCCCTAGGCTCCAGGCACACTGCAGCTGCAAAAGGCATCCCAAGGGGAGCGCAAAAGTGACGCAACTTGGCTGCCACCACTGATATTTCCATGAGACCATCCCGAACCATAGGCTGATTTTCCTTCCTAGGGTTAAGGTTTGAGTTACGCCTAGGGTAAGGGTTCTATTAACCAGAAAGCCCTGAGTTCCAAGAACACAGCAGCTGCGAAGGACTAGCCAAGAAGAGCGCAAAAGTACCACAACATGCCTGCCTCCACAGCTTTTTCCTTGGGGACATGCCTAATTCCTGGCTGATTTGCCTTTCTCGTCTTAGGGTTGGGGTTCGGCCTAGGGCTAGGATTTTTAAAAGCAGGAAGCCCTGAGTTCCAGGCACACTGGAGCTGTGAAAGGCATCCAAAAGGGAGTGCAAAAGTGCCACAACATGGCTGCTTTCACGGCTTTTTCCTTGGCAAGACGCCTAACACCAGGCTGATTTCCCTTCCCAGGGTTACTGTTAGGCTTAGGCCTAGGGCTAGGATTTTTAAAACTAGGAAGCCCTTAGCTCCAGGCACACTGCAGCTGTTCAAGGCATCCCAAGGGGAGTACAAAAGTGCAACAACATGGCAGCTTTCACAGCTTTTTCCTTGGCACCATCCCTATACCTAGGCTGATTTATCTGCCTAGGGTTAGGGTTAGGCTTCAGCCTAGGGCTTGAATTTTTTTAACCAGGAAGCCCTGAGTTCCAGGCTTACTTCATCTGCCAAAGGCATCCCAAAGGGAGTGCAGAAGTGCCACAACATGGCTGCTTTCATGGCTTTTCCCTTAGGAAGAACCCTAATACTCGGCTGATTTACCTTCCTAGGGTTACTGTTAGGCTTAGGCCTAGGACTTTTAAAACCAGGAAGCCCTGGGCTCCAGGCACACTGCAGCTGCGAAAGGCATCCCAAGGGGAGCGCAAAAGTGACGCAACTTGGCTGCCACCACTGATATTTCCATGAGACCATCCCGAACCATAGGCTGATTTTCCTTCCTAGGGTTAAGGTTTGAGTTACGCCTAGGGTAAGGGTCTATTAACCAGAAAGCCCTGAGTTCCAAGAACACAGCAGCTGCGAAGGACTAGCCAAGAAGAGCGCAAAAGTACCACAACATGCCTGCCTCCACAGCTTTTTCCTTGGGGACATGCCTAATTCCTGGCTGATTTGCCTTTCTCGTCTTAGGGTTGGGGTTTGGACTAGGGCTAGGATTTTTAAAATCAGGAATCCCTGAGTTCCAGGCACACTGGAGCTGTGAAAGGCATCCAAAAGGGAGTGCAAAAGTGCCACAACATGGCTGCTTTCACGGCTTTTTCCTTGGCAAGACGCCTAACACCAGGCTGATTTCCCTTCCCAGGGTTACTGTTAGGCTTTGGCCTAGGGCTAGGATTTTTAAAACTAGGAAGCCCTTAGCTCCAGGCACACTGCAGCTGTTCAAGGCATCCCAAGGGGAGTACAAAAGTGCAACAACATGGCAGCTTTCACAGCTTTTTCCTTGGCACCATCCCTATACCTAGGCTGATTTATCTGCTAGGGTTAGGGTTAGGGTTCAGCCTAGGGCTTGAATTTTTTTTACCAGGAAGCCCTGAGTTCCAGGCTTACTTCATCTGCCAAAGGCATCCCAAAGGGAGTGCAGAAGTGCCACAACATGGCTGCTTTCACGGCTTTTCCCTTAGGAAGAACCCTAATACCCGGCTGATTTACCTTCCTAGGGTTACTGTTAGGCTTAGGCCTAGGACTTTTAAAACCAGGAAGCCCTGGGCTCCAGGCACACTGCAGCTGCGAAAGGCATCCCAAGGGGAGCGCAAAAGTGACGCAACTTGGCTGCCACCACTGATATTTCCAAGAGAGCATCCCGAACCATAGGCTGATTTTCCTTCCTAGGGTTAAGGTTTGAGTTACGCCTAGGGTAAGGGTCTATTAACCAGAAAGCCCTGAGTTCCAAGAACACAGCAGCTGCGAAGGACTAGCCAAGAAGAGCGCAAAAGTACCACAACATGCCTGCCTCCACAGCTTTTTCCTTGGGGACATGCCTAATTCCTGGCTGATTTGCCTTTCTCGTCTTAGGGTTGGGGTTCGGCCTAGGGCTAGGATTTTTAAAATCAGGAAGCCCTGAGTTCCAGGCACACTGGAGCTGTGAAAGGCATCCAAAAGGGAGTGCAAAAGTGCCACAACATGGCTGCTTTCACGGCTTTTCCCTTAGGAAGAACCCTAATACCCGGCTGATTTACCTTCCTAGGGTTACTGTTAGGCTTAGGCCTAGGACTTTTAAAACCAGGAAGCCCTGGGCTCCAGGCACACTGCAGCTGCAAAAGGCATCCCAAGGGGAGCGCAAAAGTGACGCAACTTGGCTGCCACCACTGATATTTCCATGAGACCATCCCGAACCATAGGCTGATTTTCCTTCCTAGGGTTAAGGTTTGAGTTACGCCTAGGGTAAGGGTTCTATTAACCAGAAAGCCCTGAGTTCCAAGAACACAGCAGCTGCGAAGGACTAGCCAAGAAGAGCGCAAAAGTACCACAACATGCCTGCCTCCACAGCTTTTTCCTTGGGGACATGCCTAATTCCTGGCTGATTTGCCTTTCTCGTCTTAGGGTTGGGGTTTGGCCTAGGCCTAGGATTTTTAAAAGCAGGAAGCCCTGAGTTCCAGGCACACTGGAGCTGTGAAAGGCATCCAAAAGGGAGTGCAAAAGTGCCACAACATGGCTGCTTTCACGGCTTTTTCCTTAGGAAGAACGCTAATACCTGGCTGATTTACCTTCCTAGGGTTACTGTTTGGCTTAGGCCTAGGACTTTTAAAACCAGGAAGCCCTAGGCTCCAGGCACACTGCAGCTGCAAAAGGCATCCCAAGGGGAGCGCAAAAGTGACGCAACTTGGCTGCCACCACTGATATTTCCATGAGACCATCCCGAACCATAGGCTGATTTTCCTTCCTAGGGTTAAGGTTTGAGTTACGCCTAGGGTAAGGGTTCTATTAACCAGAAAGCCCTGAGTTCCAAGAACACAGCAGCTGCGAAGGACTAGCCAAGAAGAGCGCAAAAGTAGCACAACATGCCTGCCTCCACAGCTTTTTCCTTGGGGACATGCCTAATTCCTGGCTGATTTGCCTTTCTCGTCTTAGGGTTGGGGTTCGGCCTAGGGCTAGGATTTTTAAAAGCAGGAAGCCCTGAGTTCCAGGCACACTGGAGCTGTGAAAGGCATCCAAAAGGGAGTGCAAAAGTGCCACAACATGGCTGCTTTCACGGCTTTTTCCTTGGCAAGACGCCTAACACCAGGCTGATTTCCCTTCCCAGGGTTACTGTTAGGCTTAGGCTTAGGGTAGGATTTTTGAAACTAGGAAGCCCTTAGCTCCAGGCACACTGCAGTTGTTCAAGGCATCCCAAGGGGAGTACAAAAGTGCAACAACATGGCAGCTTTCACAGCTTTTTCCTTGGCACCATCCCTATACCTAGGCTGATTTATCTGCCTAGGGTTAGGGTTAGGCTTCAGCCTAGGGCTTGAATTTTTTTTACCAGGAAGCCCTGAGTTCCAGGCTTACTTCATCTGCCAAAGGCATCCCAAAGGGAGTGCAGAAGTGCCACAACATGGCTGCTTTCACGGCTTTTCCCTTAGGAAGAACCCTAATACCCGGCTGATTTACCTTCCTAGGGTTACTGTTAGGCTTAGGCCTAGGACTTTTAAAACCAGGAAGCCCTGGGCTCCAGGCACACTGCAGCTGCGGAAGGCATCCCAAGGGGAGCGCAAAAGTGACGCAACTTGGCTGCCACCACTGATATTTCCATGAGACCATCCCGAACCATAGGCTGATATTCCTTCCTAGGGTTAAGGTTTGAGTTACGCCTAGGGTAAGGGTCTATTAACCAGAAAGCCCTGAGTTCCAAGAACACAGCAGCTGCGAAGGACTAGCCAAGAAGAGCGCAAAAGTACCACAACATGCCTGCCTCCACAGCTTTTTCCTTGGGGACATGCCTAATTCCTGGCTGATTTGCCTTTCTCGTCTTAGGGTTGGGGTTCGGCCTAGGGCTAGGATTTTTAAAATCAGGAAGCCCTGAGTTCCAGGCACACTGGAGCTGTGAAAGGCATCCAAAAGGGAGTGCAAAAGTGCCACAACATGGCTGCTTTCACGGCTTTTCCCTTAGGAAGAACCCTAATACCCGGCTGATTTACCTTCCTAGGGTTACTGTTAGGCTTAGGCCTAGGACTTTTAAAACCAGGAAGCCCTGGGCTCCAGGCACACTGCAGCTGCGAAAGGCATCCCAAGGGGAGCGCAAAAGTGACGCAACTTGGCTGCCACCACTGATATTTCCATGAGACCATCCCGAACCATAGGCTGATTTTCCTTCCTAGGGTTAAGGTTTGAGTTACGCCTAGGGTAAGGGCTCTATTAACCAGAAAGCCCTGAGTTCCAAGAACACAGCAGCTGCGAAGGACTAGCCAAGAAGAGCGCAAAAGTACCACAACATGCCTGCCTCCACAGCTTTTTCCTTGGGGACATGCCTAATTCCTGGCTGATTTGCCTTTCTCGTCTTAGGGTTGGGGTTCGGCCTAGGGCTAGGATTTTTAAAAGCAGGAAGCCCTGAGTTCCAGGCACACTGGAGCTGTGAAAGGCATCCAAAAGGGAGTGCAAAAGTGCCACAACATGGCTGCTTTCACGGCTTTTCCCTTAGGAAGAACCCTAATACCCGGGTGATTTACCTTCCTAGGGTTACTGTTAGGCTTAGGCCTAGGACTTTTAAAACCAGGAAGCCCTGGGCTCCAGGCACACTGCAGCTGCGAAAGGCATCCCAAGGGGAGCGCAAAAGTGACGCAACTTGGCTGCCACCACTGATATTTCCATGAGACCATCCCGAACCATAGGCTGATTTTCCTTCCTAGGGTTAAGGTTTGAGTTACGCCTAGGGTAAGGGCTCTATTAACCAGAAAGCCCTGAGTTCCAAGAACACAGCAGCTGCGAAGGACTAGCCAAGAAGAGCGCAAAAGTACCACAACATGCCTGCCCCCACAGCTTTTTCCTTGGGGACATGCCTAATTCCTGGCTGATTTGCCTTTCTCGTCTTAGGGTTGGGGTTCGGCCTAGGGCTAGGATTTTTAAAAGCAGGAAGCCCTGAGTTCCAGGCACACTGCAGCTGTGAAAGGCATCCAAAAGGGAGTGCAAAAGTGCCACAACATGGCTGCTTTCACGGCTTTTTCCTTGGCAAGACGCCTAACACCAGGCTGATTTCCCTTCCCAGGGTTAATGTTAGGCTTAGGCCTAGGGCTAGGATTTTTAAAACTAGGAAGCCCTTAGCTCCAGGCACACTGCAGCTGTTCAAGGCATCCCAAGGGGAGTACAAAAGTGCAACAACATGGCAGCTTTCACAGCTTTTTCCTTGGCAACATCCCTATACCTAGGCTGATTTATCTGCCTAGGGTTAGGGTTAGAGTGCAACCTAGGGCTTTGATTTCTTTAACCAGGAAGCCCTGAGTTCCAGGCTTACTTCATCTGCCAAAGGCATCCCAAAGGGAGTGCAGAAGTGCCACAACATGGCTGCTTTCACGGCTTTTCCCTTAGGTAGAACCCTAATACCCGGGTGATTTACCTTCCTAGGGTTACTGTTAGGCTTAGGCCTAGGACTTTTAAAACCAGGAAGCCCTGGGCTCCAGGCACACTGCAGCTGCAAAAGGCATCCCAAGGGGAGCGCAAAAGTGACGCAACTTGGCTGCCACTACTGATATTTCCATGAGACCATCCCGAACCATAGGCTGATTTTCCTTCCTAGGGTTAAGGTTTGAGTTACGCCTAGGGTAAGGGCTCTATTAACCAGAAAGCCCTGAGTTCCAAGAACACAGCAGCTGCGAAGGACTAGCCAAGAAGAGCGCAAAAGTACCACAACATGCCTGCCTCCACAGCTTTTTCCTTGGGGACATGCCTAATTCCTGGCTGATTTGCCTTTCTCGTCTTAGTGTTGGGGTTCGGCCTAGGGCTAGGATTTTTAAAATCAGGAAGCCCTGAGTTCCAGGCACACTGGAGCTGTGAAAGGCATCCAAAAGGGAGTGCAAAAGTGCCACAACATGGCTGCTTTCACGGCTTTTTCCTTGGCAAGAAGCCTAACATCAGGCTGATTTACTTTCCCAGGGTTACTGTTAGGCTTAGGCCTAGGACTTTTAAAACCAGGAAGCCCTGGGCTCCAGGCATACTGCAGCTGCGAAAGGCATCCCAAGGGGAGCGCAAAAGTGACGCAACTTGGCTGCCACCACTGATATTTCCATGAGACCATCCCGAACCATAGGCTGATTTTCCTTCCTAGGGTTAAGGTTTGAGTTACGCCTAGGGTAAGGGTTCTATTAACCAGAAAGCCCTGAGTTCCAAGAACACAGCAGCTGCGAAGGACTAGCCAAGAAGAGCGCAAAAGTACCACAACATGCCTGCCTCCACAGCTTTTTCCTTGGGGACATGCCTAATTCCTGGCTGATTTGCCTTTCTCGTCTTAGGGTTGGGGTTCGGCCTAGGGCTAGGATTTTTAAAAGCAGGAAGCCCTGAGTTCCAGGCACACTGCAGCTGTGAAAGGCATCCAAAAGGGAGTGCAAAAGTGCCACAACATGGCTGCTTTCACGGCTTTTCCCTTAGGAAGAACCCTAATACCCGGCTGATTTACCTTCCTAGGGTTACTGTTAGGCTTAGGCCTAGGACTTTTAAAACCAGGAAGCCCTAGGCTCCAGGCACACTGCAGCTGCAAAAGGCATCCCAAGGGGAGCGCAAAAGTGACGCAACTTGGCTGCCACCACTGATATTTCCATGAGACCATCCCGAACCATAGGCTGATTTTCCTTCCTAGGGTTAAGGTTTGAGTTACGCCTAGGGTAAGGGTTCTATTAACCAGAAAGCCCTGAGTTCCAAGAACACAGCAGCTGCGAAGGACTAGCCAAGAAGAGCGCAAAAGTACCACAACATGCCTGCCTCCACAGCTTTTTCCTTGGGGACATGCCTAATTCCTGGCTGATTTGCCTTTCTCGTCTTAGGGTTGGGGTTCGGCCTAGGGCTAGGATTTTTAAAAGCAGGAAGCCCTGAGTTCCAGGCACACTGGAGCTGTGAAAGGCATCCAAAAGGGAGTGCAAAAGTGCCACAACATGGCTGCTTTCACGGCTTTTTCCTTGGCAAGAAGCCTAACATCAGGCTGATTTACTTTCCCAGGGTTACTGTTAGGCTTAGGCCTAGGGCTAGGATTTTTAAAACTAGGAAGCCCTTAGCTCCAGGCACACTGCAGCTGTTCAAGGCATCCCAAGGGGAGTACAAAAGTGCAACAACATGGCAGCTTTCACAGCTTTTTCCTTGGCACCATCCCTATACCTAGGCTGATTTATCTGCCTAGGGTTAGGGTTAGAGTTCAGCCTAGGGCTTGGATTTCTTTAACCAGGAAGCCCTGAGTTCCAGGCTTACTTCATCTGCCAAAGGCATCCCAAAGGGAGTGCAGAAGTGCCACAACATGGCTGCTTTCACGGCTTTTCCCTTAGGAAGAACCCTAATACCCGGCTGATTTACCTTCCTAGGGTTACTGTTAGGCTTAGGCCTAGGACTTTTAAAACCAGGAAGCCCTGGGCTCCAGGCACACTGCAGCTGCGAAAGGCATCCCAAGGGGAGCGCAAAAGTGACGCAACTTGGCTGCCACCACTGATATTTCCATGAGACCATCCCGAACCATAGGCTGATTTTCCTTCCTAGGGTTAAGGTTTGAGTTACGCCTAGGGTAAGGGCTCTATTAACCAGAAAGCCCTGAGTTCCAAGAACACAGCAGCTGCGAAGGACTAGCCAAGAAGAGCGCAAAAGTACCACAACATGCCTGCCTCCACAGCTTTTTCCTTGGGGACATGCCTAATTCCTGGCTGATTTGCCTTTCTCGTCTTAGGGTTGGGGTTCGGCCTAGGGCTAGGATTTTTAAAAGCAGGAAGCCCTGAGTTCCAGGCACACTGCAGCTGTGAAAGGCATCCAAAAGGGAGTGCAAAAGTGCCACAACATGGCTGCTTTCACGGCTTTTTCCTTGGCAAGACGCCTAACACCAGGCTGATTTCCCTTCCCAGGGTTAATGTTAGGCTTAGGCCTAGGGCTAGGATTTTTAAAACTAGGAAGCCCTTAGCTCCAGGCACACTGCAGCTGTTCAAGGCATCCCAAGGGGAGTACAAAAGTGCAACAACATGGCAGCTTTCACAGCTTTTTCCTTGGCAACATCCCTATACCTAGGCTGATTTATCTGCCTAGGGTTAGGGTTAGAGTGCAGCCTAGGGCTTGGATTTCTTTAACCAGGAAGCCCTGAGTTCCAGGCTTACTTCATCTGCCAAAGGCATCCCAAAGGGAGTGCAGAAGTGCCACAACATGGCTGCTTTCACGGCTTTTCCCTTAGGAAGAACCCTAATACCTGGCTGATTTACCTTCCTAGGGTTACTGTTAGGCTTAGGCCTAGGACTTTTAAAACCAGGAAGCCCTGGGCTCCAGGCACACTGCAGCTGCGAAAGGCATCCCAAGGGGAGCGCAAAAGTGACGCAACTTGGCTGCCACCACTGATATTTCCAAGAGAGCATCCCGAACCATAGGCTGATTTTCCTTCCTAGGGTTAAGGTTTGAGTTACGCCTAGGGTAAGGGTCTATTAACCAGAAAGCCCTGAGTTCCAAGAAAACAGCAGCTGCGAAGGACTAGCCAAGAAGAGCGCAAAAGTACCACAACATGCCTGCCTCCACAGCTTTTTCCTTGGGGACATGCCTAATTCCTGGCTGATTTGCCTTTCTCGTCTTAGGGTTGGGGTTCGGCCTAGGGCTAGGATTTTTAAAAGCAGGAAGCCCTGAGTTCCAGGCACACTGGAGCTGTGAAAGGCATCCAAAAGGGAGTGCAAAAGTGCCACAACATGGCTGCTTTCACGGCTTTTCCCTTAGGAAGAACCCTAATACCCGGCTGATTTACCTTCCTAGGGTTACTGTTAGGCTTAGGCCTAGGACTTTTAAAACCAGGAAGCCCTGGGCTCCAGGCACACTGCAGCTGCGAAAGGCATCCCAAGGGGAGCGCAAAAGTGACGCAACTTGGCTGCCACCACTGATATTTCCATGAGACCATCCCGAACCATAGGCTGATTTTCCTTCCTAGGGTTAAGGTTTGAGTTACGCCTAGGGTAAGGGCTCTATTAACCAGAAAGCCCTGAGTTCCAAGAACACAGCAGCTGCGAAGGACTAGCCAAGAAGAGCGCAAAAGTAGCACAACATGCCTGCCTCCACAGCTTTTTCCTTGGGGACATGCCTAATTCCTGGCTGATTTGCCTTTCTCGTCTTAGGGTTGGGGTTCGGCCTAGGGCTAGGATTTTTAAAAGCAGGAAGCCCTGAGTTCCAGGCACACTGCAGCTGTGAAAGGCATCCAAAAGGGAGTGCAAAAGTGCCACAACATGGCTGCTTTCACGGCTTTTTCCTTGGCAAGACGCCTAACACCAGGCTGATTTCCCTTCCCAGGGTTACTGTTAGGCTTAGGCCTAGGGCTAGGATTTTTAAAACTAGGAAGCCCTTAGCTCCAGGCACACTGCAGCTGTTCAAGGCATCCCAAGGGGAGTACAAAAGTGCAACAACATGGCAGCTTTCACAGCTTTTTCCTTGGCAACATCCCTATACCTAGGCTGATTTATCTGCCTAGGGTTAGGGTTAGAGTGCAGCCTAGGGCTTGGATTTCTTTAACCAGGAAGCCCTGAGTTCCAGGCTTACTTCATCTGCCAAAGGCATCCCAAAGGGAGTGCAGAAGTGCCACAACATGGCTGCTTTCACGGCTTTTCCCTTAGGAAGAACCCTAATACCTGGCTGATTTACCTTCCTAGGGTTACTGTTAGGCTTAGGCCCAGGACTTTTAAAACCAGGAAGCCCTGGGCTCCAGGCACACTGCAGCTGCGAAAGGCATCCCAAGGGGAGCGCAAAAGTGACGCAACTTGGCTGCCACCACTGATATTTCCAAGAGAGCATCCCGAACCATAGGCTGATTTTCCTTCCTAGGGTTAAGGTTTGAGTTACGCCTAGGGTAAGGGTCTATTAACCAGAAAGCCCTGAGTTCCAAGAACACAGCAGCTGCGAAGGACTAGCCAAGAAGAGTGCAAAAGTACCACAACATGCCTGCCTCCACAGCTTTTTCCTTGGGGACATGCCTAATTCCTGGCTGATTTGCCTTTCTCGTCTTAGTGTTGGGGTTCGGCCTAGGGCTAGGATTTTTAAAAGCAGGAAGCCCTGAGTTCCAGGCACACTGCAGCTGTGAAAGGCATCCAAAAGGGAGTGCAAAAGTGCCACAACATGGCTGCTTTCACGGCTTTTTCCTTGGCAAGAAGCCTAACATCAGGCTGATTTACTTTCCCAGGGTTACTGTTAGGCTTAGGCCTAGGGCTAGGATTTTTAAAACTAGGAAGCCCTTAGCTCCAGGCACACTGCAGCTGTTCAAGGCATCCCAAGGGGAGTACAAAAGTGCAACAACATGGCAGCTTTCACAGCTTTTTCCTTGGCACCATCCCTATACCTAGGCTGATTTATCTGCCTAGGGTTAGGGTTAGAGTTCAGCCTAGGGCTTGGATTTCTTTAACCAGGAAGCCCTGAGTTCCAGGCTTACTTCATCTGCCAAAGGCATCCCAAAGGGAGTGCAGAAGTGCCACAACATGGCTGCTTTCACGGCTTTTCCCTTAGGAAGAACCCTAATACCCGGCTGATTTACCTTCCTAGGGTTACTGTTAGGCTTAGGCCTAGGACTTTTAAAACCAGGAAGCCCTGGGCTCCAGGCACACTGCAGCTGCAAAAGGCATCCCAAGGGGAGCGCAAAAGTGACGCAACTTGGCTGCCACCACTGATATTTCCATGAGACCATCCCGAACCATAGGCTGATTTTCCTTCCTAGGGTTAAGGTTTGAGTTACGCCTAGGGTAAGGGCTCTATTAACCAGAAAGCCCTGAGTTCCAAGAACACAGCAGCTGCGAAGGACTAGCCAAGAAGAGCGCAAAAGTAGCACAACATGCCTGCCTCCACAGCTTTTTCCTTGGGGACATGCCTAATTCCTGGCTGATTTGCCTTTCTCGTCTTAGGGTTGGGGTTCGGCCTAGGGCTAGGATTTTTAAAAGCAGGAAGCCCTGAGTTCCAGGCACACTGGAGCTGTGAAAGGCATCCAAAAGGGAGTGCAAAAGTGCCACAACATGGCTGCTTTCACGGCTTTTTCCTTGGCAAGACGCCTAACACCAGGCTGATTTCCCTTCCCAGGGTTACTGTTAGGCTTAGGCCTAGGGCTAGGATTTTTAAAACTAGGAAGCCCTTAGCTCCAGGCACACTGCAGCTGTTCAAGGCATCCCAAGGGGAGTACAAAAGTGCAACAACATGGCAGCTTTCACAGCTTTTTCCTTGGCACCATCCCTATACCTAGGCTGATTTATCTGCCTAGGGTTAGGGTTAGAGTGCAGCCTAGGGCTTGGATTTCTTTAACCAGGAAGCCCTGAGTTCCAGGCTTACTTCATCTGCCAAAGGCATCCCAAAGGGAGTGCAGAAGTGCCACAACATGGCTGCTTTCACGGCTTTTCCCTTAGGAAGAACCCTAATACCTGGCTGATTTACCTTCCTAGGGTTACTGTTAGGCTTAGGCCTAGGACTTTTAAAACCAGGAAGCCCTGGGCTCCAGGCACACTGCAGCTGCAAAAGGCATCCCAAGGGGAGCGCAAAAGTGACGCAACTTGGCTGCCACCACTGATATTTCCAAGAGAGCATCCCGAACCATAGGCTGATTTTCCTTCCTAGGGTTAAGGTTTGAGTTACGCCTAGGGTAAGGGTCTATTAACCAGAAAGCCCTGAGTTCCAAGAACACAGCAGCTGCGAAGGACTAGCCAAGAAGAGCGCAAAAGTACCACAACATGCCTGCCTCCACAGCTTTTTCCTTGGGGACATGCCTAATTCCTGGCTGATTTGCCTTTCTCGTCTTAGGGTTGGGGTTCGGCCTAGGGCTAGGATTTTTAAAAGCAGGAAGCCCTGAGTTCCAGGCACACTGCAGCTGTGAAAGGCATCCAAAAGGGAGTGCAAAAGTGCCACAACATGGCTGCTTTCACGGCTTTTTCCTTGGCAAGACGCCTAACACCAGGCTGATTTCCCTTCCCAGGGTTACTGTTAGGCTTTGGCCTAGGGCTAGGATTTTTAAAACTAGGAAGCCCTTAGCTCCAGGCACACTGCAGCTGTTCAAGGCATCCCAAGGGGAGTACAAAAGTGCAACAACATGGCAGCTTTCACAGCTTTTTCCTTGGCACCATCCCTATACCTAGGCTGATTTATCTGCTAGGGTTAGGGTTAGGGTTCAGCCTAGGGCTTGAATTTTTTTTACCAGGAAGCCCTGAGTTCCAGGCTTACTTCATCTGCCAAAGGCATCCCAAAGGGAGTGCAGAAGTGCCACAACATGGCTGCTTTCACGGCTTTTCCCTTAGGAAGAACCCTAATACCCGGCTGATTTACCTTCCTAGGGTTACTGTTAGGCTTAGGCCTAGGACTTTTAAAACCAGGAAGCCCTGGGCTCCAGGCACACTGCAGCTGCAAAAGGCATCCCAAGGGGAGCGCAAAAGTGACGCAACTTGGCTGCCACTACTGATATTTCCATGAGACCATCCCGAACCATAGGCTGATTTTCCTTTCTAGGGTTAAGGTTTGAGTTAAGCCTAGGGTAAGGGCTCTATTAACCAGAAAGCCCTGAGTTCCAAGAACACAGCAGCTGCGAAGGACTAGCCAAGAAGAGCGCAAAAGTACCACAACATGCCTGCCTCCACAGCTTTTTCCTTGGGGACATGCCTAATTCCTGGCTGATTTGCCTTTCTCGTCTTAGTGTTGGGGTTCGGCCTAGGGCTAGGATTTTTAAAAGCAGGAAGCCCTGAGTTCCAGGCACACTGCAGCTGTGAAAGGCATCCAAAAGGGAGTGCAAAAGTGCCACAACATGGCTGCTTTCACGGCTTTTTCCTTGGCAAGAAGCCTAACATCAGGCTGATTTACTTTCCCAGGGTTACTGTTAGGCTTAGGCCTAGGGCTAGGATTTTTAAAACTAGGAAGCCCTTAGCTCCAGGCACACTGCAGCTGTTCAAGGCATCCCAAGGGGAGTACAAAAGTGCAACAACATGGCAGCTTTCACAGCTTTTTCCTTGGCACCATCCCTATACCTAGGCTGATTTATCTGCCTAGGGTTAGGGTTAGAGTGCAGCCTAGGGCTTGGATTTCTTTAACCAGGAAGCCCTGAGTTCCAGGCTTACTTCATCTGCCAAAGGCATCCCAAAGGGAGTGCAGAAGTGCCACAACATGGCTGCTTTCACGGCTTTTCCCTTAGGAAGAACCCTAATACCCGGCTGATTTACCTTCCTAGGGTTACTGTTAGGCTTAGGCCTAGGACTTTTAAAACCAGGAAGCCCTGGGCTCCAGGCACACTGCAGCTGCAAAAGGCATCCCAAGGGGAGCGCAAAAGTGACGCAACTTGGCTGCCACCACTGATATTTCCAAGAGAGCATCCCGAACCATAGGCTGATTTTCCTTCCTAGGGTTAAGGTTTGAGTTACGCCTAGGGTAAGGGTCTATTAACCAGAAAGCCCTGAGTTCCAAGAACACAGCAGCTGCGAAGGACTAGCCAAGAAGAGCGCAAAAGTACCACAACATGCCTGCCTCCACAGCTTTTTCCTTGGGGACATGCCTAATTCCTGGCTGATTTGCCTTTCTCGTCTTAGGGTTGGGGTTCGGCCTAGGGCTAGGATTTTTAAAAGCAGGAAGCCCTGAGTTCCAGGCACACTGGAGCTGTGAAAGGCATCCAAAAGGGAGTGCAAAAGTGCCACAACATGGCTGCTTTCACGGCTTTTCCCTTAGGAAGAACCCTAATACCCGGCTGATTTACCTTCCTAGGGTTACTGTTAGGCTTAGGCCTAGGACTTTTAAAACCAGGAAGCCCTGGGCTCCAGGCACACTGCAGCTGCGAAAGGCATCCCAAGGGGAGCGCAAAAGTGACGCAACTTGGCTGCCACCACTGATATTTCCATGAGACCATCCCGAACCATAGGCAGATTTTCCTTCCTAGGGTTAAGGTTTGAGTTACGCCTAGGGTAAGGGTTCTATTAACCAGAAAGCCCTGAGTTCCAAGAACACAGCAGCTGCGAAGGACTAGCCAAGAAGAGCGCAAAAGTACCACAACATGCCTGCCTCCACAGCTTTTTCCTTGGGGACATGCCTAATTCCTGGCTGATTTGCCTTTCTCGTCTTAGGGTTGGGGTTCGGCCTAGGGCTAGGATTTTTAAAAGCAGTAAGCCCTGAGTTCCAGGGACACTGCAGCTGTGAAAGGCATCCAAAAGGGAGTGCAAAAGTGCCACAACATGGCTGCTTTCACGGCTTTTCCCTTAGGAAGAACACTAATACCTGGCTGATTTACCTTCCTAGGGTTACTGTTAGGCTTAGGCCTAGGACTTTTAAAACCAGGAAGCCCTAGGCTCCAGGCACACTGCAGCTGTTCAAGGCATCCCAAGGGGAGTACAAAAGTGCAACAACATGGCAGCTTTCACAGCTTTTTCCTTGGCACCATCCCTATACCTAGGCTGATTTATCTGCCTAGGGTTAGGGTTAGGCTTCAGCCTAGAACTTGAATTTTTTTTACCAGGAAGCCCTGAGTTCCAGGCTTACTTCATCTGCCAAAGGCATCCCAAAGGGAGTGCAGAAGTGCCACAACATGGCTGCTTTCATGGCTTTTCCCTTAGGAAGAACCCTAATACTCGGCTGATTTACCTTCCTAGGGTTACTGTTAGGCTTAGGCCTAGGACTTTTAAAACCAGGAAGCCCTGGGCTCCAGGCACACTGCAGCTGCGAAAGGCATCCCAAGGGGAGCGCAAAAGTGACGCAACTTGGCTGCCACCACTGATATTTCCATGAGACCATCCCGAACCATAGGCTGATTTTCCTTCCTAGGGTTAAGGTTTGAGTTACGCCTAGGGTAAGGGTCTATTAACCAGAAAGCCCTGAGTTCCAAGAACACAGCAGCTGCGAAGGACTAGCCAAGAAGAGCGCAAAAGTACCACAACATGCCTGCCTCCACAGCTTTTTCCTTGGGGACATGCCTAATTCCTGGCTGATTTGCCTTTCTCGTCTTAGGGTTGGGGTTTGGACTAGGGCTAGGATTTTTAAAATCAGGAATCCCTGAGTTCCAGGCACACTGGAGCTGTGAAAGGCATCCAAAAGGGAGTGCAAAAGTGCCACAACATGGCTGCTTTCACGGCTTTTTCCTTGGCAAGACGCCTAACACCAGGCTGATTTCCCTTCCCAGGGTTACTGTTAGGCTTTGGCCTAGGGCTAGGATTTTTAAAACTAGGAAGCCCTTAGCTCCAGGCACACTGCAGCTGTTCAAGGCATCCCAAGGGGAGTACAAAAGTGCAACAACATGGCAGCTTTCACAGCTTTTTCCTTGGCACCATCCCTATACCTAGGCTGATTTATCTGCCTAGGGTTAGGGTTAGAGTTCAGCCTAGGGCTTGGATTTCTTTAACCAGGAAGCCCTGAGTTCCAGGCTTACTTCATCTGCCAAAGGCATCCCAAAGGGAGTGCAGAAGTGCCACAACATGGCTGCTTTCACGGCTTTTCCCTTAGGAAGAACCCTAATACCCGGCTGATTTACCTTCCTAGGGTTACTGTTAGGCTTAGGCCTAGGACTTTTAAAACCAGGAAGCCCTGGGCTCCAGGCACACTGCAGCTGCGAAAGGCATCCCAAGGGGAGCCCAAAAGTGACGCAACTTGGCTGCCACCACTGATATTTCCATGAGACCATCCCGAACCATAGGCTGATTTTCCTTCCTAGGGTTAAGGTTTGAGTTACGCCTAGGGTAAGGGCTCTATTAACCAGAAAGCCCTGAGTTCCAAGAACACAGCAGCTGCGAAGGACTAGCCAAGAAGAGCGCAAAAGTAGCACAACATGCCTGCCTCCACAGCTTTTTCCTTGGGGACATGCCTAATTCCTGGCTGATTTGCCTTTCTCGTCTTAGGGTTGGGGTTCGGCCTAGGGCTAGGATTTTTAAAAGCAGGAAGCCCTGAGTTCCAGGCACACTGGAGCTGTGAAAGGCATCCAAAAGGGAGTGCAAAAGTGCCACAACATGGCTGCTTTCACGGCTTTTTCCTTGGCAAGACGCCTAACACCAGGCTGATTTCCCTTCCCAGGGTTACTGTTAGGCTTTGGCCTAGGGCTAGGATTTTTAAAACTAGGAAGCCCTTAGCTCCAGGCACACTGCAGCTGTTCAAGGCATCCCAAGGGGAGTACAAAAGTGCAACAACATGGCAGCTTTCACAGCTTTTTCCTTGGCACCATCCCTATACCTAGGCTGATTTATCTGCTAGGGTTAGGGTTAGGGTTCAGTCTAGGGCTTGAATTTTTTTTACCAGGAAGCCCTGAGTTCCAGGCTTACTTCATCTGCCAAAGGCATCCCAAAGGGAGTGCAGAAGTGCCACAACATGGCTGCTTTCACGGCTTTTCCCTTAGGAAGAACCCTAATACCCGGCTGATTTACCTTCCTAGGGTTACTGTTAGGCTTAGGCCTAGGACTTTTAAAACCAGGAAGCCCTGGGCTCCAGGCACACTGCAGCTGCAAAAGGCATCCCAAGGGGAGCGCAAAAGTGACGCAACTTGGCTGCCACTACTGATATTTCCATGAGACCATCCCGAACCATAGGCTGATTTTCCTTTCTAGGGTTAAGGTTTGAGTTAAGCCTAGGGTAAGGGCTCTATTAACCAGAAAGCCCTGAGTTCCAAGAACACAGCAGCTGCGAAGGACTAGCCAAGAAGAGCGCAAAAGTAGCACAACATGCCTGCCTCCACAGCTTTTTCCTTGGGGACATGCCTAATTCCTGGCTGATTTGCCTTTCTCGTCTTAGTGTTGGGGTTCGGCCTAGGGCTAGGATTTTTAAAAGCAGGAAGCCCTGAGTTCCAGGCACACTGCAGCTGTGAAAGGCATCCAAAAGGGAGTGCAAAAGTGCCACAACATGGCTGCTTTCACGGCTTTTTCCTTGGCAAGAAGCCTAACATCAGGCTGATTTACTTTCCCAGGGTTACTGTTAGGCTTAGGCCTAGGGCTAGGATTTTTAAAACTAGGAAGCCCTTAGCTCCAGGCACACTGCAGCTGTTCAAGGCATCCCAAGGGGAGTACAAAAGTGCAACAACATGGCAGCTTTCACAGCTTTTTCCTTGGCACCATCCCTATACCTAGGCTGATTTATCTGCCTAGGGTTAGGGTTAGAGTGCAGCCTAGGGCTTGGATTTCTTTAACCAGGAAGCCCTGAGTTCCAGGCTTACTTCATCTGCCAAAGGCATCCCAAAGGGAGTGCAGAAGTGCCACAACATGGCTGCTTTCACGGCTTTTCCCTTAGGAAGAACCCTAATACCCGGCTGATTTACCTTCCTAGGGTTACTGTTAGGCTTAGGCCTAGGACTTTTAAAACCAGGAAGCCCTGGGCTCCAGGCACACTGCAGCTGCAAAAGGCATCCCAAGGGGAGCGCAAAAGTGACGCAACTTGGCTGCCACCACTGATATTTCCAAGAGAGCATCCCGAACCATAGGCTGATTTTCCTTCCTAGGGTTAAGGTTTGAGTTACGCCTAGGGTAAGGGTCTATTAACCAGAAAGCCCTGAGTTCCAAGAACACAGCAGCTGCGAAGGACTAGCCAAGAAGAGCGCAAAAGTACCACAACATGCCTGCCTCCACAGCTTTTTCCTTGGGGACATGCCTAATTCCTGGCTGATTTGCCTTTCTCGTCTTAGGGTTGGGGTTCGGCCTAGGGCTAGGATTTTTAAAAGCAGGAAGCCCTGAGTTCCAGGCACACTGGAGCTGTGAAAGGCATCCAAAAGGGAGTGCAAAAGTGCCACAACATGGCTGCTTTCACGGCTTTTCCCTTAGGAAGAACCCTAATACCCGGCTGATTTACCTTCCTAGGGTTACTGTTAGGCTTAGGCCTAGGACTTTTAAAACCAGGAAGCCCTGGGCTCCAGGCACACTGCAGCTGCGAAAGGCATCCCAAGGGGAGCGCAAAAGTGACGCAACTTGGCTGCCACCACTGATATTTCCATGAGACCATCCCGAACCATAGGCAGATTTTCCTTCCTAGGGTTAAGGTTTGAGTTACGCCTAGGGTAAGGGTTCTATTAACCAGAAAGCCCTGAGTTCCAAGAACACAGCAGCTGCGAAGGACTAGCCAAGAAGAGCGCAAAAGTACCACAACATGCCTGCCTCCACAGCTTTTTCCTTGGGGACATGCCTAATTCCTGGCTGATTTGCCTTTCTCGTCTTAGGGTTGGGGTTCGGCCTAGGGCTAGGATTTTTAAAAGCAGGAAGCCCTGAGTTCCAGGCACACTGCAGCTGTGAAAGGCATCCAAAAGGGAGTGCAAAAGTGCCACAACATGGCTGCTTTCACGGCTTTTCCCTTAGGAAGAACACTAATACCTGGCTGATTTACCTTCCTAGGGTTACTGTTAGGCTTAGGCCTAGGACTTTTAAAACCAGGAAGCCCTAGGCTCCAGGCACACTGCAGCTGTTCAAGGCATCCCAAGGGGAGTACAAAAGTGCAACAACATGGCAGCTTTCACAGCTTTTTCCTTGGCACCATCCCTATACCTAGGCTGATTTATCTGCCTAGGGTTAGGGTTAGGCTTCAGCCTAGGGCTTGAATTTTTTTTACCAGGAAGCCCTGAGTTCCAGGCTTACTTCATCTGCCAAAGGCATCCCAAAGGGAGTGCAGAAGTGCCACAACATGGCTGCTTTCATGGCTTTTCCCTTAGGAAGAACCCTAATACTCGGCTGATTTACCTTCCTAGGGTTACTGTTAGGCTTAGGCCTAGGACTTTTAAAACCAGGAAGCCCTGGGCTCCAGGCACACTGCAGCTGCGAAAGGCATCCCAAGGGGAGCGCAAAAGTGACGCAACTTGGCTGCCACCACTGATATTTCCATGAGACCATCCCGAACCATAGGCTGATTTTCCTTCCTAGGGTTAAGGTTTGAGTTACGCCTAGGGTAAGGGTCTATTAACCAGAAAGCCCTGAGTTCCAAGAACACAGCAGCTGCGAAGGACTAGCCAAGAAGAGCGCAAAAGTACCACAACATGCCTGCCTCCACAGCTTTTTCCTTGGGGACATGCCTAATTCCTGGCTGATTTGCCTTTCTCGTCTTAGGGTTGGGGTTTGGACTAGGGCTAGGATTTTTAAAATCAGGAATCCCTGAGTTCCAGGCACACTGGAGCTGTGAAAGGCATCCAAAAGGGAGTGCAAAAGTGCCACAACATGGCTGCTTTCACGGCTTTTTCCTTGGCAAGACGCCTAACACCAGGCTGATTTCCCTTCCCAGGGTTACTGTTAGGCTTTGGCCTAGGGCTAGGATTTTTAAAACTAGGAAGCCCTTAGCTCCAGGCACACTGCAGCTGTTCAAGGCATCCCAAGGGGAGTACAAAAGTGCAACAACATGGCAGCTTTCACAGCTTTTTCCTTGGCACCATCCCTATACCTAGGCTGATTTATCTGCTAGGGTTAGGGTTAGGCTTCAGCCTAGGGCTTGAATTTTTTTTACCAGGAAGCCCTGAGTTCCAGGCTTACTTCATCTGCCAAAGGCATCCCAAAGGGAGTGCAGAAGTGCCACAACATGGCTGCTTTCACGGCTTTTCCCTTAGGAAGAACCCTAATACCCGGCTGATTTACCTTCCTAGGGTTACTGTTAGGCTTAGGCCTAGGACTTTTAAAACCAGGAAGCCCTGGGCTCCAGGCACACTGCAGCTGCAAAAGGCATCCCAAGGGGAGCGCAAAAGTGACGCAACTTGGCTGCCACTACTGATATTTCCATGAGACCATCCCGAACCATAGGCTGATTTTCCTTTCTAGGGTTAAGGTTTGAGTTACGCCTAGGGTAAGGGCTCTATTAACCAGAAAGCCCTGAGTTCCAAGAACACAGCAGCTGCGAAGGACTAGCCAAGAAGAGCGCAAAAGTACCACAACATGCCTGCCTCCACAGCTTTTTCCTTGGGGACATGCCTAATTCCTGGCTGATTTGCCTTTCTCGTCTTAGGGTTGGGGTTCGGCCTAGGGCTAGGATTTTTAAAAGCAGGAAGCCCTGAGTTCCAGGCACACTGGAGCTGTGAAAGGCATCCAAAAGGGAGTGCAAAAGTGCCACAACATGGCTGCTTTCACGGCTTTTTCCTTGGCAAGAAGCCTAACATCAGGCTGATTTACTTTCCCAGGGTTACTGTTAGGCTTAGGCCTAGGGCTAGGATTTTTAAAACTAGGAAGCCCTTAGCTCCAGGCACACTGCAGCTGTTCAAGGCATCCCAAGGGGAGTACAAAAGTGCAACAACATGGCAGCTTTCACAGCTTTTTCCTTGGCACCATCCCTATACCTAGGCTGATTTATCTGCCTAGGGTTAGGGTTAGAGTGCAGCCTAGGGCTTGGATTTCTTTAACCAGGAAGCCCTGAGTTCCAGGCTTACTTCATCTGCCAAAGGCATCCCAAAGGGAGTGCAGAAGTGCCACAACATGGCTGCTTTCACGGCTTTTCCCTTAGGAAGAACCATAATACCTGGCTGATTTACCTTCCTAGGGTTACTGTTAGGCTTAGGCCTAGGACTTTTAAAACCAGGAAGCCCTGGGCTCCAGGCACACTGCAGCTGCGAAAGGCATCCCAAGGGGAGCGCAAAAGTGACGCAACTTGGCTGCCACCACTGATATTTCCATGAGACCATCCCGAACCATAGGCTGATTTTCCTTTCTAGGGTTAAGGTTTGAGTTAAGCCTAGGGTAAGGGCTCTATTAACCAGAAAGCCCTGAGTTCCAAGAACACAGCAGCTGCGAAGGACTAGCCAAGAAGAGCGCAAAAGTACCACAACATGCCTGCCTCCACAGCTTTTTCCTTGGGGACATGCCTAATTCCTGGCTGATTTGCCTTTCTCGTCTTAGGGTTGGGGTTCGGCCTAGGGCTAGGATTTTTAAAAGCAGGAAGCCCTGAGTTCCAGGCACACTGCAGCTGTGAAAGGCATCCAAAAGGGAGTGCAAAAGTGCCACAACATGGCTGCTTTCACGGCTTTTTCCTTGGCAAGAAGCCTAACATCAGGCTGATTTACTTTCCCAGGGTTACTGTTAGGCTTAGGCCTAGGGCTAGGATTTTTAAAACTAGGAAGCCCTTAGCTCCAGGCACACTGCAGCTGTTCAAGGCATCCCAAGGGGAGTACAAAAGTGCAACAACATGGCAGCTTTCACAGCTTTTTCCTTGGCACCATCCCTATACCTAGGCTGATTTATCTGCCTAGGGTTAGGGTTAGAGTTCAGCCTAGGGCTTGGATTTCTTTAACCAGGAAGCCCTGAGTTCCAGGCTTACTTCATCCGCCAAAGGCATCCCAAAGGGAGTGCAGAAGTGCCACAACATGGCTGCTTTCACGGCTTTTCCCTTAGGAAGAACCCTAATACCTGGCTGATTTACCTTCCTAGGGTTACTGTTAGGCTTAGGCCTAGGACTTTTAAAACCAGGAAGCCCTGGGCTCCAGGCACACTGCAGCTGCGAAAGGCATCCCAAGGGGAGCGCAAAAGTGACGCAACTTGGCTGCCACCACTGATATTTCCATGAGACCATCCCGAACCATAGGCTGATTTTCCTTCCTAGGGTTAAGGTTTGAGTTACGCCTAGGGTAAGGGTTCTATTAACCAGAAAGCCCTGAGTTCCAAGAACACAGCAGCTGCGAAGGACTAGCCAAGAAGAGCGCAAAAGTACCACAACATGCCTGCCTCCACAGCTTTTTCCTTGGGGACATGCCTAATTCCTGGCTGATTTGCCTTTCTCGTCTTAGGGTTGGGGTTCGGCCTAGGGCTAGGATTTTTAAAAGCAGGAAGCCCTGAGTTCCAGGCACACTGGAGCTGTGAAAGGCATCCAAAAGGGAGTGCAAAAGTGCCACAACATGGCTGCTTTCACGGCTTTTCCCTTAGGAAGAACCCTAATACCTGGCTGATTTACCATCCTAGGGTTACTGTTAGGCTTAGGCCTAGGACTTTTAAAACCAGGAAGCCCTGGGCTCCAGGCACACTGCAGCTGCAAAAGGCATCCCAAGGGGAGCGCAAAAGTGACGCAACTTGGCTGCCACCACTGATATTTCCATGAGACCATCCCGAACCATAGGCTGATTTTCCTTCCTAGGGTTAAGGTTTGAGTTACGCCTAGGGTAAGGGTTCTATTAACCAGAAAGCCCTGAGTTCCAAGAACACAGCAGCTGCGAAGGACTAGCCAAAAAGAGCGCAAAAGTACCACAACATGCCTGCCTCCACAGCTTTTTCCTTGGGGACATGCCTAATTCCTGGCTGATTTGCCTTTCTCGTCTTAGGGTTGGGGTTCGGCCTAGGGCTAGGATTTTTAAAAGCAGGAAGCCCTGAGTTCCAGGCACACTGGAGCTGTGAAAGGCATCCAAAAGGGAGTGCAAAAGTGCCACAACATGGCTGCTTTCACGGCTTTTTCCTTGGTAAGACGCCTAACACCAGGCTGATTTCCCTTCCCAGGGTTAATGTTAGGCTTAGGCCTAGGACTAGGATTTTTAAAACTAGGAAGCCCTTAGCTCCAGGCACACTGCAGCTGTTCAAGGCATCCCAAGGGGAGTACAAAAGTGCAACAACATGGCAGCTTTCACAGCTTTTTCCTTGGCACCATCCCTATACCTAGGCTGATTTATCTGCCTACGGTTAGGGTTAGGGTTCAGCCTAGGGCTTGAATTTTTTTTACCAGGAAGCCCTGAGTTCCAGGCTTACTTCATCTGCCAAAGGCATCCCAAAGGGAGTGCAGAAGTGCCACAACATGGCTGCTTTCATGGCTTTTCCCTTAGGAAGAACCCTAATACCCGGCTGATTTACCTTCCTAGGGTTACTGTTAGGCTTAGGCCTAGGACTTTTAAAACCAGGAAGCCCTGGGCTCCAGGCACACTGCAGCTGCAAAAGGCATCCCAAGGGGAGTGCAAAAGTGACGCAACTTGGCTGCCACCACTGATATTTCCATGAGACCATCCCGAACCATAGGCTGATTTTCCTTCCTAGGGTTAAGGTTTGAGTTACGCCTAGGGTAAGGGTCTATTAACCAGAAAGCCCTGAGTTCCAAGAACACAGCAGCTGCGAAGGACTAGCCAAGAAGAGCGCAAAAGTACCACAACATGCCTGCCTCCACAGCTTTTTCCTTGGGGACATGCCTAATTCCTGGCTGATTTGCCTTTCTCGTCTTAGGGTTGGGGTTCGGCCTAGGGCTAGGATTTTTAAAATCAGGAAGCCCTGAGTTCCAGGCACACTGGAGCTGTGAAAGGCATCCAAAAGGGAGTGCAAAAGTGCCACAACATGGCTGCTTTCACGGCTTTTTCCTTGGCAAGACGCCTAACACAAGGCTGATTTCCCTTCCCAGGGTTACTGTTAGGCTTAGGCCTAGGGCTAGGATTTTTAAAACTAGGAAGCCCTTAGCTCCAGGCACACTGCAGCTGTTCAAGGCATCCCAAGGGGAGTACAAAAGTGCAACAACATGGCAGCTTTCACAGCTTTTTCCTTGGCACCATCCCTATACATAGGCTGATTTATCTGCCTAGGGTTAGGGTTAGGCTTCAGCCTAGGGTTTGAATTTTTTTTACCAGGAAGCCCTGAGTTCCAGGCTTACTTCATCTGCCAAAGGCATCCCAAAGGGAGTGCAGAAGTGCCACAACATGGCTGCTTTCACGGCTTTTCCCTTAGGTAGAACCCTAATACCCGGCTGATTTACATTCCTAGGGTTACTGTTAGGTTTAGGCCTAGGACTTTTAAAACCAGGAAGCCCTGGGCTCCAGGCACACTGCAGCTGCAAAAGGCATCCCAAGGGGAGCGCAAAAGTGACGCAACTTGGCTGCCACTACTGATATTTCCATGAGACCATCCCGAACCATAGGCTGATTTTCCTTCCTAGGGTTAAGGTTTGAGTTACGCCTAGGGTTAGGGCTCTATTAACCAGAAAGCCCTGAGTTCCAAGAACACAGCAGCTGCGAAGGACTAGCCAAGAAGAGCGCAAAAGTAGCACAACATGCCTGCCTCCACAGCTTTTTCCTTGGGGACATGCCTAATTCCTGGCTTATTTGCCTTTCTCGTCTTAGGGTTGGGGTTCGGCCTAGGGCTAGGATTTTTAAAATCAGGAAGCCCTGAGTTCCAGGCACACTGGAGCTGTGAAAGGCATCCAAAAGGGAGTGCAAAAGTGCCACAACATGGCTGCTTTCACGGCTTTTCCCTTAGGAAGAACCCTAATACCCGGCTGATTTACCTTCCTAGGGTTACTGTTAGGCTTAGGCCTAGGACTTTTAAAACCAGGAAGCCCTGGGCTCCAGGCACACTGCAGCTGCGAAAGGCATCCCAAGGGGAGTACAAAAGTGCAACAACATGGCAGCTTTCACAGCTTTTTCCTTGGCAAGACGCCTAACACCAGGCTGATTTCCCTTCCCAGGGTTACTGTTAGGCTTAGGCCTAGGGCTAGGATTTTTAAAACTAGGAAGCCCTTAGCTCCAGGCACACTGCAGCTGTTCAAGGCATCCCAAGGGGAGTACAAAAGTGCAACAACATGGCAGCTTTCACAGCTTTTTCCTTGGCACCATCCCTATACCTAGGCTGATTTATCTGCCTAGGGTTAGGGTTAGAGTGCAGCCTAGGGCTTGGATTTCTTTAACCAGGAAGCCCTGAGTTCCAGGCTTACTTCATCTGCCAAAGGCATCCCAAAGGGAGTGCAGAAGTGCCACAACATGGCTGCTTTCACGGCTTTTCCCTTAGGTAGAACCCTAATACCCGGCTGATTTACCTTCCTAGGGTTACTGTTAGGCTTAGGCCTAGGACTTTTAAAACCAGGAAGCCCTGGGCTCCAGGCACACTGCAGCTGCAAAAGGCATCCCAAGGGGAGCGCAAAAGTGACGCAACTTGGCTGCCACCACTGATATTTCCATGAGACCATCCCGAACCATAGGCTGATTTTCCTTCCTAGGGTTAAGGTTTGAGTTACGCCTAGGGTAAGGGCTCTATTAACCAGAAAGCCCTGAGTTCCAAGAACACAGCAGCTGCGAAGGACTAGCCAAGAAGAGCGCAAAAGTACCACAACATGCCTGCCTCCACAGCTTTTTCCTTGGGGACATGCCTAATTCCTGGCTGATTTGCCTTTCTCGTCTTAGGGTTGGGGTTCGGCCTAGGGCTAGGATTTTTAAAATCAAGAAGCCCTGAGTTCCAGGCACACTGGAGCTGTGAAAGGCATCCAAAAGGGAGTGCAAAAGTGCCACAACATGGCTGCTTTCACGGCTTTTTCCTTGGCAAGACGCCTAACACCAGGCTGATTTCCCTTCCCAGGGTTACTGTTAGGCTTAGGCCTAGGGCTAGGATTTTTAAAACTAGGAAGCCCTTAGCTCCAGGCACACTGCAGCTGTTCAAGGCATCCCAAGGGGAGTACAAAAGTGCAACAACATGGCAGCTTTCACAGCTTTTTCCTTGGCACCATCCCTATACCTAGGCTGATTTATCTGCCTAGGGTTAGGGTTAGGGTTCAGCCTAGGGCTTGAATTTTTTTTACCAGGAAGCCCTGAGTTCCAGGCTTACTTCATCTGCCAAAGGCATCCCAAAGGGAGTGCAGAAGTGCCACAACATGGCTGCTTTCACGGCTTTTCCCTTAGGAAGAACCCTAATACCCGGCTGATTTACCTTCCTAGGGTTACTGTTAGGCTTAGGCCTAGGACTTTTAAAACCAGGAAGCCCTGGGCTCCAGGCACACTGCAGCTGCGGAAGGCATCCCAAGGGGAGCGCAAAAGTGACGCAACTTGGCTGCCACCACTGATATTTCCATGAGACCATCCCGAACCATAGGCTGATTTTCCTTCCTAGGGTTAAGGTTTGAGTTACGCCTAGGGTAAGGGCTCTATTAACCAGAAAGCCCTGAGTTCCAAGAACACAGCAGCTGCGAAGGACTAGCCAAGAAGAGCGCAAAAGTACCACAACATGCCTGCCTCCACAGCTTTTTCCTTGGGGACATGCCTAATTCCTGGCTGATTTGCCTTTCTCGTCTTAGGGTTGGGGTTCGGCCTAGGGCTAGGATTTTTAAAAGCAGGAAGCCCTGAGTTCCAGGCACACTGCAGCTGTGAAAGGCATCCAAAAGGGAGTGCAAAAGTGCCACAACATGGCTGCTTTCACGGCTTTTTCCTTGGCAAGACGCCTAACACCAGGCTGATTTCCCTTCCCAGGGTTACTGTTAGGCTTAGGCCTAGGGCTAGGATTTTTAAAACTAGGAAGCCCTTAGCTCCAGGCACACTGCAGCTGTTCAAGGCATCCCAAGGGGAGTACAAAAGTGCAACAACATGGCAGCTTTCACAGCTTTTTCCTTGGCACCATCCCTATACCTAGGCTGATTTATCTGCCTAGGGTTAGGGTTAGAGTGCAGCCTAGGGCTTGGATTTCTTTAACCAGGAAGCCCTGAGTTCCAGGCTTACTTCATCTGCCAAAGGCATCCCAAAGGGAGTGCAGAAGTGCCACAACATGGCTGCTTTCACGGCTTTTCCCTTAGGTAGAACCCTAATACCCGGCTGATTTACCTTCCTAGGGTTACTGTTAGGCTTAGGCCTAGGACTTTTAAAACCAGGAAGCCCTGGGCTCCAGGCACACTGCAGCTGCAAAAGGCATCCCAAGGGGAGCGCAAAAGTGACGCAACTTGGCTGCCACCACTGATATTTCCATGAGACCATCCCGAACCATAGGCTGATTTTCCTTCCTAGGGTTAAGGTTTGAGTTACGCCTAGGGTAAGGGTTCTATTAACCAGAAAGCCCTGAGTTCCAAGAACACAGCAGCTGCGAAGGACTAGCCAAGAAGAGCGCAAAAGTACCACAACATGCCTGCCTCCACAGCTTTTTCCTTGGGGACATGCCTAATTCCTGGCTGATTTGCCTTTCTCGTCTTAGGGTTGGGGTTCGGCCTAGGGCTAGGATTTTTAAAAGCAGGAAGCCCTGAGTTCCAGGCACACTGGAGCTGTGAAAGGCATCCAAAAGGGAGTGCAAAAGTGCCACAACATGGCTGCTTTCACGGCTTTTTCCTTGGCAAGACGCCTAACACCAGGCTGATTTCCCTTCCCAGGGTTACTGTTAGGCTTTGGCCTAGGGCTAGGATTTTTAAAACTAGGAAGCCCTTAGCTCCAGGCACACTGCAGCTGTTCAAGGCATCCCAAGGGGAGTACAAAAGTGCAACAACATGGCAGCTTTCACAGCTTTTTCCTTGGCACCATCCCTATACCTAGGCTGATTTATCTGCCTAGGGTTAGGGTTAGGGTTCAGCCTAGGGCTTGAATTTTTTTTACCAGGAAGCCCTGAGTTCCAGGCTTACTTCATCTGCCAAAGGCATCCCAAAGGGAGTGCAGAAGTGCCACAACATGGCTGCTTTCACGGCTTTTCCCTTAGGAAGAACCCTAATACCCGGCTGATTTACCTTCCTAGGGTTACTGTTAGGCTTAGGCCTAGGACTTTTAAAACCAGGAAGCCCTGGGCTCCAGGCACACTGCAGCTGCGGAAGGCATCCCAAGGGGAGCGCAAAAGTGACGCAACTTGGCTGCCACCACTGATATTTCCATGAGACCATCCCGAACCATAGGCTGATTTTCCTTCCTAGGGTTAAGGTTTGAGTTACGCCTAGGGTAAGGGCTCTATTAACCAGAAAGCCCTGAGTTCCAAGAACACAGCAGCTGCGAAGGACTAGCCAAGAAGAGCGCAAAAGTACCACAACATGCCTGCCTCCACAGCTTTTTCCTTGGGGACATGCCTAATTCCTGGCTGATTTGCCTTTCTCGTCTTAGGGTTGGGGTTCGGCCTAGGGCTAGGATTTTTAAAAGCAGGAAGCCCTGAGTTCCAGGCACACTGGAGCTGTGAAAGGCATCCAAAAGGGAGTGCAAAAGTGCCACAACATGGCTGCTTTCACGGCTTTTCCCTTAGGAAGAACCCTAATACCCGGCTGATTTACCTTCCTAGGGTTACTGTTAGGCTTAGGCCTAGGACTTTTAAAACCAGGAAGCCCTGGGCTCCAGGCACACTGCAGCTGCAAAAGGCATCCCAAGGGGAGCGCAAAAGTGACGCAACTTGGCTGCCACCACTGATATTTCCATGAGACCATCCCGAACCATAGGCTGATTTTCCTTCCTAGGGTTAAGGTTTGAGTTACGCCTAGGGTAAGGGTTCTATTAACCAGAAAGCCCTGAGTTCCAAGAACACAGCAGCTGCGAAGGACTAGCCAAGAAGAGCGCAAAAGTACCACAACATGCCTGCCTCCACAGCTTTTTCCTTGGGGACATGCCTAATTCCTGGCTGATTTGCCTTTCTCGTCTTAGGGTTGGGGTTCGGCCTAGGGCTAGGATTTTTAAAAGCAGGAAGCCCTGAGTTCCAGGCACACTGGAGCTGTGAAAGGCATCCAAAAGGGAGTGCAAAAGTGCCACAACATGGCTGCTTTCACGGCTTTTCCCTTAGGAAGAACCCTAATACCTGGCTGATTTACCTTCCTAGGGTTACTGTTAGGCTTAGGCCTAGGACTTTTAAAACCAGGAAGCCCTAGGCTCCAGGCACACTGCAGCTGCAAAAGGCATCCCAAGGGGAGCGCAAAAGTGACGCAACTTGGCTGCCACCACTGATATTTCCATGAGACCATCCCGAACCATAGGCTGATTTTCCTTCCTAGGGTTAAGGTTTGAGTTACGCCTAGGGTAAGGGTTCTATTAACCAGAAAGCCCTGAGTTCCAAGAACACAGCAGCTGCGAAGGACTAGCCAAGAAGAGCGCAAAAGTACCACAACATGCCTGCCTCCACAGCTTTTTCCTTGGGGACATGCCTAATTCCTGGCTGATTTGCCTTTCTCGTCTTAGGGTTGGGGTTCGGCCTAGGGCTAGGATTTTTAAAAGCAGGAAGCCCTGAGTTCCAGGCACACTGGAGCTGTGAAAGGCATCCAAAAGGGAGTGCAAAAGTGCCACAACATGGCTGCTTTCACGGCTTTTTCCTTGGCAAGACGCCTAACACCAGGCTGATTTCCCTTCCCAGGGTTACTGTTAGGCTTAGGCCTAGGGCTAGGATTTTTAAAACTAGGAAGCCCTTAGCTCCAGGCACACTGCAACTGTTCAAGGCATCCCAAGGGGAGTACAAAAGTGCAACAACATGGCAGCTTTCACAGCTTTTTCCTTGGCACCATCCCTATACCTAGGCTGATTTATCTGCCTAGGGTTAGGGTTAGGCTTCAGCCTAGGGCTTGAATTTTATTTACCAGGAAGCCCTGAGTTCCAGGCTTACTTCATCTGCCAAAGGCATCCCAAAGGGAGTGCAGAAGTGCCACAACATGGCTGCTTTCACGGCTTTTCCCTTAGGAAGAACCCTAATACTCGGCTGATTTACCTTCCTAGGGTTACTGTTAGGCTTAGGCCTAGGACTTTTAAAACCAGGAAGCCCTGGGCTCCAGGCACACTGCAGCTGCGAAAGGCATCCCAAGGGGAGCGCAAAAGTGACGCAACTTGGCTGCCACCACTGATATTTCCAAGAGAGCATCCCGAACCATAGGCTGATTTTCCTTCCTAGGGTTAAGGTTTGAGTTACGCCTAGGGTAAGGGTCTATTAACCAGCAAGCCCTGAGTTCCAAGAACACAGCAGCTGCGAAGGACTAGCCAAGAAGAGCGCAGAAGTACCACAACATGCCTGCCTCCACAGCTTTTTCCTTGGGGACATGCCTAATTCCTGGCTGATTTGCCTTTCTCGTCTTAGGGTTGGGGTTTGGACTAGGGCTAGGATTTTTAAAATCAGGAATCCCTGAGTTCCAGGCACACTGGAGCTGTGAAAGGCATCCAAAAGGGAGTGCAAAAGTGCCACAACATGGCTGCTTTCACGGCTTTTTCCTTGGCAAGACGCCTAACACCAGGCTGATTTCCCTTCCCAGGGTTAATGTTAGGCTTAGGCCTAGGGCTAGGATTTTTGAAACTAGGAAGCCCTTAGCTCCAGGCACACTGCAGCTGTTCAAGGCATCCCAAGGGGAGTACAAAAGTGCAACAACATGGCAGCTTTCACAGCTTTTTCCTTGGCAACATCCCTATACCTAGGCTGATTTATCTGCCTAGGGTTAGGGTTAGAATGCAGCCTAGGGCTTGGATTTCTTTAACCAGGAAGCCCTGAGTTCCAGGCTTACTTCATCTGCCAAAGGCATCCCAAAGGGAGTGCAGAAGTGCCACAACATGGCTGCTTTCACGGCTTTTCCCTTAGGAAGAACCCTAATACCTGGCTGATTTACCTTCCTAGGGTTACTGTTAGGCTTAGGCCTAGGACTTTTAAAACCAGGAAGCCCTGGGCTCCAGGCACACTGCAGCTGCGAAAGGCATCCCAAGGGGAGCGCAAAAGTGACGCAACTTGGCTGCCACCACTGATATTTCCAAGAGAGCATCCCGAACCATAGGCTGATTTTCCTTCCTAGGGTTAAGGTTTGAGTTACGCCTAGGGTAAGGGTCTATTAACCAGAAAGCCCTGAGTTCCAAGAACACAGCAGCTGCGAAGGACTAGCCAAGAAGAGCGCAAAAGTACCACAACATGCCTGCCTCCACAGCTTTTTCCTTGGGGACATGCCTAATTCCTGGCTGATTTGCCTTTCTCGTCTTAGGGTTGGGGTTTGGACTAGGGCTAGGATTTTTAAAATCAGGAATCCCTGAGTTCCAGGCACACTGGAGCTGTGAAAGGCATCCAAAAGGGAGTGCAAAAGTGCCACAACATGGCTGCTTTCACGGCTTTTCCCTTAGGAAGAACCCTAATACCCGGCTGATTTACCTTCCTAGGGTTACTGTTAGGCTTAGGCCTAGGACTTTTAAAACCAGGAAGCCCTGGGCTCCAGGCACACTGCAGCTGCGAAAGGCATCCCAAGGGGAGCGCAAAAGTGACGCAACTTGGCTGCCACCACTGATATTTCCATGAGACCATCCCGAACCATAGGCTGATTTTCCTTCCTAGGGTTAAGGTTTGAGTTACGCCTAGGGTAAGGGTTCTATTAACCAGAAAGCCCTGAGTTCCAAGAACACAGCAGCTGCGAAGGACTAGCCAAGAAGAGCGCAAAAGTACCACAACATGCCTGCCTCCACAGCTTTTTCCTTGGGGACATGCCTAATTCCTGGCTGATTTGCCTTTCTCGTCTTAGGGTTGGGGTTCGGCCTAGGGCTAGGATTTTTAAAAGCAGGAAGCCCTGAGTTCCAGGCACACTGGAGCTGTGAAAGGCATCCAAAAGGGAGTGCAAAAGTGCCACAACATGGCTGCTTTCACGGCTTTTTCCTTGGCAAGACGCCTAACACCAGGCTGATTTCCATTCCCAGGGTTACTGTTAGGCTTAGGCCTAGGGCTAGGATTTTTAAAACTAGGAAGCCCTTAGCTCCAGGCACACTGCAGCTGTTCAAGGCATCCCAAGGGGAGTACAAAAGTGCAACAACATGGCAGCTTTCACAGCTTTTTCCTTGGCACCATCCCTATACCTAGGCTGATTTATCTGCCTAGGGTTAGGGTTAGGCTTCAGCCTAGGGCTTGGATTTCTTTAACCAGGAAGCCCTGAGTTCCAGGCTTACTTCATCTGCCAAAGGCATCCCAAAGGGAGTGCAGAAGTGCCACAACATGGCTGCTTTCATGGCTTTTCCCTTAGGAAGAACCCTAATACTCGGCTGATTTACCTTCCTAGGGTTACTGTTAGGCTTAGGCCTAGGACTTTTAAAACCAGGAAGCCCTGGGCTCCAGGCACACTGCAGCTGCGAAAGGCATCCCAAGGGGAGCGCAAAAGTGACGCAACTTGGCTGCCACCACTGATATTTCCATGAGAGCATCCCGAACCATAGGCTGATTTTCCTTCCTAGGGTTAAGGTTTGAGTTACGCCTAGGGTAAGGGTCTATTAACCAGAAAGCCCTGAGTTCCAAGAACACAGCAGCTGTGAAGGACTAGCCAAGAAGAGCGCAAAAGTACCACAACATGCCTGCCTCCACAGCTTTTTCCTTGGGGACATGCCTAATTCCTGGCTGATTTGCCTTTCTCGTCTTAGGGTTGGGGTTTGGACTAGGGCTAGGATTTTTAAAATCAGGAATCCCTGAGTTCCAGGCACACTGGAGCTGTGAAAGGCATCCAAAAGGGAGTGCAAAAGTGCCACAACATGGCTGCTTTCACGGCTTTTTCCTTGGCAAGACACCTAACACCAGGCTGATTTCCCTTCCCAGGGTTACTGTTAGGCTTTGGCCTAGGGCTAGGATTTTTAAAACTAGGAAGCCCTTAGCTCCAGGCACACTGCAGCTGTTCAAGGCATCCCAAGGGGAGTACAAAAGTGCAACAACATGGCAGCTTTCACAGCTTTTTCCTTGGCACCATCCCTATACCTAGGCTGATTTATCTGCTAGGGTTAGGGTTAGGGTTCAGCCTAGGGCTTGAATTTTTTTTACCAGGAAGCCCTGAGTTCCAGGCTTACTTCATCTGCCAAAGGCATCCCAAAGGGAGTGCAGAAGTGCCACAACATGGCTGCTTTCACGGCTTTTCCCTTAGGAAGAACCCTAATACCCGGCTGATTTACCTTCCTAGGGTTACTGTTAGGCTTAGGCCTAGGACTTTTAAAACCAGGAAGCCCTGGGCTCCAGGCACACTGCAGCTGCGGAAGGCATCCCAAGGGGAGCGCAAAAGTGACGCAACTTGGCTGCCACCACTGATATTTCCATGAGACCATCCCGAACCATAGGCTGATTTTCCTTCCTAGGGTTAAGGTTTGAGTTACGCCTAGGGTAAGGGTCTATTAACCAGAAAGCCCTGAGTTCCAAGAACACAGCAGCTGCGAAGGACTAGCCAAGAAGAGCGCAAAAGTAGCACAACATGCCTGCCTCCACAGCTTTTTCCTTGGGGACATGCCTAATTCCTGGCTGATTTGCCTTTCTCGTCTTAGGGTTGGGGTTCGGCCTAGGGCTAGGATTTTTAAAATCAGGAAGCCCTGAGTTCCAGGCACACTGGAGCTGTGAAAGGCATCCAAAAGGGAGTGCAAAAGTGCCACAACATGGCTGCTTTCACGGCTTTTCCCTTAGGAAGAACCCTAATACCCGGCTGATTTACCTTCCTAGGGTTACTGTTAGGCTTAGGCCTAGGACTTTTAAAACCAGGAAGCCCTGGGCTCCAGGCACACTGCAGCTGCGAAAGGCATCCCAAGGGGAGCGCAAAAGTGACGCAACTTGGCTGCCACCACTGATATTTCCATGAGACCATCCCGAACCATAGGCTGATTTTCCTTCCTAGGGTTAAGGTTTGAGTTACGCCTAGGGTAAGGGCTCTATTAACCAGAAAGCCCTGAGTTCCAAGAACACAGCAGCTGCGAAGGACTAGCCAAGAAGAGCGCAAAAGTACCACAACATGCCTGCCTCCACAGCTTTTTCCTTGGGGACATGCCTAATTCCTGGCTGATTTGCCTTTCTCGTCTTAGGGTTGGGGTTCGGCCTAGGGCTAGGATTTTTAAAAGCAGGAAGCCCTGAGTTCCAGGCACACTGGAGCTGTGAAAGGCATCCAAAAGGGAGTGCAAAAGTGCCACAACATGGCTGCTTTCACGGCTTTTTCCTTGGCAAGACGCCTAACACCAGGCTGATTTCCCTTCCCAGGGTTACTGTTAGGCTTAGGCCTAGGGCTAGGATTTTTAAAACTAGGAAGCCCTTAGCTCCAGGCACACTGCAGCTGTTCAAGACATCCTAAGGGGAGTACAAAAGTGCAACAACATGGCAGCTTTCACAGCTTTTTCCTTGGCACCATCCCTATACCTAGGCTGATTTATCTGCCTAGGGTTAGGGTTAGGCTTCAGCCTAGGGCTTGAATTTTTTTTACCAGGAAGCCCTGAGTTCCAGGCTTACTTCATCTGCCAAAGGCATCCCAAAGGGAGTGCAGAAGTGCCACAACATGGCTGCTTTCATGGCTTTTCCCTTAGGAAGAACCCTAATACTCGGCTGATTTACCTTCCTAGGGTTACTGTTAGGCTTAGGCCTAGAACTTTTAAAACCAGGAAGCCCTGGGCTCCAGGCACACTGCAGCTGCGGAAGGCATCCCAAGGGGAGCGCAAAAGTGACGCAACTTGGCTGCCACCACTGATATTTCCATGAGACCATCCCGAACCATAGGCTGATTTTCCTTCCTAGGGTTAAGGTTTGAGTTACGCCTAGGGTAAGGGTCTATTAACCAGAAAGCCCTGAGTTCCAAGAACACAGCAGCTGCGAAGGACTAGCCAAGAAGAGCGCAAAAGTACCACAACATGCCTGCCTCCACAGCTTTTTCCTTGGGGACATGCCTAATTCCTGGCTGATTTGCCTTTCTCGTCTTAGGGTTGGGGTTTGGACTAGGGCTAGGATTTTTAAAATCAGGAATCCCTGAGTTCCAGGCACACTGGAGCTGTGAAAGGCATCCAAAAGGGAGTGCAAAAGTGCCACAACATGGCTGCTTTCACGGCTTTTTCCTTGGCAAGACGCCTAACACCAGGCTGATTTCCCTTCCCAGGGTTACTGTTAGGCTTTGGCCTAGGGCTAGGATTTTTAAAACTAGGAAGCCCTTAGCTCCAGGCACACTGCAGCTGTTCAAGGCATCCCAAGGGGAGTACAAAAGTGCAACAACATGGCAGCTTTCACAGCTTTTTCCTTGGCACCATCCCTATACCTAGGCTGATTTATCTGCTAGGGTTAGGGTTAGGGTTCAGCCTAGGGCTTGAATTTTTTTTACCAGGAAGCCCTGAGTTCCAGGCTTACTTCATCTGCCAAAGGCATCCCAAAGGGAGTGCAGAAGTGCCACAACATGGCTGCTTTCACGGCTTTTCCCTTAGGAAGAACCCTAATACCCGGCTGATTTACCTTCCTAGGGTTACTGTTAGGCTTAGGCCTAGGACTTTTAAAACCAGGAAGCCCTGGGCTCCAGGCACACTGCAGCTGCGAAAGGCATCCCAAGGGGAGCGCAAAAGTGACGCAACTTGGCTGCCACCACTGATATTTCCATGAGACCATCCCGAACCATAGGCTGATTTTCCTTCCTAGGGTTAAGGTTTGAGTTAAGCCTAGGGTAAGGGCTCTATTAACCAGAAAGCCCTGAGTTCCAAGAACACAGCAGCTGCGAAGGACTAGCCAAGAAGAGCGCAAAAGTACCACAACATGCCTGCCTCCACAGCTTTTTCCTTGGGGACATGCCTAATTCCTGGCTGATTTGCCTTTCTCGTCTTAGGGTTGGGGTTCGGCCTAGGGCTAGGATTTTTAAAAGCAGGAAGCCCTGAGTTCCAGGCACACTGCAGCTGTGAAAGGCATCCAAAAGGGAGTGCAAAAGTGCCACAACATGGCTGCTTTCACGGCTTTTTCCTTGGCAAGAAGCCTAACACCAGGCTGATTTCCCTTCCCAGGGTTAATGTTAGGCTTAGGCCTAGGGCTAGGATTTTTAAAACTAGGAAGCCCTTAGCTCCAGGCACACTGCAGCTGTTCAAGGCATCCCAAGGGGAGTACAAAAGTGCAACAACATGGCAGCTTTCACAGCTTTTTCCTTGGCAACATCCCTATACCTAGGCTGATTTATCTGCCTAGGGTTAGGGTTAGAGTGCAGCCTAGGGCTTGGATTTCTTTAACCAGGAAGCCCTGAGTTCCAGGCTTACTTCATCTGCCAAAGGCATCCCAAAGGGAGTGCAGAAGTGCCACAACATGGCTGCTTTCACGGCTTTTCCCTTAGGAAGAACCCTAATACCTGGCTGATTTACCTTCCTAGGGTTACTGTTAGGCTTAGGCCTAGGACTTTTAAAACCAGGAAGCCCTGGGCTCCAGGCACACTGCAGCTGCGAAAGGCATCCCAAGGGGAGCGCAAAAGTGACGCAACTTGGCTGCCACCACTGATATTTCCGAGAGAGCATCCCGAACCATAGGCTGATTTTCCTTCCTAGGGTTAAGGTTTGAGTTACGCCTAGGGTAAGGGTCTATTAACCAGAAAGCCCTGAGTTCCAAGAACACAGCAGCTGCGAAGGACTAGCCAAGAAGAGCGCAAAAGTACCACAACATGCCTGCCTCCACAGCTTTTTCCTTGGGGACATGCCTAATTCCTGGCTGATTTGCCTTTCTCGTCTTAGGGTTGGGGTTCGGCCTAGGGCTAGGATTTTTAAAAGCAGGAAGCCCTGAGTTCCAGGCACACTGGAGCTGTGAAAGGCATCCAAAAGGGAGTGCAAAAGTGCCACAACATGGCTGCTTTCACGGCTTTTCCCTTAGGAAGAACCCTAATACCCGGCTGATTTACCTTCCTAGGGTTACTGTTAGGCTTAGGCCTAGGACTTTTAAAACCAGGAAGCCCTGGGCTCCAGGCACACTGCAGCTGCGAAAGGCATCCCAAGGGGAGCGCAAAAGTGACGCAACTTGGCTGCCACCACTGATATTTCCATGAGACCATCCCGAACCATAGGCAGATTTTCCTTCCTAGGGTTAAGGTTTGAGTTACGCCTAGGGTAAGGGTTCTATTAACCAGAAAGCCCTGAGTTCCAAGAACACAGCAGCTGCGAAGGACTAGCCAAGAAGAGCGCAAAAGTACCACAACATGCCTGCCTCCACAGCTTTTTCCTTGGGCACATGCCTAATTCCTGGCTGATTTGCCTTTCTCGTCTTAGGGTTGGGGTTCGGCCTAGGGCTAGGATTTTTAAAAGCAGGAAGCCCTGAGTTCCAGGCACACTGGAGCTGTGAAAGGCATCCAAAAGGGAGTGCAAAAGTGCCACAACATGGCTGCTTTCACGGCTTTTCCCTTAGGAAGAACCCTAATACCCGGCTGATTTACCTTCCTAGGGTTACTGTTAGGCTTAGGCCTAGGACTTTTAAAACCAGGAAGCCCTGGGCTCCAGGCACACTGCAGCTGCGAAAGGCATCCCAAGGGGAGCGCAAAAGTGACGCAACTTGGCTGCCACCACTGATATTTCCATGAGACCATCCCGAACCATAGGCTGATTTTCCTTCCTAGGGTTAAGGTTTGAGTTACGCCTAGGGTAAGGGCTCTATTAACCAGAAAGCCCTGAGTTCCAAGAACACAGCAGCTGCGAAGGACTAGCCAAGAAGAGCGCAAAAGTACCACAACATGCCTGCCTCCACAGCTTTTTCCTTGGGGACATGCCTAATTCCTGGCTGATTTGCCTTTCTTGTCTTAGGGTTGGGGTTCGGCCTAGGGCTAGGATTTTTAAAAGCAGGAAGCCCTGAGTTCCAGGCACACTGGAGCTGTGAAAGGCATCCAAAAGGGAGTGCAAAAGTGCCACAACATGGCTGCTTTCACGGCTTTTCCCTTAGGAAGAACCCTAATACCCGGCTGATTTACCTTCCTAGGGTTACTGTTAGGCTTCGGCCTAGGACTTTTAAAACCAGGAAGCCCTGGGCTCCAGGCACACTGCAGCTGCGAAAGGCATCCCAAGGGGAGCGCAAAAGTGACGCAACTTGGCTGCCACCACTGATATTTCCATGAGACCATCCCGAACCATAGGCAGATTTTCCTTCCTAGGGTTAAGGTTTGAGTTACGCCTAGGGTAAGGGTTCTATTAACCAGAAAGCCCTGAGTTCCAAGAACACAGCAGCTGCGAAGGACTAGCCAAGAAGAGCGCAAAAGTACCACAACATGCCTGCCTCCACAGCTTTTTCCTTGGGCACATGCCTAATTCCTGGCTGATTTGCCTTTCTCGTCTTAGGGTTGGGGTTCGGCCTAGGGCTAGGATTTTTAAAAGCAGGAAGCCCTGAGTTCCAGGCACACTGGAGCTGTGAAAGGCATCCAAAAGGGAGTGCAAAAGTGCCACAACATGGCTGCTTTCACGGCTTTTCCCTTAGGAAGAACCCTAATACCCGGCTGATTTACCTTCCTAGGGTTACTGTTAGGCTTAGGCCTAGGACTTTTAAAACCAGGAAGCCCTGGGCTCCAGGCACACTGCAGCTGCGAAAGGCATCCCAAGGGGAGCGCAAAAGTGACGCAACTTGGCTGCCACCACTGATATTTCCATGAGACCATCCCGAACCATAGGCTGATTTTCCTTCCTAGGGTTAAGGTTTGAGTTACGCCTAGGGTAAGGGTTCTATTAACCAGAAAGCCCTGAGTTCCAAGAACACAGCAGCTGCGAAGGACTAGCCAAGAAGAGCGCAAAAGTACCACAACATGCCTGCCTCCACAGCTTTTTCCTTGGGGACATGCCTAATTCCTGGCTGATTTGCCTTTCTTGTCTTAGGGTTGGGGTTCGGCCTAGGGCTAGGATTTTTAAAAGCAGGAAGCCCTGAGTTCCAGGCACACTGGAGCTGTGAAAGGCATCCAAAAGGGAGTGCAAAAGTGCCACAACATGGCTGCTTTCACGGCTTTTCCCTTAGGAAGAACCCTAATACCTGGCTGATTTACCTTCCTAGGGTTACTGTTAGGCTTAGGCCTAGGACTTTTAAAACCAGGAAGCCCTAGGCTCCAGGCACACTGCAGCTGCAAAAGGCATCCCAAGGGGAGCGCAAAAGTGACGCAACTTGGCTGCCACCACTGATATTTCCATGAGACCATCCCGAACCATAGGCTGATTTTCCTTCCTAGGGTTAAGGTTTGAGTTACGCCTAGGGTAAGGGTTCTATTAACCAGAAAGCCCTGAGTTCCAAGAACACAGCAGCTGCGAAGGACTAGCCAAGAAGAGCGCAAAAGTACCACAACATGCCTGCCTCCACAGCTTTTTCCTTGGGGACATGCCTAATTCCTGGCTGATTTGCCTTTCTCGTCTTAGGGTTGGGGTTCGGCCTAGGGCTAGGATTTTTAAAAGCAGGAAGCCCTGAGTTCCAGGCACACTGGAGCTGTGAAAGGCATCCAAAAGGGAGTGCAAAAGTGCCACAACATGGCTGCTTTCACGGCTTTTTCCTTGGCAAGACGCCTAACACCAGGCTGATTTCCCTTCCCAGGGTTACTGTTAGGCTTAGGCCTAGGGCTAGGATTTTTAAAACTAGGAAGCCCTTAGCTCCAGGCACACTGCAGCTGTTCAAGACATCCTAAGGGGAGTACAAAAGTGCAACAACATGGCAGCTTTCACAGCTTTTTCCTTGGCACCATCCCTATACCTAGGCTGATTTATCTGCCTAGGGTTAGGGTTAGGCTTCAGCCTAGGGCTTGAATTTTTTTTACCAGGAAGCCCTGAGTTCCAGGCTTACTTCATCTGCCAAAGGCATCCCAAAGGGAGTGCAGAAGTGCCACAACATGGCTGCTTTCATGGCTTTTCCCTTAGGAAGAACCCTAATACTCGGCTGATTTACCTTCCTAGGGTTACTGTTAGGCTTAGGCCTAGGACTTTTAAAACCAGGAAGCCCTGGGCTCCAGGCACACTGCAGCTGCGAAAGGCATCCCAAGGGGAGCGCAAAAGTGACGCAACTTGGCTGCCACCACTGATATTTCCATGAGAGCATCCCGAACCATAGGCTGATTTTCCTTCCTAGGGTTAAGGTTTGAGTTAAGCCTAGGGTAAGGGTCTATTAACCAGAAAGCCCTGAGTTCCAAGAACACAGCAGCTGCGAAGGACTAGCCAAGAAGAGCGCAAAAGTAGCACAACATGCCTGCCTCCACAGCTTTTTCCTTGGGGACATGCCTAATTCCTGGCTGATTTGCCTTTCTCGTCTTAGGGTTGGGGTTTGGACTAGGGCTAGGATTTTTAAAATCAGGAATCCCTGAGTTCCAGGCACACTGGAGCTGTGAAAGGCATCCAAAAGGGAGTGCAAAAGTGCCACAACATGGCTGCTTTCACGGCTTTTTCCTTGGCAAGACGCCTAACACCAGGCTGATTTCCCTTCCCAGGGTTACTGTTAGGCTTTGGCCTAGGGCTAGGATTTTTAAAACTAGGAAGCCCTTAGCTCCAGGCACACTGCAGCTGTTCAAGGCATCCCAAGGGGAGTACAAAAGTGCAACAACATGGCAGCTTTCACAGCTTTTTCCTTGGCACCATCCCTATACCTAGGCTGATTTATCTGCCTAGGGTTAGGGTTAGGGTTCAGCCTAGGGCTTGAATTTTTTTTACCAGGAAGCCCTGAGTTCCAGGCTTACTTCATCTGCCAAAGGCATCCCAAAGGGAGTGCAGAAGTGCCACAACATGGCTGCTTTCACGGCTTTTCCCTTAGGAAGAACCCTAATACCCGGCTGATTTACCTTCCTAGGGTTACTGTTAGGCTTAGGCCTAGGACTTTTAAAACCAGGAAGCCCTGGGCTCCAGGCACACTGCAGCTGCGGAAGGCATCCCAAGGGGAGCGCAAAAGTGACGCAACTTGGCTGCCACCACTGATATTTCCATGAGACCATCCCGAACCATAGGCTGATTTTCCTTCCTAGGGTTAAGGTTTGAGTTACGCCTAGGGTAAGGGTCTATTAACCAGAAAGCCCTGAGTTCCAAGAACACAGCAGCTGCGAAGGACTAGCCAAGAAGAGCGCAAAAGTACCACAACATGCCTGCCTCCACAGCTTTTTCCTTGGGGACATGCCTAATTCCTGGCTGATTTGCCTTTCTCGTCTTAGGGTTGGGGTTCGGCCTAGGGCTAGGATTTTTAAAAGCAGGAAGCCCTGAGTTCCAGGCACACTGGAGCTGTGAAAGGCATCCAAAAGGGAGTGCAAAAGTGCCACAACATGGCTGCTTTCACGGCTTTTCCCTTAGGAAGAACCCTAATACCCGGCTGATTTACCTTCCTAGGGTTACTGTTAGGCTTAGGCCTAGGACTTTTAAAACCAGGAAGCCCTGGGCTCCAGGCACACTGCAGCTGCGAAAGGCATCCCAAGGGGAGCGCAAAAGTGACGCAACTTGGCTGCCACCACTGATATTTCCATGAGACCATCCCGAACCATAGGCTGATTTTCCTTCCTAGGGTTAAGGTTTGAGTTAAGCCTAGGGTAAGGGCTCTATTAACCAGAAAGCCCTGAGTTCCAAGAACACAGCAGCTGCGAAGGACTAGCCAAGAAGAGCGCAAAAGTACCACAACATGCCTGCCTCCACAGCTTTTTCCTTGGGGACATGCCTAATTCCTGGCTGATTTGCCTTTCTCGTCTTAGGGTTGGGGTTCGGCCTAGGGCTAGGATTTTTAAAAGCAGGAAGCCCTGAGTTCCAGGCACACTGGAGCTGTGAAAGGCATCCAAAAGGGAGTGCAAAAGTGCCACAACATGGCTGCTTTCACGGCTTTTTCCTTGGCAAGAAGCCTAACACCAGGCTGATTTCCCTTCCCAGGGTTAATGTTAGGCTTAGGCCTAGGGCTAGGATTTTTAAAACTAGGAAGCCCTTAGCTCCAGGCACACTGCAGCTGTTCAAGGCATCCCAAGGGGAGTACAAAAGTGCAACAACATGGCAGCTTTCACAGCTTTTTCCTTGGCAACATCCCTATACCTAGGCTGATTTATCTGCCTAGGGTTAGGGTTAGAGTTCAGCCTAGGGCTTGGATTTCTTTAACCAGGAAGCCCTGAGTTCCAGGCTTACTTCATCTGCCAAAGGCATCCCAAAGGGAGTGCAGAAGTGCCACAACATGGCTGCTTTCACGGCTTTTCCCTTAGGAAGAACCCTAATACCTGGCTGATTTACCTTCCTAGGGTTACTGTTAGGCTTAGGCCTAGGACTTTTAAAACCAGGAAGCCCTGGGCTCCAGGCACACTGCAGCTGCGAAAGGCATCCCAAGGGGAGCGCAAAAGTGACGCAACTTGGCTGCCACCACTGATATTTCCATGAGACCATCCCGAACCATAGGCTGATTTTCCTTCCTAGGGTTAAGGTTTGAGTTACGCCTAGGGTAAGGGTTCTATTAACCAGAAAGCCCTGAGTTCCAAGAACACAGCAGCTGCGAAGGACTAGCCAAGAAGAGCGCAAAAGTACCACAACATGCCTGCCTCCACAGCTTTTTCCTTGGGGACATGCCTAATTCCTGGCTGATTTGCCTTTCTCGTCTTAGGGTTGGGGTTCGGCCTAGGGCTAGGATTTTTAAAAGCAGGAAGCCCTGAGTTCCAGGCACACTGCAGCTGTGAAAGGCATCCAAAAGGGAGTGCAAAAGTGCCACAACATGGCTGCTTTCACGGCTTTTCCCTTAGGAAGAACCCTAATACCTGGCTGATTTACCTTCCTAGGGTTACTGTTAGGCTTAGGCCAAGGACTTTTAAAACCAGGAAGCCCTGGGCTCCAGGCACACTGCAGCTGCAAAAGGCATCCCAAGGGGAGCGCAAAAGTGACGCAACTTGGCTGCCACCACTGATATTTCCATGAGACCATCCCGAACCATAGGCTGATTTTCCTTCCTAGGGTTAAGGTTTGAGTTACGCCTAGGGTAAGGGTTCTATTAACCAGAAAGCCCTGAGTTCCAAGAACACAGCAGCTGCGAAGGACTAGCCAAAAAGAGCGCAAAAGTACCACAACATGCCTGCCTCCACAGCTTTTTCCTTGGGGACATGCCTAATTCCTGGCTGATTTGCCTTTCTCGTCTTAGGGTTGGGGTTCGGCCTAGGGCTAGGATTTTTAAAAGCAGGAAGCCCTGAGTTCCAGGCACACTGGAGCTGTGAAAGGCATCCAAAAGGGAGTGCAAAAGTGCCACAACATGGCTGCTTTCACGGCTTTTTCCTTGGTAAGACGCCTAACACCAGGCTGATTTCCCTTCCCAGGGTTAATGTTAGGCTTAGGCCTAGGACTAGGATTTTTAAAACTAGGAAGCCCTTAGCTCCAGGCACACTGCAGCTGTTCAAGGCATCCCAAGGGGAGTACAAAAGTGCAACAACATGGCAGCTTTCACAGCTTTTTCCTTGGCACCATCCCTATACCTAGGCTGATTTATCTGCCTAGGGTTAGGGTTAGAGTGCAGCCTAGGGCTTGAATTTTTTTTACCAGGAAGCCCTGAGTTCCAGGCTTACTTCATCTGCCAAAGGCATCCCAAAGGGAGTGCAGAAGTGCCACAACATGGCTGCTTTCATGGCTTTTCCCTTAGGAAGAACCCTAATACCCGGCTGATTTACCTTCCTAGGGTTACTGTTAGGCTTAGGCCTAGGACTTTTAAAACCAGGAAGCCCTGGGCTCCAGGCACACTGCAGCTGCGAAAGGCATCCCAAGGGGAGCGCAAAAGTGACGCAACTTGGCTGCCACCACTGATATTTCCATGAGACCATCCCGAACCATAGGCTGATTTTCCTTCCTAGGGTTAAGGTTTGAGTTACGCCTAGGGTAAGGGTCTATTAACCAGAAAGCCCTGAGTTCCAAGAACACAGCAGCTGCGAAGGACTAGCCAAGAAGAGCGCAAAAGTACCACAACATGCCTGCCTCCACAGCTTTTTCCTTGGGGACATGCCTAATTCCTGGCTGATTTGCCTTTCTCGTCTTAGGGTTGGGGTTCGGCCTAGGGCTAGGATTTTTAAAAGCAGGAAGCCCTGAGTTCCAGGCACACTGGAGCTGTGAAAGGCATCCAAAAGGGAGTGCAAAAGTGCCACAACATGGCTGCTTTCACGGCTTTTTCCTTGGCAAGACGCCTAACACCAGGCTGATTTCCCTTCCCAGGGTTACTGTTAGGCTTAGGCCTAGGGCTAGGATTTTTAAAACTAGGAAGCCCTTAGCTCCAGGCACACTGCAGCTGTTCAAGGCATCCCAAGGGGAGTACAAAAGTGCAACAACATGGCAGCTTTCACAGCTTTTTCCTTGGCACCATCCCTATACCTAGGCTGATTTATCTGCCTAGGGTTAGGGTTAGGGTTCAGCCTAGGGCTTGAATTTTTTTTACCAGGAAGCCCTGAGTTCCAGGCTTACTTCATCTGCCAAAGGCATCCCAAAGGGAGTGCAGAAGTGCCACAACATGGCTGCTTTCACGGCTTTTCCCTTAGGAAGAACCCTAATACCCGGCTGATTTACCTTCCTAGGGTTACTGTTAGGCTTAGGCCTAGGACTTTTAAAACCAGGAAGCCCTGGGCTCCAGGCACACTGCAGCTGCGAAAGGCATCCCAAGGGGAGAGCAAAAGTGACGCAACTTGGCTGCCACCACTGATATTTCCATGAGACCATCCCGAACCATAGGCTGATTTTCCTTCCTAGGGTTAAGGTTTGAGTTACGCCTAGGGTAAGGGTCTATTAACCAGAAAGCCCTGAGTTCCAAGAACACAGCAGCTGCGAAGGACTAGCCAAGAAGAGCGCAAAAGTACCACAACATGCCTGCCTCCACAGCTTTTTCCTTGGGGACATGCCTAATTCCTGGCTGATTTGCCTTTCTCGTCTTAGGGTTGGGGTTCGGCCTAGGGCTAGGATTTTTAAAAGCAGGAAGCCCTGAGTTCCAGGCACACTGGAGCTGTGAAAGGCATCCAAAAGGGAGTGCAAAAGTGCCACAACATGGCTGCTTTCACGGCTTTTCCCTTAGGAAGAACCCTAATACCCGGCTGATTTACCTTCCTAGGGTTACTGTTAGGCTTAGGCCTAGGACTTTTAAAACCAGGAAGCCCTGGGCTCCAGGCACACTGCAGCTGCGAAAGGCATCCCAAGGGGAGCGCAAAAGTGACGCAACTTGGCTGCCACCACTGATATTTCCATGAGACCATCCCGAACCATAGGCTGATTTTCCTTCCTAGGGTTAAGGTTTGAGTTACGCCTAGGGTAAGGGCTCTATTAACCAGAAAGCCCTGAGTTCCAAGAACACAGCAGCTGCGAAGGACTAGCCAAGAAGAGCGCAAAAGTACCACAACATGCCTGCCTCCACAGCTTTTTCCTTGGGGACATGCCTAATTCCTGGCTGATTTGCCGTTCTCGTCTTAGGGTTGGGGTTCGGCCTAGGGCTAGGATTTTTAAAATCAGGAAGCCCTGAGTTCCAGGCACACTGGAGCTGTGAAAGGCATCCAAAAGGGAGTGCAAAAGTGCCACAACATGGCTGCTTTCACGGCTTTTTCCTTGGCAAGACGCCTAACACCAGGCTGATTTCCCTTCCCAGGGTTACTGTTAGGCTTAGGCCTAGGGCTAGGATTTTTAAAACTAGGAAGCCCTTAGCTCCAGGCACACTGCAGCTGTTCAAGGAATCCCAAGGGGAGTACAAAAGTGCAACAACATGGCAGCTTTCACAGCTTTTTCCTTGGCACCATCCCTATACCTAGGCTGATTTATCTGCCTACGGTTAGGGTTAGGGTTCAGCCTAGGGCTTGAATTTTTTTTACCAGGAAGCCCTGAGTTCCAGGCTTACTTCATCTGCCAAAGGCATCCCAAAGGGAGTGCAGAAGTGCCACAACATGGCTGCTTTCACGGCTTTTCCCTTAGGAAGAACCCTAATACCCGGCTGATTTACCTTCCTAGGGTTACTGTTAGGCTTAGGCCTAGGACGTTTTAAACCAGGAAGCCCTGGGCTCCAGGCACACTGCAGCTGCAAAAGGCATCCCAAGGGGAGCGCAAAAGTGACGCAACTTGGCTGCCACCACTGATATTTCCATGAGACCATCCCGAACCATAGGCTGATTTTCCTTCCTAGGGTTAAGGTTTGAGTTACGCCTAGGGTAAGGGCTCTATTAACCAGAAAGCCCTGAGTTCCAAGAACACAGCAGCTGCGAAGGACTAGCCAAGAAGAGCGCAAAAGTACCACAACATGCCTGCCTCCACAGCTTTTTCCTTGGGGACATGCCTAATTCCTGGCTGATTTGCCTTTCTCGTCTTAGGGTTGGGGTTCGGCCTAGGGCTAGGATTTTTAAAAGCAGGAAGCCCTGAGTTCCAGGCACACTGCAGCTGTGAAAGGCATCCAAAAGGGAGTGCAAAAGTGCCACAACATGGCTGCTTTCACGGCTTTTCCCTTAGGAAGAACCCTAATACCCGGCTGATTTACCTTCCTAGGGTTACTGTTAGGCTTAGGCCTAGGACTTTTAAAACCAGGAAGCCCTGGGCTCCAGGCACACTGCAGCTGCGAAAGGCATCCCAAGGGGAGCGCAAAAGTGACGCAACTTGGCTGCCACCACTGATATTTCCAGTCCATCCATACCATAGGCTGATTTTCCTTCCTAGGGTTAAGGTTTGAGTTACGCCTAGGGTAAGGGTCTATTAACCAGAAAGCCCTGAGTTCCAAGAACACAGCAGCTGCGAAGGACTAGCCAAGAAGAGCGCAAAAGTACCACAACATGCCTGCCTCCACAGCTTTTTCCTTGGGGACATGCCTAATTCCTGGCTGATTTGCCTTTCTCGTCTTAGGGTTGGGGTTCGGCCTAGGGCTAGGATTTTTAAAAGCAGGAAGCCCTGAGTTCCAGGCACACTGGAGCTGTGAAAGGCATCCAAAAGGGAGTGCAAAAGTGCCACAACATGGCTGCTTTCACGGCTTTTTCCTTGGCAAGACGCCTAACACCAGGCTGATTTCCCTTCCCAGGGTTACTGTTAGGCTTAGGCCTAGGGCTAGGATTTTTAAAACTAGGAAGCCCTTAGCTCCAGGCACACTGCAGCTGTTCAAGGCATCCCAAGGGGAGTACAAAAGTGCAACAACATGGCAGCTTTCACAGCTTTTTCCTTGGCACCATCCCTATACCTAGGCTGATTTATCTGCCTAGGGTTAGGGTTAGGGTTCAGCCTAGGGCTTGAATTTTTTTAACCAGGAAGCCCTGAGTTCCAGGCTTACTTCATCTGCCAAAGGCATCCCAAAGGGAGTGCAGAAGTGCCACAACATGGCTGCTTTCACGGCTTTTCCCTTAGGAAGAACCCTAATACCCGGCTGATTTACCTTCCTAGGGTTACTGTTAGGCTTAGGCCTAGGACTTTTAAAACCAGGAAGCCCTGGGCTCCAGGCACACTGCAGCTGCAAAAGGCATCCCAAGGGGAGCGCAAAAGTGACGCAACTTGGCTGCCACCACTGATATTTCCATGAGACCATCCCGAACCATAGGCTGATTTTCCTTCCTAGGGTTAAGGTTTGAGTTACGCCTAGGGTAAGGGTCTATTAACCAGAAAGCCCTGAGTTCCAAGAACACAGCAGCTGCGAAGGACTAGCCAAGAAGAGCGCAAAAGTAGCACAACATGCCTGCCTCCACAGCTTTTTCCTTGGGGACATGCCTAATTCCTGGCTGATTTGCCTTTCTCGTCTTAGGGTTGGGGTTCGGCCTAGGGCTAGGATTTTTAAAAGCAGGAAGCCCTGAGTTCCAGGCACACTGCAGCTGTGAAAGGCATCCAAAAGGGAGTGCAAAAGTGCCACAACATGGCTGCTTTCACGGCTTTTCCCTTAGGAAGAATCCTCATACCCGGCTGATTTACCTTCCTAGGGTTACTGATAGGCTTAGGCCTAGGACTTTTAAAACCAGGAAGCCCTGGGCTCCAGGCACACTGCAGCTGCAAATGGCATCCCTAGGGGAGCGCAAAAGTGACGCAACTTGGCTGCCACCACTGATATTTCCATGAGACCATCCCGAACCATAGGCTGATTTTCCTTCCTAGGGTTAAGGTTTGAGTTACGCCTAGGGTAAGGGTTCTATTTACCAGAAAGCCCTGAGTTCCAAGAACACAGCAGCTGCGAAGGTCTAGCCAAGAAGAGCGCAAAAGTACCACAACATGCCTGCCTCCACAGCTTTTTCCTTGGGGACATGCCTAATTCCTGGCTGATTTGCCTTTCTCGTCTTAGGGTTGGGGTTCGGCCTAGGGCTAGGATTTTTAAAAGAAGGAAGCCCTGAGTTCCAGGCACACTGCAGCTGTGAAAGGCATCCAAAAGGGAGTGCAAAAGTGCCACAACATGGCTGCTTTCACGGCTTTTTCCTTGGCAAGACGCCTAACACCAGGCTGATTTCCCTTCCCAGGGTTACTGTTAGGCTTAGGCCTAGGGCTAGGATTTTTGAAACTAGGAAGCGCTTAGCTCCAGGCACACTGCAGCTGTTCAAGGCATCCCAAGGGGAGTACAAAAGTGCAACAACATGGCAGCTTTCACAGCTTTTTCCTTGGCACCATCCCTATACCTAGGCTGATTTATCTGCCTAGGGTTAGGGTTAGGGTTCAGCCTAGGGCTTGAATTTTTTTTACCAGGAAGCCCTGAGTTCCAGGCTTACTTCATCTGCCAAAGGCATCCCAAAGGGAGTGCAGAAGTGCCACAACATGGCTGCTTTCACGGCTTTTCCCTTAGGAAGAACCCTAATACCCGGCTGATTTACCTTCCTAGGGTTACTGTTAGGCTTAGGCCTAGGACTTTTAAAACCAGGAAGCCCTGGGCTCCAGGCACACTGCAGCTGCAAAAGGCATCCCAAGGGGAGCGCAAAAGTGACGCAACTTGGCTGCCACCACTGATATTTCCATGAGACCATCCCGAACCATAGGCTGATTTTCCTTCCTAGGGTTAAGGTTTGAGTTACGCCTAGGGTAAGGGTCTATTAACCAGAAAGCCCTGAGTTCCAAGAACACAGCAGCTGCGAAGGACTAGCCAAGAAGAGCGCAAAAGTAGCACAACATGCCTGCCTCCACAGCTTTTTCCTTGGGGACATGCCTAATTCCTGGCTGATTTGCCTTTCTCGTCTTAGGGTTGGGGTTCGGCCTAGGGCTAGGATTTTTAAAAGCAGGAAGCCCTGAGTTCCAGGCACACTGGAGCTGTGAAAGGCATCCAAAAGGGAGTGCAAAAGTGCCACAACATGGCTGCTTTCACGGCTTTTCCCTTAGGAAGAATCCTCATACCCGGCTGATTTACCTTCCTAGGGTTACTGTTAGGCTTAGGCCTAGGACTTTTAAAACCAGGAAGCCCTGGGCTCCAGGCACACTGCAGCTGCAAATGGCATCCCAAGGGGAGCGCAAAAGTGACGCAACTTGGCTGCCACCACTGATATTTCCATGAGACCATCCCGAACCATAGGCTGATTTTCCTTCCTAGGGTTAAGGTTTGAGTTACGCCCTAGGGTAAGGGTTCTATTTACCAGAAAGCCCTGAGTTCCAAGAACACAGCAGCTGCGAAGGACTAGCCAAGAAGAGCGCAAAAGTACCACAACATGCCTGCCTCCACAGCTTTTTCCTTGGGGACATGCCTAATTCCTGGCTGATTTGCCTTTCTCGTCTTAGGGTTGGGGTTCGGCCTAGGGCTAGGATTTTTAAAAGCAGGAAGCCCTGAGTTCCAGGCACACTGGAGCTGTGAAAGGCATCCAAAAGGGAGTGCAAAAGTGCCACAACATGGCTGCTTTCACGGCTTTTCCCTTAGGAAGAACCCTAATACCCGGCTGATTTACCTTCCTAGGGTTACTGTTAGGCTTAGGCCTAGGACTTTTAAAACCAGGAAGCCCTGGGCTCCAGGCACACTGCAGCTGCAAAAGGCATCCCAAGGGGAGCGCAAAAGTGACGCAACTTGGCTGCCACCACTGATATTTCCATGAGACCATCCCGAACCATAGGCTGATTTTCCTTCCTAGGGTTAAGGTTTGAGTTACGCCTAGGGTAAGGGTTCTATTAACCAGAAAGCCCTGAGTTCCAAGAACACAGCAGCTGCGAAGGACTAGCCAAGAAGAGCGCAAAAGTACCACAACATGCCTGCCTCCACAGCTTTTTCCTTGGGGACATGCCTAATTCCTGGCTGATTTGCCTTTCTCGTCTTAGGGTTGGGGTTCGGCCTAGGGCTAGGATTTTTAAAAGCAGGAAGCCCTGAGTTCCAGGCACACTGGAGCTGTGAAAGGCATCCAAAAGGGAGTGCAAAAGTGCCACAACATGGCTGCTTTCACGGCTTTTTCCTTGGCAAGAAACCTAACATCAGGCTGATTTACTTTCCCAGGGTTACTGTTAGGCTTAGGCCTAGGGCTAGGATTTTTGAAACTAGGAAGCCCTGGGCTCCAGGCACACTGCAGCTGTTCAAGGCATCCCAAGGGGAGTACAAAAGTGCAACAACATGGCAGCTTTCACAGCTTTTTCCTTGGCACCATCCCTATACCTAGGCTGATTTATCTGCCTAGGGTTAGGGTTAGAGTGCAGCCTAGGGCTTGGATTTCTTTAAGCAGGAAGCCCTGAGTTCCAGGCTTACTTCATCTGCCAAAGGCATCCCAAAGGGAGTGCAGAAGTGCCACAACATGGCTGCTTTCACGGCTTTTCCCTTAGGTAGAACCCTAATACCCGGCTGATTTACCTTCCTAGGGTTACTGTTAGGCTTAGGCCTAGGACTTTTAAAACCAGGAAGCCCTGGGCTCCAGGCACACTGCAGCTGCAAAAGGCATCCCAAGGGGAGCGCAAAAGTGACGCAACTTGGCTGCCACCACTGATATTTCCATGAGACCATCCCGAACCATAGGCTGATTTTCCTTCCTAGGGTTAAGGTTTGAGTTACGCCTAGGGTAAGGGTTCTATTAACCAGAAAGCCCTGAGTTCCAAGAACACAGCAGCTGCGAAGGACTAGCCAAGAAGAGCGCAAAAGTACCACAACATGCCTGCCTCCACAGCTTTTTCCTTGGGGACATGCCTAATTCCTGGCTGATTTGCCTTTCTCGTCTTAGGGTTGGGGTTCGGCCTAGGGCTAGGATTTTTAAAAGCAGGAAGCCCTGAGTTCCAGGCACACTGGAGCTGTGAAAGGCATCCAAAAGGGAGTGCAAAAGTGCCACAACATGGCTGCTTTCACGGCTTTTTCCTTGGGAAGAAACCTAACATCAGGCTGATTTACTTTCCCAGGGTTACTGTTAGGCTTAGGCCTAGGGCTAGGATTTTTGAAACTAGGAAGCCCTGGGCTCCAGGCACACTGCAGCTGTTCAAGGCATCCCAAGGGGAGTACAAAAGTGCAACAACATGGCAGCTTTCACAGCTTTTTCCTTGGCACCATCCCTATACCTAGGCTGATTTATCTTCCTAGGGTTAGGGTTAGAGTTCAGCCTAGGGCTTGGATTTCTTTAACCAGGAAGCCCTGAGTTCCAGGCTTACTTCATCTGCCAAAGGCATCCCAAAGGGAGTGCAGAAGTGCCACAACATGGCTGCTTTCACGGCTTTTCCCTTAGGAAGAACCCTAATACCCGGCTGATTTACCTTCCTAGGGTTACTGTTAGGCTTAGGCCTAGGACTTTTAAAACCAGGAAGCCCTGGGCTCCAGGCACACTGCAGCTGCAAAAGGCATCCCAAGGGGAGCGCAAAAGTGACGCAACTTGGCTGCCACCACTGATATTTCCATGAGACCATCCCGAACCATAGGCTGATTTTCCTTCCTAGGGTTAAGGTTTGAGTTACGCCTAGGGTAAGGGCTCTATTAACCAGAAAGCCCTGAGTTCCAAGAACACAGCAGCTGCGAAGGACTAGCCAAGAAGAGCGCAAAAGTACCACAACATGCCTGCCTCCACAGCTTTTTCCTTGGGGACATGCCTAATTCCTGGCTGATTTGCCTTTCTCGTCTTAGGGTTGGGGTTCGGCCTAGGGCTAGGATTTTTAAAATCAGGAAGCCCTGAGTTCCAGGCACACTGGAGCTGTGAAAGGCATCCAAAAGGGAGTGCAAAAGTGCCACAACATGGCTGCTTTCACGGCTTTTTCCTTGGCAAGAAGCCTAACATCAGGCTGATTTACTTTCCCAGGGTTACTGTTAGGCTTAGGCCTAGGGCTAGGATTTTTAAAACTAGGAAGCCCTTAGCTCCAGGCACACTGCAGCTGTTCAAGGCATCCCAAGGGGAGTACAAAAGTGCAACAACATGGCAGCTTTCACAGCTTTTTCCTTGGCACCATCCCTATACCTAGGCTGATTTATCTGCCTAGGGTTAGGGTTAGAGTTCAGCCTAGGGCTTGGATTTCTTTAACCAGGAAGCCCTGAGTTCCAGGCTTACTTCATCTGCCAAAGGCATCCCAAAGGGAGTGCAGAAGTGCCACAACATGGCTGCTTTCACGGCTTTTCCCTTAGGAAGAACCCTAATACCCGGCTGATTTACCTTCCTAGGGTTACTGTTAGGTTTAGGCCTAGGACTTTTAAAACCAGGAAGCCCTGGGCTCCAGGCACACTGCAGCTGCGAAAGGCATCCCAAGGGGAGCGCAAAAGTGACGCAACTTGGCTGCCACCGCTGATATTTCCAAGAGAGCATCCAGAACCATAGGCTGATTTTCCTTCCGAGGGTTAAGGTTTGAGTTACGCCTAGGGTAAGGGTCTATTAACCAGAAAGCCCTGAGTTCCAAGAAAACAGCAGCTGCGAAGGACTAGCCAAGAAGAGCGCAAAAGTACCACAACATGCCTGCCTCCACAGCTTTTTCCTTGGGGACATGCCTAATTCCTGGCTGATTTGCCTTTCTCGTCTTAGGGTTGGGGTTCGGCCTAGGGCTAGGATTTTTAAAAGCAGGAAGCCCTGAGTTCCAGGCACACTGGAGCTGTGAAAGGCATCCAAAAGGGAGTGCAAAAGTGCCACAACATGGCTGCTTTCACGGCTTTTCCCTTAGGAAGAACCCTAATACCCGGCTGATTTACCTTCCTAGGGTTACTGTTAGGCTTAGGCCTAGGACTTTTAAAACCAGGAAGCCCTGGGCTCCAGGCACACTGCAGCTGCAAATGGCATCCCAAGGGGAGCGCAAAAGTGACGCAACTTGGCTGCCACCACTGATATTTCCATGAGACCATCCCGAACCATAGGCTGATTTTCCTTCCTAGGGTTAAGGTTTGAGTTAAGCCTAGGGTAAGGGCTCTATTAACCAGAAAGCCCTGAGTTCCAAGAACACAGCAGCTGCGAAGGACTAGCCAAGAAGAGCGCAAAAGTACCACAACATGCCTGCCTCCACAGCTTTTTCCTTGGGGACATGCCTAATTCCTGGCTGATTTGCCTTTCTCGTCTTAGGGTTGGGGTTCGGCCTAGGGCTAGGATTTTTAAAAGCAGGAAGCCCTGAGTTCCAGGCACACTGGAGCTGTGAAAGGCATCCAAAAGGGAGTGCAAAAGTGCCACAACATGGCTGCTTTCACGGCTTTTTCCTTGGCAAGAAACCTAACATCAGGCTGATTTACTTTCCCAGGGTTACTGTTAGGCTTAGGCCTAGGGCTAGGATTTTTGAAACTAGGAAGCCCTGGGCTCCAGGCACACTGCAGCTGTTCAAGGCATCCCAAGGGGAGTACAAAAGTGCAACAACATGGCAGCTTTCACAGCTTTTTCCTTGGCACCATCCCTATACCTAGGCTGATTTATCTGCCTAGGGTTAGGGTTAGAGTTCAGCCTAGGGCTTGGATTTCTTTAACCAGGAAGCCCTGAGTTCCAGGCTTACTTCATCTGCCAAAGGCATCCCAAAGGGAGTGCAGAAGTGCCACAACATGGCTGCTTTCACGGCTTTTCCCTTAGGAAGAACCCTAATACCCGGCTGATTTCCCTTCCTAGGGTTACTGTTAGGCTTAGGCCTAGGACTTTTAAAACCAGGAAGCCCTGGGCTCCAGGCACACTGCAGCTGCAAAAGGCATCCCAAGGGGAGCGCAAAAGTGACGCAACTTGGCTGCCACCACTGATATTTCCATGAGACCATCCCGAACCATAGGCTGATTTTCCTTCCTAGGGTTAAGGTTTGAGTTACGCCTAGGGTAAGGGTTCTATTAACCAGAAAGCCCTGAGTTCCAAGAACACAGCAGCTGCGAAGGACTAGCCAAGAAGAGCGCAAAAGTACCACAACATGCCTGCCTCCACAGCTTTTTCCTTGGGGACATGCCTAATTCCTGGCTGATTTGCCTTTCTCGTCTTAGGGTTGGGGTTCGGCCTAGGGCTAGGATTTTTAAAAGCAGGAAGCCCTGAGTTCCAGGCACACTGGAGCTGTGAAAGGCATCCAAAAGGGAGTGCAAAAGTGCCACAACATGGCTGCTTTCACGGCTTTTTCCTTGGGAAGAAACCTAACATCAGGCTGATTTACTTTCCCAGGGTTACTGTTAGGCTTAGGCCTAGGGCTAGGATTTTTGAAACTAGGAAGCCCTGGGCTCCAGGCACACTGCAGCTGTTCAAGGCATCCCAAGGGGAGTACAAAAGTGCAACAACATGGCAGCTTTCACAGCTTTTTCCTTGGCACCATCCCTATACCTAGGCTGATTTATCTTCCTAGGGTTAGGGTTAGAGTTCAGCCTAGGGCTTGGATTTCTTTAACCAGGAAGCCCTGAGTTCCAGGCTTACTTCATCTGCCAAAGGCATCCCAAAGGGAGTGCAGAAGTGCCACAACATGGCTGCTTTCACGGCTTTTCCCTTAGGAAGAACCCTAATACCCGGCTGATTTACCTTCCTAGGGTTACTGTTAGGCTTAGGCCTAGGACTTTTAAAACCAGGAAGCCCTGGGCTCCAGGCACACTGCAGCTGCGAAAGGCATCCCAAGGGGAGCGCAAAAGTGACGCAACTTGGCTGCCACCACTGATATTTCCATGAGACCATCCCGAACCATAGGCTGATTTTCCTTCCTAGGGTTAAGGTTTGAGTTACGCCTAGGGTAAGGGCTCTATTAACCAGAAAGCCCTGAGTTCCAAGAACACAGCAGCTGCGAAGGACTAGCCAAGAAGAGCGCAAAAGTAGCACAACATGCCTGCCTCCACAGCTTTTTCCTTGGGGACATGCCTAATTCCTGGCTGATTTGCCTTTCTCGTCTTAGGGTTGGGGTTCGGCCTAGGGCTAGGATTTTTAAAAGCAGGAAGCCCTGAGTTCCAGGCACACTGGAGCTGTGAAAGGCATCCAAAAGGGAGTGCAAAAGTGCCACAACATGGCTGCTTTCACGGCTTTTTCCTTGGCAAGAAGCCTAATATCAGGCTGATTTACTTTCCCAGGGTTACTGTTAGGCTTTGGCCTAGGGCTAGGATTTTTAAAACTAGGAAGCCCTTAGCTCCAGGCACACTGCAGCTGTTCAAGGCATCCCAAGGGGAGTACAAAAGTGCAACAACATGGCAGCTTTCACAGCTTTTTCCTTGGCACCATCCCTATACCTAGGCTGATTTATCTGCCTAGGGTTAGGGTTAGAGTGCAGCCTAGGGCTTGGATTTCTTTAACCAGGAAGCCCTGAGTTCCAGGCTTACTTCATCTGCCAAAGGCATCCCAAAGGGAGTGCAGAAGTGCCACAACATGGCTGCTTTCACGGCTTTTCCCTTAGGTAGAACCCTAATACCCGGCTGATTTACCTTCCTAGGGTTACTGTTAGGCTTAGGCCTAGGACTTTTAAAACCAGGAAGCCCTGGGCTCCAGGCACACTGCAGCTGCAAAAGGCATCCCAAGGGGAGCACAAAAGTGATGCAACTTGGCTGCCACTACTGATATTTCCATGAGACCATCCGGAACCATAGGCTGATTTTCCTTCCTAGGGTTAAGGTTTGAGTTACGCCTAGGGTAAGGGCTCTATTAACCAGAAAGCCCTGAGTTCCAAGAACACAGCAGCTGCGAAGGACTAGCCAAGAAGAGCGCAAAAGTACCACAACATGCCTGCCTCCACAGCTTTTTCCTTGGGGACATGCCTAATTCCTGGCTGATTTGCCTTTCTCGTCTTAGGGTTGGGGTTCGGCCTAGGGCTAGGATTTTTAAAATCAGGAAGCCCTGAGTTCCAGGCACACTGGAGCTGTGAAAGGCATCCAAAAGGGAGTGCAAAAGTGCCACAACATGGCTGCTTTCACGGCTTTTTCCTTGGCAAGAAGCCTAACATCAGGCTGATTTACTTTCCCCAGGGTTACTGTTAGGCTTAGGCCTAGGGCTAGGATTTTTAAAACTAGGAAGCCCTTAGCTCCAGGCACACTGCAGCTGTTCAAGGCATCCCAAGGGGAGTACAAAAGTGCAACAACATGGCAGCTTTCACAGCTTTTTCCTTGGCACCATCCCTATACCTAGGCTGATTTATCTGCCTAGGGTTAGGGTTAGAGTTCAGCCTAGGGCTTGGATTTCTTTAACCAGGAAGCCCTGAGTTCCAGGCTTACTTCATCTGCCAAAGGCATCCCAAAGGGAGTGCAGAAGTGCCACAACATGGCTGCTTTCACGGCTTTTCCCTTAGGAAGAACCCTAATACCCGGCTGATTTACCTTCCTAGGGTTACTGTTAGGTTTAGGCCTAGGACTTTTAAAACCAGGAAGCCCTGGGCTCCAGGCACACTGCAGCTGCGAAAGGCATCCCAAGGGGAGCGCAAAAGTGACGCAACTTGGCTGCCACCGCTGATATTTCCAACAGAGCATCCAGAACCATAGGCTGATTTTCCTTCCTAGGGTTAAGGTTTGAGTTACGCCTAGGGTAAGGGTCTATTAACCAGAAAGCCCTGAGTTCCAAGAAAACAGCAGCTGCGAAGGACTAGCCAAGAAGAGCGCAAAAGTACCACAACATGCCTGCCTCCACAGCTTTTTCCTTGGGGACATGCCTAATTCCTGGCTGATTTGCCTTTCTCGTCTTAGGGTTGGGGTTCGGCCTAGGGCTAGGATTTTTAAAAGCAGGAAGCCCTGAGTTCCAGGCACACTGGAGCTGTGAAAGGCATCCAAAAGGGAGTGCAAAAGTGCCACAACATGGCTGCTTTCACGGCTTTTCCCTTAGGAAGAACCCTAATACCCGGCTGATTTACCTTCCTAGGGTTACTGTTAGGCTTAGGCCTAGGACTTTTAAAACCAGGAAGCCCTGGGCTCCAGGCACACTGCAGCTGCAAATGGCATCCCAAGGGGAGCGCAAAAGTGACGCAACTTGGCTGCCACCACTGATATTTCCATGAGACCATCCCGAACCATAGGCTGATTTTCCTTCCTAGGGTTAAGGTTTGAGTTAAGCCTAGGGTAAGGGCTCTATTAACCAGAAAGCCCTGAGTTCCAAGAACACAGCAGCTGCGAAGGACTAGCCAAGAAGAGCGCAAAAGTACCACAACATGCCTGCCTCCACAGCTTTTTCCTTGGGGACATGCCTAATTCCTGGCTGATTTGCCTTTCTCGTCTTAGGGTTGGGGTTCGGCCTAGGGCTAGGATTTTTAAAAGCAGGAAGCCCTGAGTTCCAGGCACACTGGAGCTGTGAAAGGCATCCAAAAGGGAGTGCAAAAGTGCCACAACATGGCTGCTTTCACGGCTTTTTCCTTGGCAAGAAATTTAACATCAGGCTGATTTACTTTCCCAGGGTTACTGTTAGGCTTAGGCCTAGGGCTAGGATTTTTGAAACTAGGAAGCCCTGGGCTCCAGGCACACTGCAGCTGTTCAAGGCATCCCAAGGGGAGTACAAAAGTGCAACAACATGGCAGCTTTCACAGCTTTTTCCTTGGCACCATCCCTATACCTAGGCTGATTTATCTGCCTAGGGTTAGGGTTAGAGTTCAGCCTAGGGCTTGGATTTCTTTAACCAGGAAGCCCTGAGTTCCAGGCTTACTTCATCTGCCAAAGGCATCCCAAAGGGAGTGCAGAAGTGCCACAACATGGCTGCTTTCACGGCTTTTCCCTTAGGAAGAACCCTAATACCCGGCTGATTTACCTTCCTAGGGTTACTGTTAGGCTTAGGCCTAGGACTTTTAAAACCAGGAAGCCCTGGGCTCCAGGCACACTGCAGCTGCAAAAGGCATCCCAAGGGGAGCGCAAAAGTGACGCAACTTGGCTGCCACCACTGATATTTCCATGAGACCATCCCGAACCATAGGCTGATTTTCCTTCCTAGGGTTAAGGTTTGAGTTACGCCTAGGGTAAGGGTTCTATTAACCAGAAAGCCCTGAGTTCCAAGAACACAGCAGCTGCGAAGGACTAGCCAAGAAGAGCGCAAAAGTAGCACAACATGCCTGCCTCCACAGCTTTTTCCTTGGGGACATGCCTAATTCCTGGCTGATTTGCCTTTCTCGTCTTAGGGTTGGGGTTCGGCCTAGGGCTAGGATTTTTAAAAGCAGGAAGCCCTGAGTTGCAGGCACACTGCAGCTGTGAAAGGCATCCAAAAGGGAGTGCAAAAGTGCCACAACATGGCTGCTTTCACGGCTTTTTCCTTGGCAAGACGCCTAACACCAGGCTGATTTCCCTTCCCAGGGTTACTGTTAGGCTTAGGCCTAGGGCTAGGATTTTTGAAACTAGGAAGCCCTTAGCTCCAGGCACACTGCAGCTGTTCAAGGCATCCCAAGGGGAGTACAAAAGTGCAACAACATGGCAGCTTTCACAGCTTTTTCCTTGGCACCATCCCTATACCTAGGCTGATTTATCTGCCTAGGGTTAGGGTTAGAGTGCAGCCTAGGGCTTGGATTTCTTTAACCAGGAAGCCCTGAGTTCCAGGCTTACTTCATCTGCCAAAGGCATCCCAAAGGGAGTGCAGAAGTGCCACAACATGGCTGCTTTCACGGCTTTTCCCTTAGGAAGAACCCTAATACCCGGCTGATTTACCTTCCTAGGGTTACTGTTAGGCTTAGGCCTAGGACTTTTAAAACCAGGAAGCCCTGGGCTCCAGGCACACTGCAGCTGCAAAAGGCATCCCAAGGGGAGCGCAAAAGTGACTCAACTTGGCTGCTTTCACGGCTTTTTCCTTGGCAAGAAGCCTAACATCAGGCTGATTTACTTTCCCATGGTTACTGTTAGGCTTAGGCCTAGGGCTAGGATTTTTAAAACTAGGAAGCCCTTAGCTCCAGGCACACTGCAGCTGTTCAAGGCATCCCAAGGGGAGTACAAAAGTGCAACAACATGGCAGCTTTCACAGCTTTTTCCTTGGCACCATCCCTATACCTAGTCTGATTTATCTGCCTAGGGTTAGGGTTAGAGTTCAGCCTAGGGCTTGGATTTCTTTAACCATGAAGCCCTGAGTTCCAGGCTTACTTCATCTGCCAAAGGCATCCCAAAGGGAGTGCAGAAGTGCCACAACATGGCTGCTTTCACGGCTTTTCCCTTAGGAAGAACCCTAATACCCGGCTGATTTACCTTCCTAGGGTTACTGTTAGGCTTAGGCCTAGGACTTTTAAAACCAGGAAGCCCTGGGCTCCAGGCACACTGCAGCTGCAAAAGGCATCCCAAGGGGAGCGCAAAAGTGACGCAACTTGGCTGCCACCGCTGATATTTCCAAGAGAGCATCCAGAACCCAAGGCTGATTTTCCTTCCTAGGGTTAAGGTTTGAGTTACGCCTAGGGTAAGGGTTCTATTAACCAGAAAGCCCTGAGTTCCAAGAACACAGCAGCTGCGAAGGACTAGCCAAGAAGAGCGCAAAAGTACCACAACATGCCTGCCTCCACAGCTTTTTCCTTGGGGACATGCCTAATTCCTGGCTGATTTGCCTTTCTCGTCTTAGGGTTGGGGTTCGGCCTAGGGCTAGGATTTTTAAAAGCAGGAAGCCCTGAGTTCCAGGCACACTGGAGCTGTGAAAGGCATCCAAAAGGGAGTGCAAAAGTGCCACAACATGGCTGCTTTCATGGCTTTTCCCTTAGGAAGAACCCTAATACCCGGCTGATTTACCTTCCTAGGGTTACTGTTAGGCTTAGGCCTAGGACTGTTAAAACCAGGAAGCCCTAGGCTCCAGGCACACTGCAGCTGCAAAAGGCATCCCAAGGGGAGCGCAAAAGTGACGCAACTTGGCTGCCACCACTGATATTTCCATGAGACCATCCCGAACCATAGGCTGATTTTCCTTCCTAGGGTTAAGGTTTGAGTTACGCCTAGGGTAAGGGTTCTATTAAACAGAAAGCCCTGAGTTCCAAGAACACAGCAGCTGCGAAGGACTAGCCAAGAAGAGCGCAAAAGTACCACAACATGCCTGCCTCCACAGCTTTTTCCTTGGGGACATGCCTAATTCCTGGCTGATTTGCCTTTCTCGTCTTAGGGTTGGGGTTCGGCCTAGGGCTTGGATTTTTAAAAGCAGGAAGCCCTGAGTTCCAGGCACACTGCAGCTGTGAAAGGCATCCAAAAGGGAGTGCAAAAGTGCCACAACATGGCTGCTTTCACGGCTTTTTCCTTGGAAAGACGCCTAACACCAGGCTGATTTCCCTTCCCAGGGTTACTGTTAGGCTTAGGCCTAGGGCTAGGATTTTTAAAACTAGGAAGCCCTTAGCTCCAGGCACACTGCAGCTGTTCAAGGCATCCCAAGGGGAGTACAAAAGTGCAACAACATGGCAGCTTTCACAGCTTTTTCCTTGGCACCATCCCTATACCTAGGCTGATTTATCTGCCTAGGGTTAGGGTTAGAGTGCAGCCTAGGGCTTGGATTTCTTTAACCAGGAAGCCCTGAGTTCCAGGCTTACTTCATCTGCCAAAGGCATCCCAAAGGGAGTGCAGAAGTGCCACAACATGGCTGCTTTCACGGCTTTTCCCTTAGGAAGAACCCTAATACCCGGCTGATTTACCTTCCTAGGGTTACTGTTAGGCTTAGGCCTAGGACTTTTAAAACCAGGAAGCCCTGGGCTCCAGGCACACTGCAGCTGCAAATGGCATCCCAAGGGGAGCGCAAAAGTGACGCAACTTGGCTGCCACCACTGATATTTCCAAGAGAGCATCCCGAACCATAGGCTGATTTTCCTTCCTAGGGTTAAGGTTTGAGTTACGCCTAGGGTAAGGGTTCTATTAACCAGAAAGCCCTGAGTTCCAAGAACACAGCAGCTGCGAAGGACTAGCCAAGAAGAGCGCAAAAGTACCACAACATGCCTGCCTCCACAGCTTTTTCCTTGGGGACATGCCTAATTCCTGGCTGATTTGCCTTTCTCGTCTTAGGGTTGGGGTTCGGCCTAGGGCTAGGAATTTAAAAGCAGGAAGCCCTGAGTTCCAGGCACACTGGAGCTGTGAAAGGCATCCAAAAGGGAGTGCAAAAGTGCCACAACATGGCTGCTTTCACGGCTTTTTCCTTGGCAAGACGCCTAATATCAGGCTGATTAACTTCCCCAGGGTTACTGTTAGGCTTAGGCCTAGGACTAGGATTTTTGAAACTAGGAAGCCCTTAGCTCCAGGCACACTGCAGCTGTTCAAGGCATCCCAAGGGGAGTACAAAAGTGCAACAACATGGCAGCTTTCACAGCTTTTTCCTTGGCACCATCCCTATACCTAGGCTGATTTATCTGCCTAGGGTTAGGGTTAGAGTGCAGCCTAGGGCTTGGATTTCTTTAACCAGGAAGCCCTGAGTTCCAGGCTTACTTCATCTGCCAAAGGCATCCCAAAGGGAGTGCAGAAGTGCCACAACATGGCTGCTTTCACGGCTTTTCCCTTAGGTAGAACCCTAATACCCGGCTGATTTACCTTCCTAGGGTTACTGTTAGGCTTAGGCCTAGGACTTTTAAAACCAGGAAGCCCTGGGCTCCAGGCACACTGCAGCTGCGAAAGGCATCCCAAGGGGAGCGCAAAAGTGACGCAACTTGGCTGCCACTACTGATATTTCCATGAGACCATCCCGAACCATAGGCTGATTTTCCTTCCTAGGGTTAAGGTTTGAGTTACGCCTAGGGTAAGGGTTCTATTAACCAGAAAGCCCTGAGTTCCAAGAACACAGCAGCTGCGAAGGACTAGCCAAGAAGAGCGCAAAAGTACCACAACATGCCTGCCTCCACAGCTTTTTCCTTGGGGACATGCCTAATTCCTGGCTGATTTGCCTTTCTCGTCTTAGTGTTGGGGTTCGGCCTAGGGCTAGGATTTTTAAAATCAGGAAGCCCTGAGTTCCAGGCACACTGGAGCTGTGAAAGGCATCCAAAAGGGAGTGCAAAAGTGCCACAACATGGCTGCTTTCACGGCTTTTTCCTTGGCAAGAAGCCTAACATCAGGCTGATTTACTTTCCCAGGGTTACTGTTAGGCTTAGGCCTAGGGCTAGGATTTTTAAAACTAGGAAGCCCTTAGCTCCAGGCACACTGCAGCTGTTCAAGGCATCCCAAGGGGAGTACAAAAGTGCAACAACATGGCAGCTTTCACAGCTTTTTCCTTGGCACCATCCCTATACCTAGGCTGATTTATCTGCCTAGGGTTAGGGTTAGAGTTCAGCCTAGGGCTTGGATTTCTTTAACCAGGAAGCCCTGAGTTCCAGGCTTACTTCATCTGCCAAAGGCATCCCAAAGGGAGTGCAGAAGTGCCACAACATGGCTGCTTTCACGGCTTTTCCCTTAGGAAGAACCCTAATACCCGGCTGATTTACCTTCCTAGGGTTACTGTTAGGCTTAGGCCTAGGACTTTTAAAACCAGGAAGCCCTGGGCTCCAGGCACACTGCAGCTGCGAAAGGCATCCCAAGGGGAGCGCAAAAGTGACGCAACTTGGCTGCCACCGCTGATATTTCCAAGAGAGCATCCAGAACAATAGGCTGATTTTCCTTCCTAGGGTTAAGGTTTGAGTTACGCCTAGGGTAAGGGTCTATTAACCAGAAAGCCCTGAGTTCCAAGAACACAGCAGCTGCGAAGGACTAGCCAAGAAGAGCGCAAAAGTACCACAACATGCCTGCCTCCACAGCTTTTTCCTTGGGGACATGCCTAATTCCTGGCTGATTTGCCTTTCTCGTCTTAGGGTTGGGGTTCGGCCTAGGGCTAGGATTTTTAAAAGCAGGAAGCCCTGAGTTCCAGGCACACTGGAGCTGTGAAAGGCATCCAAAAGGGAGTGCAAAAGTGCCACAACATGGCTGCTTTCACGGCTTTTCCCTTAGGAAGAACCCTAATACCCGGCTGATTTACCTTCCTAGGGTTACTGTTAGGCTTAGGCCTAGGACTTTTAAAACCAGGAAGCCCTGGGCTCCAGGCACACTGCAGCTGCGAAAGGCATCCCAAGGGGAGAGCAAAAGTGACGCAACTTGGCTGCCACCACTGATATTTCCATGAGACCATCCCGAACCATAGGCTGATTTTCCTTCCTAGGGTTAAGGTTTGAGTTACGCCTAGGGTAAGGGTCTATTAACCAGAAAGCCCTGAGTTCCAAGAACACAGCAGCTGCGAAGGACTAGCCAAGAAGAGCGCAAAAGTACCACAACATGCCTGCCTCCACAGCTTTTTCCTTGTGGACATGCCTAATTGCTGGCTGATTTGCCTTTCTCGTCTTAGGGTTGGGGTTCGGCCTAGGGCTAGGATTTTTAAAATCAGGAAGCCCTGAGTTCCAGGCACACTGGAGCTGTGAAAGGCATCCAAAAGGGAGTGCAAAAGTGCCACAACATGGCTGCTTTCACGGCTTTTTCCTTGGCAAGAAACCTAACATCAGGCTGATTTACTTTCCCAGGGTTACTGTTAGGCTTAGGCCTAGGGCTAGGATTTTTGAAACTAGGAAGCCCTGGGCTCCAGGCACACTGCAGCTGTTCAAGGCATCCCAAGGGGAGTACAAAAGTGCAACAACATGGCAGCTTTCACAGCTTTTTCCTTGGCACCATCCCTATACCTAGGCTGATTTATCTGCTAGGGTTAGGGTTAGGGTTCAGCCTAGGGCTTGGATTTCTTTAACCAGGAAGCCCTGAGTTCCAGGCTTACTTCATCTGCCAAAGGCATCCCAAAGGGAGTGCAGAAGTGCCACAACATGGCTGCTTTCATGGCTTTTCCCTTAGGTAGAACCCTAATACCCGGCTGATTTACCTTCCTAGGGTTACTGTTAGGCTTAGGCCTAGGACTTTTAAAACCAGGAAGCCCTGGGCTCCAGGCACACTGCAGCTGCGAAAGGCATCCCAAGGGGAGCGCAAAAGTGACGCAACTTGGCTGCCACTACTGATATTTCCATGAGACCATCCCGAACCATAGGCTGATTTTCCTTCCTAGGGTTAAGGTTTGAGTTACGCCTAGGGTAAGGGCTCTATTAACCAGAAAGCCCTGAGTTCCAAGAACACAGCAGCTGCGAAGGACTAGCCAAGAAGAGCGCAAAAGTACCACAACATGCCTGCCTCCACAGCTTTTTCCTTGGGGACATGCCTAATTCCTGGCTGATTTGCCTTTCTCGTCTTAGGGTTGGGATTCGGCCTAGGGCTAGGATTTTTAAAATCAGGAAGCCCTGAGTTCCAGGCACACTGGAGCTGTGAAAGGCATCCAAAAGGGAGTGCAAAAGTGCCACAACATGGCTGCTTTCACGGCTTTTTCCTTGGCAAGAAGCCTAACATCAGGCTGATTTACTTTCCCAGGGTTACTGTTAGGCTTAGGCCTAGGGCTAGGATTTTTGAAACTAGGAAGCCCTGGGCTCCAGGCACACTGCAGCTGTTCAAGGCATCCCAAGGGGAGTACAAAAGTGCAACAACATGGCAGCTTTCACAGCTTTTTCCTTGGCACCATCCCTATACCTAGGCTGATTTATCTGCCTAGGGTTAGGGTTAGAGTTCAGCCTAGGGCTTGGATTTCTTTAACCAGGAAGCCCTGAGTTCCAGGCTTACTTCATCTGCCAAAGGCATCCCAAAGGGAGTGCAGAAGTGCCACAACATGGCTGCTTTCACGGCTTTTCCCTTAGGAAGAACCCTAATACCCGGCTGATTTACCTTCCTAGGGTTACTGTTAGGCTTAGGCCTAGGACTTTTAAAACCAGGAAGCCCTAGGCTCCAGGCACACTGCAGCTGCGAAAGGCATCCCAAGGGGAGAGCAAAAGTGACGCAACTTGGCTGCCACCACTGATATTTCCATGAGACCATCCCGAACCATAGGCTGATTTTCCTTCCTAGGGTTAAGGTTTGAGTTACGCCTAGGGTAAGGGCTCTATTAACCAGAAAGCCCTGAGTTCCAAGAACACAGCAGCTGCGAAGGACTAGCCAAGAAGAGCGCAAAAGTACCACAACATGCCTGCCTCCACAGCTTTTTCCTTGTGGACATGCCTAATTGCTGGCTGATTTGCCTTTCTCGTCTTAGGGTTGGGGTTCGGCCTAGGGCTAGGATTTTTAAAAGCAGGAAGCCCTGAGTTCCAGGCACACTGGAGCTGTGAAAGGCATCCAAAAGGGAGTGCAAAAGTGCCACAACATGGCTGCTTTCACGGCTTTTTCCTTGGCAAGAAACCTAACATCAGGCTGATTTACTTTCCCAGGGTTACTGTTAGGCTTAGGCCTAGGGCTAGGATTTTTGAAACTAGGAAGCCCTGGGCTCCAGGCACACTGCAGCTGTTCAAGGCATCCCAAGGGGAGTACAAAAGTGCAACAACATGGCAGCTTTCACAGCTTTTTCCTTGGCACCATCCCTATACCTAGGCTGATTTATCTGCCTAGGGTTAGGGTTAGAGTTCAGCCTAGGGCTTGGATTTCTTTAACCAGGAAGCCCTGAGTTCCAGGCTTACTTCATCTGCCAAAGGCATCCCAAAGGGAGTGCAGAAGTGCCACAACATGGCTGCTTTCACGGCTTTTCCCTTAGGAAGAACCCTAATACCCGGCTGATTTACCTTCCTAGGGTTACTGTTAGGCTTAGGCCTAGGACTTTTTAAACCAGGAAGCCCTGGGCTCCAGGCACACTGCAGCTGCAAAAGGCATCCCAAGGGGAGCGCAAAAGTGACGCAACTTGGCTGCCACCACTGATATTTCCATGAGACCATCCCGAACCATAGGCTGATTTTCCTTCCTAGGGTTAAGGTTTGAGTTACGCCTAGGGTAAGGGTTCTATTAACCAGAAAGCCCTGAGTTCCAAGAACACAGCAGCTGCGAAGGACTAGCCAAGAAGAGCGCAAAAGTAGCACAACATGCCTGCCTCCACAGCTTTTTCCTTGGGGACATGCCTAATTCCTGGCTGATTTGCCTTTCTCGTCTTAGGGTTGGGGTTCGGCCTAGGGCTAGGATTTTTAAAAGCAGGAAGCCCTGAGTTCCAGGCACACTGGAGCTGTGAAAGGCATCCAAAAGGGAGTGCAAAAGTGCCACAACATGGCTGCTTTCACGGCTTTTTCCTTGGCAAGAAGCCTAACACCAGGCTGATTTCCCTTCCCAGGGTTACTGTTAGGCTTAGGCCTAGGGCTAGGATTTTTAAAACTAGGAAGCCCTTAGCTCCAGGCACACTGCAGCTGTTCAAGGCATCCCAAGGGGAGTACAAAAGTGCAACAACATGGCAGCTTTCACAGCTTTTTCCTTGGCACCATCCCTAAACCTAGGCTGATTTATCTGCTAGGGTTAGGGTTAGGGTTCAGCCTAGGGCTTGGATTTCTTTAACCAGGAAGCCCTGAGTTCCAGGCTTACTTCATCTGCCAAAGGCATCCCAAAGGGAGTGCAGAAGTGCCACAACATGGCTGCTTTCATGGCTTTTCCCTTAGGTAGAACCCTAATACCCGGCTGATTTACCTTCCTAGGGTTACTGTTAGGCTTAGGCCTAGGACTTTTAAAACCAGGATGCCCTGGGCTCCAGGCACACTGCAGCTGCCAATGGCATCCCAAGGGGAGCGCAAAAGTGACGCAACTTGGCTGCCACCACTGATATTTCCATGAGACCATCCCGAACCATAGGCTGATTTTCCTTCCTAGGGTTAAGGTTTGAGTTACGCCTAGGGTAAGGGTCTATTAACCAGAAAGCCCTGAGTTCCAAGAACACAGCAGCTGCGAAGGACTAGCCAAGAAGAGCGGAAAGTACCACAACATGCCTGCCTCGACAGCTTTTTCCTTGGGGACATGCCTAATTCCTGGCTGATTTGCCTTTCTCGTCTTAGGGTTGGGGTTCGGCCTAGGGCTAGGATTTTTAAAAGCAGGAAGCCCTGAGTTCCAGGCACACTGGAGCTGTGAAAGGCATCCAAAAGGGAGTGCAAAAGTGCCACAACATGGCTGCTTTTACGGCTTTTTCCTTGGCAAGAAGCCTAACATCAGGCTGATTTACTTTCCCAGGGTTACTGTTAGGCTTAGGCCTAGGGCTAGGATTTTTAAAACTAGGAAGCCCTTAGCTCCAGGCACACTGCAGCTGTTCAAGGCATCCCAAGGGGAGTACAAAAGTGCAACAACATGGCAGCTTTCACAGCTTTTTCCTTGGCACCATCCCTATACCTAGGCTGATTTATCTGCCTAGGGTTAGGGTTAGAGTTCAGCCTAGGGCTTGGATTTCTTTAACCAGGAAGCCCTGAGTTCCAGGCTTACTTCATCTGCCAAAGGCATCCCAAAGGGAGTGCAGAAGTGCCACAACATGGCTGCTTTCACGGCTTTTCCCTTAGGAAGAACCCTAATACCCGGCTGATTTCCCTTCCTAGGGTTACTGTTAGGCTTAGGCCTAGGACTTTTAAAACCAGGAAGCCCTGGGCTCCAGGCACACTGCAGCTGCAAAAGGCATCCCAAGGGGAGCGCAAAAGTGACGCAACTTGGCTGCCACCGCTGATATTTCCAAGAGAGCATCCAGAACCATAGGCTGATTTTCCTTCCTACGGTTAAGGTTTGAGTTACGCCTAGGGTAAGGGTCTATTAACCAGAAAGCCCTGAGTTCCAAGAACACAGCAGCTGCGAAGGACTAGCCAAGAAGAGCGCAAAAGTACCACAACATGCCTGCCTCCACAGCTTTTTCCTTGGGGACATGCCTAATTCCTGGCTGATTTGCCTTTCTCGTCTAAGGGTTGGGGTTCGGCCTAGGGCTAGGATTTTTAAAAGCAGGAAGCCCTGAGTTCCAGGCACACTGGAGCTGTGAAAGGCATCCAAAAGGGAGTGCAAAAGTGCCACAACATGGCTGCTTTCATGGCTTTTCCCTTAGGAAGAACCCTAATACCCGGCTGATTTACCTTCCTAGGGTTACTGTTAGGCTTAGGCCTAGGACTGTTAAAACCAGGAAGCCCTAGGCTCCAGGCACACTGCAGCTGCAAAAGGCATCCCAAGGGGAGCGCAAAAGTGACGCAACTTGGCTGCCACCACTGATATTTCCATGAGACCATCCCGAACCATAGGCTGATTTTCCTTCCTAGGGTTAAGGTTTGAGTTACGCCTAGGGTAAGGGTTCTATTAAACAGAAAGCCCTGAGTTCCAAGAACACAGCAGCTGCGAAGGACTAGCCAAGAAGAGCGCAAAAGTACCACAACATGCCTGCCTCCACAGCTTTTTCCTTGGGGACATGCCTAATTCCTGGCTGATTTGCCTTTCTCGTCTTAGGGTTGGGGTTCGGCCTAGGGCTAGGATTTTTAAAAGCAGGAAGCCCTGAGTTCCAGGCACACTGCAGCTGTGAAAGGCATCCAAAAGGGAGTGCAAAAGTGCCACAACATGGCTGCTTTCACGGCTTTTTCCTTGGAAAGACGCCTAACACCAGGCTGATTTCCCTTCCCAGGGTTACTGTTAGGCTTAGGCCTAGGGCTAGGATTTTTAAAACTAGGAAGCCCTTAGCTCCAGGCACACTGCAGCTGTTCAAGGCATCCCAAGGGGAGTACAAAAGTGCAACAACATGGCAGCTTTCACAGCTTTTTCCTTGGCACCATCCCTATACCTAGGCTGATTTATCTGCCTAGGGTTAGGGTTAGAGTGCAGCCTAGGGCTTGGATTTCTTTAACCAGGAAGCCCTGAGTTCCAGGCTTACTTCATCTGCCAAAGGCATCCCAAAGGGAGTGCAGAAGTGCCACAACATGGCTGCTTTCACGGCTTTTCCCTTAGGAAGAACCCTAATACCCGGCTGATTTACCTTCCTAGGGTTACTGTTAGGCTTAGGCCTAGGACTTTTAAAACCAGGAAGCCCTGGGCTCCAGGCACACTGCAGCTGCAAATGGCATCCCAAGGGGAGCGCAAAAGTGACGCAACTTGGCTGCCACCACTGATATTTCCAAGAGAGCATCCCGAACCATAGGCTGATTTTCCTTCCTAGGGTTAAGGTTTGAGTTACGCCTAGGGTAAGGGTTCTATTAACCAGAAAGCCCTGAGTTCCAAGAACACAGCAGCTGCGAAGGACTAGCCAAGAAGAGCGCAAAAGTACCACAACATGCCTGCCTCCACAGCTTTTTCCTTGGGGACATGCCTAATTCCTGGCTGATTTGCCTTTCTCGTCTTAGGGTTGGGGTTCGGCCTAGGGCTAGGAATTTAAAAGCAGGAAGCCCTGAGTTCCAGGCACACTGGAGCTGTGAAAGGCATCCAAAAGGGAGTGCAAAAGTGCCACAACATGGCTGCTTTCACGGCTTTTTCCTTGGCAAGACGCCTAATATCAGGCTGATTAACTTCCCCAGGGTTACTGTTAGGCTTAGGCCTAGGACTAGGATTTTTGAAACTAGGAAGCCCTTAGCTCCAGGCACACTGCAGCTGTTCAAGGCATCCCAAGGGGAGTACAAAAGTGCAACAACATGGCAGCTTTCACAGCTTTTTCCTTGGCACCATCCCTATACCTAGGCTGATTTATCTGCCTAGGGTTAGGGTTAGAGTGCAGCCTAGGGCTTGAATTTCTTTAACCAGGAAGCCCTGAGTTCCAGGCTTACTTCATCTGCCAAAGGCATCCCAAAGGGAGTGCAGAAGTGCCACAACATGGCTGCTTTCACGGCTTTTCCCTTAGGTAGAACCCTAATACCCGGCTGATTTACCTTCCTAGGGTTACTGTTAGGCTTAGGCCTAGGACTTTTAAAACCAGGAAGCCCTGGGCTCCAGGCACACTGCAGCTGCGAAAGGCATCCCAAGGGGAGCGCAAAAGTGACGCAACTTGGCTGCCACTACTGATATTTCCATGAGACCATCCCGAACCATAGGCTGATTTTCCTTCCTAGGGTTAAGGTTTGAGTTACGCCTAGGGTAAGGGTTCTATTAACCAGAAAGCCCTGAGTTCCAAGAACACAGCAGCTGCGAAGGACTAGCCAAGAAGAGCGCAAAAGTACCACAACATGCCTGCCTCCACAGCTTTTTCCTTGGGGACATGCCTAATTCCTGGCTGATTTGCCTTTCTCGTCTTAGTGTTGGGGTTCGGCCTAGGGCTAGGATTTTTAAAATCAGGAAGCCCTGAGTTCCAGGCACACTGGAGCTGTGAAAGGCATCCAAAAGGGAGTGCAAAAGTGCCACAACATGGCTGCTTTCACGGCTTTTTCCTTGGCAAGAAGCCTAACATCAGGCTGATTTACTTTCCCAGGGTTACTGTTAGGCTTAGGCCTAGGGCTAGGATTTTTAAAACTAGGAAGCCCTTAGCTCCAGGCACACTGCAGCTGTTCAAGGCATCCCAAGGGGAGTACAAAAGTGCAACAACATGGCAGCTTTCACAGCTTTTTCCTTGGCACCATCCCTATACCTAGGCTGATTTATCTGCCTAGGGTTAGGGTTAGAGTTCAGCCTAGGGCTTGGATTTCTTTAACCAGGAAGCCCTGAGTTCCAGGCTTACTTCATCTGCCAAAGGCATCCCAAAGGGAGTGCAGAAGTGCCACAACATGGCTGCTTTCACGGCTTTTCCCTTAGGAAGAACCCTAATACCCGGCTGATTTACCTTCCTAGGGTTACTGTTAGGCTTAGGCCTAGGACTTTTAAAACCAGGAAGCCCTGGGCTCCAGGCACACTGCAGCTGCGAAAGGCATCCCAAGGGGAGCGCAAAAGTGACGCAACTTGGCTGCCACCGCTGATATTTCCAAGAGAGCATCCAGAACAATAGGCTGATTTTCCTTCCTAGGGTTAAGGTTTGAGTTACGCCTAGGGTAAGGGTCTATTAACCAGAAAGCCCTGAGTTCCAAGAACACAGCAGCTGCGAAGGACTAGCCAAGAAGAGCGCAAAAGTACCACAACATGCCTGCCTCCACAGCTTTTTCCTTGGGGACATGCCTAATTCCTGGCTGATTTGCCTTTCTCGTCTTAGGGTTGGGGTTCGGCCTAGGGCTAGGATTTTTAAAAGCAGGAAGCCCTGAGTTCCAGGCACACTGGAGCTGTGAAAGGCATCCAAAAGGGAGTGCAAAAGTGCCACAACATGGCTGCTTTCACGGCTTTTCCCTTAGGAAGAACCCTAATACCCGGCTGATTTACCTTCCTAGGGTTACTGTTAGGCTTAGGCCTAGGACTTTTAAAACCAGGAAGCCCTGGGCTCCAGGCACACTGCAGCTGCGAAAGGCATCCCAAGGGGAGAGCAAAAGTGACGCAACTTGGCTGCCACCACTGATATTTCCATGAGACCATCCCGAACCATAGGCTGATTTTCCTTCCTAGGGTTAAGGTTTGAGTTACGCCTAGGGTAAGGGTCTATTAACCAGAAAGCCCTGAGTTCCAAGAACACAGCAGCTGCGAAGGACTAGCCAAGAAGAGCGCAAAAGTACCACAACATGCCTGCCTCCACAGCTTTTTCCTTGTGGACATGCCTAATTGCTGGCTGATTTGCCTTTCTCGTCTTAGGGTTGGGGTTCGGCCTAGGGCTAGGATTTTTAAAATCAGGAAGCCCTGAGTTCCAGGCACACTGGAGCTGTGAAAGGCATCCAAAAGGGAGTGCAAAAGTGCCACAACATGGCTGCTTTCACGGCTTTTTCCTTGGCAAGAAACCTAACATCAGGCTGATTTACTTTCCCAGGGTTACTGTTAGGCTTAGGCCTAGGGCTAGGATTTTTGAAACTAGGAAGCCCTGGGCTCCAGGCACACTGCAGCTGTTCAAGGCATCCCAAGGGGAGTACAAAAGTGCAACAACATGGCAGCTTTCACAGCTTTTTCCTTGGCACCATCCCTATACCTAGGCTGATTTATCTGCTAGGGTTAGGGTTAGGGTTCAGCCTAGGGCTTGGATTTCTTTAACCAGGAAGCCCTGAGTTCCAGGCTTACTTCATCTGCCAAAGGCATCCCAAAGGGAGTGCAGAAGTGCCACAACATGGCTGCTTTCATGGCTTTTCCCTTAGGTAGAACCCTAATACCCGGCTGATTTACCTTCCTAGGGTTACTGTTAGGCTTAGGCCTAGGACTTTTAAAACCAGGAAGCCCTGGGCTCCAGGCACACTGCAGCTGCGAAAGGCATCCCAAGGGGAGCGCAAAAGTGACGCAACTTGGCTGCCACTACTGATATTTCCATGAGACCATCCCGAACCATAGGCTGATTTTCCTTCCTAGGGTTAAGGTTTGAGTTACGCCTAGGGTAAGGGCTCTATTAACCAGAAAGCCCTGAGTTCCAAGAACACAGCAGCTGCGAAGGACTAGCCAAGAAGAGCGCAAAAGTACCACAACATGCCTGCCTCCACAGCTTTTTCCTTGGGGACATGCCTAATTCCTGGCTGATTTGCCTTTCTCGTCTTAGGGTTGGGATTCGGCCTAGGGCTAGGATTTTTAAAATCAGGAAGCCCTGAGTTCCAGGCACACTGGAGCTGTGAAAGGCATCCAAAAGGGAGTGCAAAAGTGCCACAACATGGCTGCTTTCACGGCTTTTTCCTTGGCAAGAAGCCTAACATCAGGCTGATTTACTTTCCCAGGGTTACTGTTAGGCTTAGGCCTAGGGCTAGGATTTTTGAAACTAGGAAGCCCTGGGCTCCAGGCACACTGCAGCTGTTCAAGGCATCCCAAGGGGAGTACAAAAGTGCAACAACATGGCAGCTTTCACAGCTTTTTCCTTGGCACCATCCCTATACCTAGGCTGATTTATCTGCCTAGGGTTAGGGTTAGAGTTCAGCCTAGGGCTTGGATTTCTTTAACCAGGAAGCCCTGAGTTCCAGGCTTACTTCATCTGCCAAAGGCATCCCAAAGGGAGTGCAGAAGTGCCACAACATGGCTGCTTTCACGGCTTTTCCCTTAGGAAGAACCCTAATACCCGGCTGATTTACCTTCCTAGGGTTACTGTTAGGCTTAGGCCTAGGACTTTTAAAACCAGGAAGCCCTAGGCTCCAGGCACACTGCAGCTGCGAAAGGCATCCCAAGGGGAGAGCAAAAGTGACGCAACTTGGCTGCCACCACTGATATTTCCATGAGACCATCCCGAACCATAGGCTGATTTTCCTTCCTAGGGTTAAGGTTTGAGTTACGCCTAGGGTAAGGGCTCTATTAACCAGAAAGCCCTGAGTTCCAAGAACACAGCAGCTGCGAAGGACTAGCCAAGAAGAGCGCAAAAGTACCACAACATGCCTGCCTCCACAGCTTTTTCCTTGTGGACATGCCTAATTGCTGGCTGATTTGCCTTTCTCGTCTTAGGGTTGGGGTTCGGCCTAGGGCTAGGATTTTTAAAAGCAGGAAGCCCTGAGTTCCAGGCACACTGGAGCTGTGAAAGGCATCCAAAAGGGAGTGCAAAAGTGCCACAACATGGCTGCTTTCACGGCTTTTTCCTTGGCAAGAAACCTAACATCAGGCTGATTTACTTTCCCAGGGTTACTGTTAGGCTTAGGCCTAGGGCTAGGATTTTTGAAACTAGGAAGCCCTGGGCTCCAGGCACACTGCAGCTGTTCAAGGCATCCCAAGGGGAGTACAAAAGTGCAACAACATGGCAGCTTTCACAGCTTTTTCCTTGGCACCATCCCTATACCTAGGCTGATTTATCTGCCTAGGGTTAGGGTTAGAGTTCAGCCTAGGGCTTGGATTTCTTTAACCAGGAAGCCCTGAGTTCCAGGCTTACTTCATCTGCCAAAGGCATCCCAAAGGGAGTGCAGAAGTGCCACAACATGGCTGCTTTCACGGCTTTTCCCTTAGGAAGAACCCTAATACCCGGCTGATTTACCTTCCTAGGGTTACTGTTAGGCTTAGGCCTAGGACTTTTAAAACCAGGAAGCCCTGGGCTCCAGGCACACTGCAGCTGCAAAAGGCATCCCAAGGGGAGCGCAAAAGTGACGCAACTTGGCTGCCACCACTGATATTTCCATGAGACCATCCCGAACCATAGGCTGATTTTCCTTCCTAGGGTTAAGGTTTGAGTTACGCCTAGGGTAAGGGTTCTATTAACCAGAAAGCCCTGAGTTCCAAGAACACAGCAGCTGCGAAGGACTAGCCAAGAAGAGCGCAAAAGTACCACAACATGCCTGCCTCCACAGCTTTTTCCTTGGGGACATGCCTAATTCCTGGCTGATTTGCCTTTCTCGTCTTAGGGTTGGGGTTCGGCCTAGGGCTAGGATTTTTAAAAGCAGGAAGCCCTGAGTTCCAGGCACACTGGAGCTGTGAAAGGCATCCAAAAGGGAGTGCAAAAGTGCCACAACATGGCTGCTTTCACGGCTTTTTCCTTGGCAAGAAGCCTAACACCAGGCTGATTTCCCTTCCCAGGGTTACTGTTAGGCTTAGGCCTAGGGCTAGGATTTTTAAAACTAGGAAGCCCTTAGCTCCAGGCACACTGCAGCTGTTCAAGGCATCCCAAGGGGAGTACAAAAGTGCAACAACATGGCAGCTTTCACAGCTTTTTCCTTGGCACCATCCCTATACCTAGGCTGATTTATCTGCTAGGGTTAGGGTTAGGGTTCAGCCTAGGGCTTGGATTTCTTTAACCAGGAAGCCCTGAGTTCCAGGCTTACTTCATCTGCCAAAGGCATCCCAAAGGGAGTGCAGAAGTGCCACAACATGGCTGCTTTCATGGCTTTTCCCTTAGGTAGAACCCTAATACCCGGCTGATTTACCTTCCTAGGGTTACTGTTAGGCTTAGGCCTAGGACTTTTAAAACCAGGAAGCCCTGGGCTCCAGGCACACTGCAGCTGCAAAAGGCATCCCAAGGGGAGCGCAAAAGTGACGCAACTTGGCTGCCACCACTGATATTTCCATGAGACCATCCCGAACCATAGGCTGATTTTCCTTCCTAGGGTTAAGGTTTGAGTTACGCCTAGGGTAAGGGTCTATTAACCAGAAAGCCCTGAGTTCCAAGAACACAGCAGCTGCGAACGACTAACCAAGAAGAGCGCAAAAGTACCACAACATGCCTGCCTCCACAGCTTTTTCCTTGGGGACATGCCTAATTCCTGGCTGATTTGCCTTTCTCGTCTTAGGGTTGGGGTTCGGCCTAGGGCTAGGATTTTTAAAAGCAGGAAGCCCTGAGTTCCAGGCACACTGGAGCTGTGAAAGGCATCCAAAAGGGAGTGCAAAAGTGCCACAACATGGCTGCTTTCACGGCTTTTTCCTTGGCAAGAAACCTAACATCAGGCTGATTTACTTTCCCAGGGTTACTGTTAGGCTTAGGCCTAGGGCTAGGATTTTTGAAACTAGGAAGCCCTGGGCTCCAGGCACACTGCAGCTGTTCAAGGCATCCCAAGGGGAGTACAAAAGTGCAACAACATGGCAGCTTTCACAGCTTTTTCCTTGGCACCATCCCTATACCTAGGCTGATTTATCTGCCTAGGGTTAGGGTTAGAGTTCAGCCTAGGGCTTGGATTTCTTTAACCAGGAAGCCCTGAGTTCCAGGCTTACTTCATCTGCCAAAGGCATCCCAAAGGGAGTGCAGAAGTGCCACAACATGGCTGCTTTCACGGCTTTTCCCTTAGGAAGAACCCTAATACCCGGCTGATTTACCTTCCTAGGGTTACTGTTAGGCTTAGGCCTAGGACTTTTAAAACCAGGAAGCCCTGGGCTCCAGGCACACTGCAGCTGCAAAAGGCATCCCAAGGGGAGCGCAAAAGTGACGCAACTTGGCTGCCACCACTGATATTTCCATGAGACCATCCCGAACCATAGGCTGATTTTCCTTCCTAGGGTTAAGGTTTGAGTTACGCCTAGGGTAAGGGTTCTATTAACCAGAAAGCCCTGAGTTCCAAGAACACAGCAGCTGCGAAGGACTAGCCAAGAAGAGCGCAAAAGTAGCACAACATGCCTGCCTCCACAGCTTTTTCCTTGGGGACATGCCTAATTCCTGGCTGATTTGCCTTTCTCGTCTTAGGGTTGGGGTTCGGCCTAGGGCTAGGATTTTTAAAAGCAGGAAGCCCTGAGTTCCAGGCACACTGGAGCTGTGAAAGGCATCCAAAAGGGAGTGCAAAAGTGCCACAACATGGCTGCTTTCACGGCTTTTTCCTTGGCAAGAAGCCTAACACCAGGCTGATTTCCCTTCCCAGGGTTACTGTTAGGCTTAGGCCTAGGGCTAGGATTTTTAAAACTAGGAAGCCCTTAGCTCCAGGCACACTGCAGCTGTTCAAGGCATCCCAAGGGGAGTACAAAAGTGCAACAACATGGCAGCTTTCACAGCTTTTTCCTTGGCACCATCCCTAAACCTAGGCTGATTTATCTGCTAGGGTTAGGGTTAGGGTTCAGCCTAGGGCTTGGATTTCTTTAACCAGGAAGCCCTGAGTTCCAGGCTTACTTCATCTGCCAAAGGCATCCCAAAGGGAGTGCAGAAGTGCCACAACATGGCTGCTTTCATGGCTTTTCCCTTAGGTAGAACCCTAATACCCGGCTGATTTACCTTCCTAGGGTTACTGTTAGGCTTAGGCCTAGGACTTTTAAAACCAGGATGCCCTGGGCTCCAGGCACACTGCAGCTGCCAATGGCATCCCAAGGGGAGCGCAAAAGTGACGCAACTTGGCTGCCACCACTGATATTTCCATGAGACCATCCCGAACCATAGGCTGATTTTCCTTCCTAGGGTTAAGGTTTGAGTTACGCCTAGGGTAAGGGTCTATTAACCAGAAAGCCCTGAGTTCCAAGAACACAGCAGCTGCGAAGGACTAGCCAAGAAGAGCGGAAAGTACCACAACATGCCTGCCTCGACAGCTTTTTCCTTGGGGACATGCCTAATTCCTGGCTGATTTGCCTTTCTCGTCTTAGGGTTGGGGTTCGGCCTAGGGCTAGGATTTTTAAAAGCAGGAAGCCCTGAGTTCCAGGCACACTGGAGCTGTGAAAGGCATCCAAAAGGGAGTGCAAAAGTGCCACAACATGGCTGCTTTTACGGCTTTTTCCTTGGCAAGAAGCCTAACATCAGGCTGATTTACTTTCCCAGGGTTACTGTTAGGCTTAGGCCTAGGGCTAGGATTTTTAAAACTAGGAAGCCCTTAGCTCCAGGCACACTGCAGCTGTTCAAGGCATCCCAAGGGGAGTACAAAAGTGCAACAACATGGCAGCTTTCACAGCTTTTTCCTTGGCACCATCCCTATACCTAGGCTGATTTATCTGCCTAGGGTTAGGGTTAGAGTTCAGCCTAGGGCTTGGATTTCTTTAACCAGGAAGCCCTGAGTTCCAGGCTTACTTCATCTGCCAAAGGCATCCCAAAGGGAGTGCAGAAGTGCCACAACATGGCTGCTTTCACGGCTTTTCCCTTAGGAAGAACCCTAATACCCGGCTGATTTACCTTCCTAGGGTTACTGTTAGGCTTAGGCCTAGGACTTTTAAAACCAGGAAGCCCTGGGCTCCAGGCACACTGCAGCTGCAAAAGGCATCCCAAGGGGAGCGCAAAAGTGACGCAACTTGGCTGCCACCGCTGATATTTCCAAGAGAGCATCCAGAACCATAGGCTGATTTTCCTTCCTACGGTTAAGGTTTGAGTTACGCCTAGGGTAAGGGTCTATTAACCAGAAAGCCCTGAGTTCCAAGAACACAGCAGCTGCGAAGGACTAGCCAAGAAGAGCGCAAAAGTACCACAACATGCCTGCCTCCACAGCTTTTTCCTTGGGGACATGCCTAATTCCTGGCTGATTTGCCTTTCTCGTCTAAGGGTTGGGGTTCGGCCTAGGGCTAGGATTTTTAAAAGCAGGAAGCCCTGAGTTCCAGGCACACTGGAGCTGTGAAAGGCATCCAAAAGGGAGTGCAAAAGTGCCACAACATGGCTGCTTTCACGGCTTTTCCCTTAGGAAGAACCCTAATACCCGGCTGATTTACCTTCCTAGGGTTACTGTTAGGCTTAGGCCTAGGACTTTTAAAACCAGGAAGTCCTGGGCTCCAGGCACACTGCAGCTGCGAAAGGCATCCCAAGGGGAGAGCAAAAGTGATGCAACTTGGCTGCCACCACTGATATTTCCATGAGACCATCCCGAACCATAGGCTGATTTTCCTTCCTAGGGTTAAGGTTTGAGTTACGCCTAGGGTAAGGGTTCTATTAACCAGAAAGCCCTGAGTTCCAAGAACACAGCAGCTGCGAAGGACTAGCCAAGAAGAGCGCAAAAGTAGCACAACATGCCTGCCTCCACAGCTTTTTCCTTGGGGACATGCCTAATTCCTGGCTGATTTGCCTTTCTCGTCTTAGGGTTGGGGTTCGGCCTAGGGCTAGGATTTTTAAAAGCAGGAAGCCCTGAGTTCCAGGCACACTGGAGCTGTGAAAGGCATCCAAAAGGGAGTGCAAAAGTGCCACAACATGGCTGCATTCACGGCTTTTTCCTTGGCAAGACGCCTAACACCAGGCTGATTTACCTTCCCAGGGTTACTGTTAGGCTTAGGCCTAGGGCTAGGATTTTTAAAACTAGGAAGCCCTTAGCTCCAGGCACACTGCAGCTGTTCAAGGCATCCCAAGGGGAGTACAAAAGTGCAACAACATGGCAGCTTTCACAGCTTTTTCCTTGGCACCATCCCTATACCTAGGCTGATTTATCTGCCTAGGGTTAGGGTTAGGGTTCAGCCTAGGGCTTGAATTTCTTTAACCAGGAAGCCCTGAGTTCCAGGCTTACTTCATCTGCCAAAGGCATCCCAAAGGGAGTGCAGAAGTGCCACAACATGGCTGCTTTCACGGCTTTTCCCTTAGGAAGAACCCTAATACCCGGCTGATTTACCTTCCTAGGGTTACTGTTAGGCTTAGGCCTAGGACTTTTAAAACCAGGAAGCCCTGGGCTCCAGGCACACTGCAGCTGCGAAAGGCATCCCAAGGGGAGCGCAAAAGTGACGCAACTTGGCTGCCACCACTGATATTTCCATGAGACCATCCCGAACCATAGGCTGATTTTCCTTCCTAGGGTTAAGGTTTGAGTTACGCCTAGGGTAAGGGTCTATTAACCAGAAAGCCCTGAGTTCCAAGAACACAGCAGCTGCGAAGGACTAGCCAAGAAGAGCGCAAAAGTACCACAACATGCCTGCCTCCACAGCTTTTTCCTTGGGGACATGCCTAATTCCTGGCTGATTTGCCTTTCTCGTCTTAGGGTTGGGGTTCGGCCTAGGGCTAGGATTTTTAAAATCAGGAAGCCCTGAGTTCTAGGCACACTGGAGCTGTGAAAGGCATCCAAAAGGGAGTGCAAAAGTGCCACAACATGGCTGCTTTCACGGCTTTTTCCTTGGCAAGAAACCTAACATCAGGCTGATTTACTTTCCCAGGGTTACTGTTAGGCTTAGGCCTAGGGCTAGGATTTTTGAAACTAGGAAGCCCTGGGCTCCAGGCACACTGCAGCTGTTCAAGGCATCCCAAGGGGAGTACAAAAGTGCAACAACATGGCAGCTTTCACAGCTTTTTCCTTGGCACCATCCCTATACCTAGGCTGATTTATCTGCCTAGGGTTAGGGTTAGAGTTCAGCCTAGGGCTTGGATTTCTTTAACCAGGAAGCCCTGAGTTCCAGGCTTACTTCATCTGCCAAAGGCATCCCAAAGGGAGTGCAGAAGTGCCACAACATGGCTGCTTTCACGGCTTTTCCCTTAGGAAGAACCCTAATACCCGGCTGATTTACCTTCCTAGGGTTACTGTTAGGCTTAGGCCTAGGACTTTTAAAACCAGGAAGCCCTGGGCTCCAGGCACACTGCAGCTGCAAAAGGCATCCCAAGGGGAGCGCAAAAGTGACGCAACTTGGCTGCCACCACTGATATTTCCATGAGACCATCCCGAACCATAGGCTGATTTTCCTTCCTAGGGTTAAGGTTTGAGTTACGCCTAGGGTAAGGGTTCTATTAACCAGAAAGCCCTGAGTTCCAAGAACACAGCAGCTGCGAAGGACTAGCCAAGAAGAGCGCAAAAGTAGCACAACATGCCTGCCTCCACAGCTTTTTCCTTGGGGACATGCCTAATTCCTGGCTGATTTGCCTTTCTCGTCTTAGGGTTGGGGTTCGGCCTAGGGCTAGGATTTTTAAAAGCAGGAAGCCCTGAGTTCCAGGCACACTGGAGCTGTGAAAGGCATCCAAAAGGGAGTGCAAAAGTGCCACAACATGGCTGCTTTCACGGCTTTTTCCTTGGCAAGAAGCCTAACACCAGGCTGACATACTTTCCCAGGGTTACTGTTAGGCTTAGACCTAGGGCTAGGATTTTTAAAACTAGGACGCCCTGGGCTCCAAGCACACTGCAGCTGTTCAAGGCATCCCAAGGGGAGTACAAAAGTGCAACAACATGGCAGCTTTCACAGCTTTTTCCTTGGCACCATCCCTATACCTAGGCTGATTTATCTGCCTAGGGTTAGGGTTAGGGTTCAGCCTAGGGCTTGGATTTCTTTAACCAGGAAGCCCTGAGTTCCAGGCTTACTTCATCTGCCAAAGGCATCCCAAAGGGAGTGCAGAAGTGCCACAACATGGCTGCTTTCACGGCTTTTCCCTTAGGAAGAACCCTAATACCCGGCTGATTTACCTTCCTAGGGTTACTGTTAGGCTTAGGCCTAGGACTTTTAAAACCAGGAAGCCCTGGGCTCCAGGCACACTGCAGCTGCGAAAGGCATCCCAAGGGGAGCGCAAAAGTGACGCAACTTGGCTGCCACCACTGATATTTCCATGAGACCATCCCGAACCATAGGTTGATTTTCCTTCCTAGGGTTAAGGTTTGAGTTACGCCTAGGGTAAGGGCTCTATTAACCAGAAAGCCCTGAGTTCCAAGAACACAGCAGCTGCGAAGGACTAGCCAAGAAGAGCGCAAAAGTAGCACAACATGCCTGCCTCCACAGCTTTTTCCTTGGGGACATGCCTAATTCCTGGCTGATTTGCCTTTCTCGTCTTAGGGTTGGGGTTCGGCCTAGGGCTAGGATTTTTAAAAGCAGGAAGCCCTGAGTTCCAGGCACACTGGAGCTGTGAAAGGCATCCAAAAGGGAGTGCAAAAGTGCCACAACATGGCTGCTTTCACGGCTTTTTCCTTGGCAAGAAGCCTAACACCAGGCTGACATACTTTCCCAGGGTTACTGTTAGGCTTAGGCCTAGGGCTAGGATTTTTGAAACTAGGAAGCCCTGGGCTCCAGGCACACTGCAGCTGTTCAAGGCATCCCAAGGGGAGTACAAAAGTGCAACAACATGGCAGCTTTCACAGCTTTTTCCTTGGCACCATCCCTATACCTAGGCTGATTTATCTGCCTAGGGTTAGGGTTAGGGTTCAGCCTAGGGCTTGGATTTCTTTAACCAGGAAGCCCTGAGTTCCAGGCTTACTTCATCTGCCAAAGGCATCCAAAAGGGAGTGCAAAAGTGCCACAACATGGCTGCTTTCACGGCTTTTTCCTTGGCAAGAAGCCTATCATCAGGCTGATTTACTTTCCCATGGTTACTGTTAGGCTTAGGCCTAGGGCTAGGATTTTTGAAACTAGGAAGCCCTTAGCTCCAGGCACACTGCAGCTGTTCAAGGCATCCCAAGGGGAGTACAAAAGTGCAACAACATGGCAGCTTTCACAGCTTTTTCCTTGGCACCATCCCTATACCTAGGCTGATTTATCTGCCTAGGGTTAGGGTTAGGGTTCAGCCTAGGGCTTGAATTTTTTTTACCAGGAAGCCCTGAGTTCCAGGCTTACTTCATCTGCCAAAGGCATCCCAAAGGGAGTGCAGAAGTGCCACAACATGGCTGCTTTCACGGCTTTTCCCTTAGGAAGAACCCTAATACCCGGCTGATTTACCTTCCTAGGGTTACTGTTAGGCTTAGGCCTAGGACTTTTAAAACCAGGAAGCCCTGGGCTCCAGGCACAGTGCAGCTGCGAAAGGCATCCCAAGGGGAGCGCAAAAGTGACGCAACTTGGCTGCCACCACTGATATTTCCATGAGACCATCCCGAACCATAGGTTGATTTTCCTTCCTAGGGTTAAGGTTTGAGTTACGCCTAGGGTAAGGGCTCTATTAAGCAGAAAGCCCTGAGTTCCAAGAACACAGCAGCTGCGAAGGACTAGCCAAGAAGAGCGCAAAAGTACCACAACATGCCTGCCTCCACAGCTTTTTCCTTGGGGACATGCCTAATTCCTGGCTGATTTGCCTTTCTCGTCTTAGGGTTGGGGTTCGGCCTAGGGCTAGGATTTTTAAAAGCAGGAAGCCCTGAGTTCCAGGCACACTGCAGCTGTGAAAGGCATCCAAAAGGTAGTGCAAAAGTGCCACAACATGGCTGCTTTCACGGCTTTTTCCTTGGCAAGAAGCCTAACATCAGGCTGATTTACTTTCCCAGGGTTACTGTTAGGCTTAGGCCTAGGGCTAGGATTTTTGAAACTAGGAAGCCCTGGGCTCCAGGCACACTGCAGCTGTTCAAGGCATCCCAAGGGGAGTACAAAAGTGCAACAACATGGCAGCTTTCACAGCTTTTTCCTTGGCACCATCCCTATACCTAGGCTGATTTATCTGCCTAGGGTTAGGGTTAGGGTTCAGCCTAGGGCTTGGATTTCTTTAACCAGGAAGCCCTGAGTTCCAGGCTTACTTCATCTGCCAAAGGCATCCCAAAGGGAGTGCAGAAGTGCCACAACATGGCTGCTTTCACGGCTTTTCCCTTAGGAAGAACCCTAATACCCGGCTGATTTACCTTCCTAGGGTTACTGTTAGGCTTAGGCCTAGGACTTTTAAAACCAGGAAGCCCTGGGCTCCAGGCACAGTGCAGCTGCGAAAGGTATCCCAAGGGGAGCGCAAAAGTGACGCAACTTGGCTGCCACCACTGATATTTCCATGAGACCATCCCGAACCATAGGTTGATTTTCCTTCCTAGGGTTAAGGTTTGAGTTACGCCTAGGGTAAGGGCTCTATTAACCAGAAAGCCCTGAGTTCCAAGAACACAGCAGCTGCGAAGGACTAGCCAAGAAGAGCGCAAAAGTAGCACAACATGCCTGCCTCCACAGCTTTTTCCTTGGGGACATGCCTAATTCCTGGCTGATTTGCCTTTCTCGTCTTAGGGTTGGGGTTCGGCCTAGGGCTAGGATTTTTAAAATCAGGAAGCCCTGAGTTCCAGGCACACTGGAGCTGTGAAAGGCATCCAAAAGGGAGTGCAAAAGTGCCACAACATGGCTGCTTTCACAGCTTTTTCCTTGGCAAGAAGCCTAACACCAGGCTGACATACTTTCCCAGGGTTACTGTTAGGCTTAGGCCTAGGGCTAGGATTTTTGAAACTAGGAAGCCCTGGGCTCCAGGCACACTGCAGCTGTTCAAGGCATCCCAAGGGGAGTACAAAAGTGCAACAACATGGCAGCTTTCACAGCTTTTTCCTTGGCACCATCCCTATACCTAGGCTGATTTATCTGCCTAGGGTTAGGGTTAGAGTGCAGCCTAGGGCTTGGATTTCTTTAACCAGGAAGCCCTGAGTTCCAGGCTTACTTCATCTGCCAAAGGCATCCCAAAGGGAGTGCAGAAGTGCCACAACATGGCTGCTTTCACGGCTTTTCCCTTAGGTAGAACCCTAATACCCGGCTGATTTACCTTCCTAGGGTTACTGTTAGGCTTAGGCCTAGGACTTTTAAAACCAGGAAGCCCTGGGCTCCAGGCACACTGCAGCTGCGAAAGGCATCCCAAGGGGAGCGCAAAAGTGACGCAACTTGGCTGCCACCGCTGATATTTCCATGAGACCATCCCGAACCATAGGCTGATTTTCCTTCCTAGGGTTAAGGTTTGAGTTACGCCTAGGGTAAGGGTCTATTAACCAGAAAGCCCTGAGTTCCAAGAACACAGCAGCTGCGAAGGACTAGCCAAGAAGAGCGCAAAAGTACCACAACATGCCTGCCTCCACAGCTTTTTCCTTGGGGACATGCCTAATTCCTGGCTGATTTGCCTTTCTCGTCTTAGGGTTGGGGTTCGGCCTAGGGCTAGGATTTTTAAAAGCAGGAAGCCCTGAGTTCCAGGCACACTGGAGCTGTGAAAGGCATCCAAAAGGGAGTGCAAAAGTGCCACAACATGGCTGCTTTCACGGCTTTTCCCTTAGGAAGAACCCTAATACCCGGCTGATTTACCTTCCTAGGGTTACTGTTAGGCTTAGGCCTAGGACTTTTAAAACCAGGAAGCCCTGGGCTCCAGGCACACTGCAGCTGCAAAAGGCATCCCAAGGGGAGCGCAAAAGTGACGCAACTTGGCTGCCACCACTGATATTTCCATGAGACCATCCCGAACCATAGGCTGATTTTCCTTCCTAGGGTTAAGGTTTGAGTTAATCCTAGGGTAAGGTTTCTATTAACCAGAAAGCCCTGAGTTCCAAGAACACAGCAGCTGCGAAGGACTAGCCAAGAAGAGCGCAAAAGTGCCACAACATGCCTGCCTCCACAGCTTTTTCCTTGGGGACATGCCTAATTCCTGGCTGATTTGCCTTTCTCGTCTTAGGGTTGGGGTTCGGCCTAGGGCTAGGATTTTTAAAAGCAGGAAGCCCTGAGTTCCAGGCACACTGGAGCTGTGAAAGGCATCCAAAAGGGAGTGCAAAAGTGCAACAACATGGCTGCTTTCACGGCTTTTTCCTTGGCAAGAAACCTAACATCAGGCTGATTTACTTTCCCAGGGTTACTGTTAGGCTTAGGCCTAGGGCTAGGATTTTTGAAACTAGGAAGCCCTGGGCTCCAGGCACACTGCAGCTGTTCAAGGCATCCCAAGGGGAGTACAAAAGTGCAACAACATGGCAGCTTTCACAGCTTTTTCCTTGGCACCATCCCTATACCTAGGCTGATTTATCTGCCTAGGGTTAGGGTTAGAGTTCAGCCTAGGGCTTGGATTTCTTTAACCAGGAAGCCCTGAGTTCCAGGCTTACTTCATCTGCCAAAGGCATCCCAAAGGGAGTGCAGAAGTGCCACAACATGGCTGCTTTCACGGCTTTTCCCTTAGGAAGAACCCTAATACCCGGCTGATTTACCTTCCTAGGGTTACTGTTAGGCTTAGGCCTAGGACTTTTAAAACCAGGAAGCCCTGGGCTCCAGGCACACTGCAGCTGCAAAAGGCATCCCAAGGGGAGCGCAAAAGTGACGCAACTTGGCTGCCACCACTGATATTTCCATGAGACCATCCCGAACCATAGGCTGATTTTCCTTCCTAGGGTTAAGGTTTGAGTTACGCCTAGGGTAAGGGTTCTATTAACCAGAAAGCCCTGAGTTCCAAGAACACAGCAGCTGCGAAGGACTAGCCAAGAAGAGCGCAAAAGTACCACAACATGCCTGCCTCCACAGCTTTTTCCTTGGGGACATGCCTAATTCCTGGCTGATTTGCCTTTCTCGTCTTAGGGTTGGGGTTCGGCCTAGGGCTAGGATTTTTAAAAGCAGGAAGCCCTGAGTTCAGGCACACTGGAGCTGTGAAAGGCATCCAAAAGGGAGTGCAAAAGTGCCACAACATGGCTGCTTTCACGGCTTTTTCCTTGGCAAGAAGCCTAACACCAGGCTGATTTACTTTCCCAGGGTTACTGTTAGGCTTAGGCCTAGGGCTAGGATTTTTGAAACAAGGAAGCCCTTAGCTCCAGGCACACTGCAGCTGTTCAAGGCATCCCAAGGGGAGTACAAAAGTGCAACAACATGGCAGCTTTCACAGCTTTTTCCTTGGCACCATCCCTATACCTAGGCTGATTTATCTGCCTAGGGTTAGGGTTAGAGTGCAGCCTAGGGCTTGGATTTCTTTAACCAGGAAGCCCTGAGTTCCAGGCTTACTTCATCTGCCAAAGGCATCCCAAAGGGAGTGCAGAAGTGCCACAACATGGCTGCTTTCACGGCTTTTCCCTTAGGTAGAACCCTAATACCCGGCTGATTTACCTTCCTAGGGTTACTGTTAGGCTTAGGCCTAGGACTTTTAAAACCAGGAAGCCCTGGGCTCCAGGCACACTGCAGCTGCGAAAGGCATCCCAAGGGGAGCGCAAAAGTGACGCAACTTGGATGCCACCACTGATATTTCCATGAGACCATCCCGAACCATAGGTTGATTTTCCTTCCTAGGGTTAAGGTTTGAGTTACGCCTAGGGTAAGGGCTCTATTAACCAGAAAGCCCTGAGTTCCAACAACACAGCAGCTGCGAAGGACTAGCCAAGAAGAGCACAAAAGTAGCACAACATGCCTGCCTCCACAGCTTTTTCCTTGGGGACATGCCTAATTCCTGGCTGATTTGCCTTTCTCGTCTTAGGGTTGGGGTTCGGCCTAGGGCTAGGATTTTTAAAATCAGGAAGCCCTGAGTTCCAGGCACACTGGAGCTGTGAAAGGCATCCAAAAGGGAGTGCAAAAGTGCCACAACATGGCTGCTTTCACAGCTTTTTCCTTGGCAAGAAGCCTAACACCAGGCTGACATACTTTCCCAGGGTTACTGTTAGGCTTAGGCCTAGGGCTAGGATTTTTGAAACTAGGAAGCCCTGGGCTCCAGGCACACTGCAGCTGTGAAAGGCATCCCAAGGGGAGTACAAAAGTGCAACAACATGGCAGCTTTCACAGCTTTTTCCTTGGCAACATCCCTATACCTAGGCTGATTTATCTGCCTAGGGTTAGGGTTAGAGTGCAGCCTAGGGCTTGGATTTCTTTAACCAGGAAGCCCTGAGTTCCAGGCTTACTTCATCTGCCAAAGGCATCCCAAAGGGAGTGCAGAAGTGCCACAACATGGCTGCTTTCACGGCTTTTCCCTTAGGTAGAACCCTAATACCCGGCTGATTTACCTTCCTAGGGTTACTGTTCGGCTTAGGCCTAGGACTTTTAAAACTAGGAAGCCCTGGGCTCCAGGCACACTGCAGCTGTGAAAGGCATCCCAAGGGGAGTACAAAAGTGCAACAACATGGCAGCTTTCACAGCTTTTTCCTTGGCACCATCCCTATACCTAGGCTGATTTATCTGCCTAGGGTTAGGGTTAGAGTGCAGCCTAGGGCTTGGATTTCTTTAACCAGGAAGCCCTGAGTTCCAGGCTTACTTCATCTGCCAAAGGCATCCCAAAGGGAGTGCAGAAGTGCCACAACATGGCTGCTTTCACGGCTTTTCCCTTAGGTAGAACCCTAATACCCGGGTGATTTACCTTCCTAGGGTTACTGTTAGGCTTAGGCCTAGGACTTTTAAAACCAGGAAGCCCTGGGCTCCAGGCACACTGCAGCTGCGAAAGGCATCCCAAGGGGAGCGCAAAAGTGACGCAACTTGGCTGTCACCGCTGATATTTCCAAGAGAGCATCCCGAACCATAGGCTGATTTTCCTTCCTAGGGTTAAGGTTTGAGTTACGCCTAGGGTAAGGGTCTATTAACCAGAATGCCCTGAGTTCCAAGAACACAGCAGCTGTGAAGGACTAGCCAAGAAGAGCGCAAAAGTACCACAACATGCCTGCCTCCACAGCTTTTTCCTTGGGGACATGCCTAATTCCTGGCTGATTTGCCTTTCTCGTCTTAGGGTTGGGGTTCGGCCTAGGGCTAGGATTTTTAAAATCAGGAAGCCCTGAGTTCCAGGCACACTGGAGCTGTGAAAGGCATCCAAAAGGGAGTGCAAAAGTGCCACAACATGGCTGCTTTCACGGCTTTTCCCTTAGGAAGAACCCTAATACCCGGCTGATTTACCTTCCTAGGGTTACTGTTAGGCTTAGGCCTAGGACTTTTAAAACCAGGAAGCCCTGGGCTCCAGGCACACTGCAGCTGCAAAAGGCATCCCAAGGGGAGCGCAAAAGTGACGCAACTTGGCTGCCACCACTGATATTTCCATGAGACCATCCCGAACCATAGGCTGATTTTCCTTCCTAGGGTTAAGGTTTGAGTTAATCCTTGGGTAAGGTTTCTATTAACCAGAAAACCCTGAGTTCCAAGAACACAGCAGCTGCGAAGGACTAGCCAAGAAGAGCGCAAAAGTGCCACAACATGCCTGCCTCCACAGCTTTTTCCTTGGGGACATGCCTAATTCCTGGCTGATTTGCCTTTCTCGTCTTAGGGTTGGGGTTCGGCCTAGGGCTAGGATTTTTAAAATCAGGAAGCCCTGAGTTCCAGGCACACTGGAGCTGTGAAAGGCATCCAAAAGGGAGTGCAAAAGTGCAACAACATGGCTGCTTTCACGGCTTTTTCCTTGGCAAGAAACCTAACATCAGGCTGATTTACTTTCCCAGGGTTACTGTTAGGCTTAGGCCTAGGGCTAGGATTTTTGAAACTAGGAAGCCCTGGGCTCCAGGCACACTGCAGCTGTTCAAGGCATCCCAAGGGGAGTACAAAAGTGCAACAACATGGCAGCTTTCACAGCTTTTTCCTTGGCACCATCCCTATACCTAGGCTGATTTATCTGCCTAGGGTTAGGGTTAGAGTTCAGCCTAGGGCTTGGATTTCTTTAACCAGGAAGCCCTGAGTTCCAGGCTTACTTCATCTGCCAAAGGCATCCCAAAGGGAGTGCAGAAGTGCCACAACATGGCTGCTTTCACGGCTCTTCCCTTAGGAAGAACCCTAATACCCGGCTGATTTACCTTCCTAGGGTTACTGTTAGGCTTAGGCCTAGGACTTTTAAAACCAGGAAGCCCTGGGCTCCAGGCACACTGCAGCTGCAAAAGGCATCCCAAGGGGAGCGCAAAAGTGACGCAACTTGGCTGCCACCACTGATATTTCCATGAGACCATCCCGAACCATAGGCTGATTTTCCTTCCTAGGGTTAAGGTTTGAGTTACGCCTAGGGTAAGGGTTCTATTAACCAGAAAGCCCTGAGTTCCAAGAACACAGCAGCTGCGAAGGACTAGCCAAGAAGAGCGCAAAAGTACCACAACATGCCTGCCTCCACAGCTTTTTCCTTGGGGACATGCCTAATTCCTGGCTGATTTGCCTTTCTCGTCTTAGGGTTGGGGTTCGGCCTAGGGCTAGGATTTTTAAAAGCAGGAAGCCCTGAGTTCCAGGCACACTGGAGCTGTGAAAGGCATCCAAAAGGGAGTGCAAAAGTGCCACAACATGGCTGCTTTCACGGCTTTTTCCTTGGCAAGAAGCCTAACACCAGGCTGACATACTTTCCCAGGGTTACTGTTAGGCTTAGGCCTAGGGCTAGGATTTTTGAAACTAGGAAGCCCTGGGCTCCAGGCACACTGCAGCTGTTCAAGGCATCCCAAGGGGAGTACAAAAGTGCAACAACATGGCAGCTTTCACAGCTTTTTCCTTGGCACCATCCCTATACCTAGGCTGATTTATCTGCCTAGGGTTAGGGTTAGGGTTCAGCCTAGGGCTTGGATTTCTTTAACCAGGAAGCCCTGAGTTCCAGGCTTACTTCATCTGCCAAAGGCATCCAAAAGGGAGTGCAAAAGTGCCACAACATGGCTGCTTTCACGGCTTTTTCCTTGGCAAGAAGCCTATCATCAGGCTGATTTACTTTCCCATGGTTACTGTTAGGCTTAGGCCTAGGGCTAGGATTTTTGAAACTAGGAAGCCCTTAGCTCCAGGCACACTGCAGCTGTTCAAGGCATCCCAAGGGGAGTACAAAAGTGCAACAACATGGCAGCTTTCACAGCTTTTTCCTTGGCACCATCCCTATACCTAGGCTGATTTATCTGCCTAGGGTTAGGGTTAGAGTTCAGCCTAGGGCTTGAATTTTTTTTACCAGGAAGCCCTGAGTTCCAGGCTTACTTCATCTGCCAAAGGCATCCCAAAGGGAGTGCAGAAGTGCCACAACATGGCTGCTTTCACGGCTTTTCCCTTAGGAAGAACCCTAATACCCGGCTGATTTACCTTCCTAGGGTTACTGTTAGGCTTAGGCCTAGGACTTTTAAAACCAGGAAGCCCTGGGCTCCAGGCACACTGCAGCTGCGAAAGGCATCCCAAGGGGAGCGCAAAAGTGACGCAACTTGGCTGCCACCACTGATATTTCCATGAGACCATCCCGAACCATAGGTTGATTTTCCTTCCTAGGGTTAAGGTTTGAGTTAAGCCTAGGGTAAGGGCTCTATTAACCAGAAAGCCCTGAGTTCCAAGAACACAGCAGCTGCGAAGGACTAGCCAAGAAGAGCGCAAAAGTACCACAACATGCCTGCCTCCACAGCTTTTTCCTTGGGGACATGCCTAATTCCTGGCTGATTTGCCTTTCTCGTCTTAGGGTTGGGGTTCGGCCTAGGGCTAGGATTTTTAAAAGCAGGAAGCCCTGAGTTCCAGGCACACTGCAGCTGTGAAAGGCATCCAAAAGGTAGTGCAAAAGTGCCACAACATGGCTGCTTTCACGGCTTTTTCCTTGGCAAGAAGCCTAACATCAGGCTGATTTACTTTCCCAGGGTTACTGTTAGACTTAGGCCTAGGGCTAGGATTTTTGAAACTAGGAAGCCCTTAGCTCCAGGCACACTGCAGCTGTTCAAGGCATCCCAAGGGGAGTACAAAAGTGCAACAACATGGCAGCTTTCACAGCTTTTTCCTTGGCACCATCCCTATACCTAGGCTGATTTATCTGCCTAGGGTTAGGGTTAGGGTTCAGCCTAGGGCTTGGATTTCTTTAACCAGGAAGCCCTGAGTTCCAGGCTTACTTCATCTGCCAAAGGCATCCCAAAGGGAGTGCAGAAGTGCCACAACATGGCTGCTTTCACGGCTTTTTCCTTGGCAAGAAGCCTAACATCAGGCTGATTTACTTTCCCATGGTTACTGTTAGGCTTAGGCCTAGGGCTAGGATTTTTGAAACTAGGAAGCCCTTAGCTCCAGGCACACTGCAGCTGTTCAAGGCATCCCAAGGGGAGTACAAAAGTGCAACAACATGGCAGCTTTCACAGCTTTTTCCTTGGCACCATCCCTATACCTAGGCTGATTTATCTGCCTAGGGTTAGGGTTAGGGTTCAGCCTAGGGCTTGAATTTTTTTTACCAGGAAGCCCTGAGTTCCAGGCTTACTTCATCTGCCAAAGGCATCCCAAAGGGAGTGCAGAAGTGCCACAACATGGCTGCTTTCACGGCTCTTCCCTTAGGAAGAACCCTAATACCCGGCTGATTTACCTTCCTAGGGTTACTGTTAGGCTTAGGCCTAGGACTTTTAAAACCAGGAAGCCCTGGGCTCCAGGCACACTGCAGCTGCGAAAGGCATCCCAAGGGGAGCGCAAAAGTGACGCAACTTGGCTGCCACCACTGATATTTCCATGAGACCATCCCGAACCATAGGTTGATTTTCCTTCCTAGGGTTAAGGTTTGAGTTACGCCTAGGGTAAGGGCTCTATTAACCAGAAAGCCCTGAGTTCCAAGAACACAGCAGCTGCGAAGGACTACCCAAGAAGAGCGCAAAAGTACCACAACATGCCTGCCTCCACAGCTTTTTCCTTGGGGACATGCCTAATTCCTGGCTGATTTGCCTTTCTCGTCTTAGGGTTGGGGTTCGGCCTAGGGCTAGGATTTTTAAAAGCAGGAAGCCCTGAGTTCCAGGCACACTGCAGCTGTGAAAGGCATCCAAAAGGGAGTGCAAAAGTGCCACAACATGGCTGCTTTCACGGCTTTTTCCTTGGCAAGAAGCCTAACATCAGGCTGATTTACTTTCCCATGGTTACTGTTAGGCTTAGGCCTAGGGCTAGGATTTTTGAAACTAGGAAGCCCTTAGCTCCAGGCACACTGCAGCTGTTCAAGGCATCCCAAGGGGAGTACCAAAGTGCAACAACATGGCAGCTTTCACAGCTTTTTCCTTGGCACCATCCCTATACCTAGGCTGATTTATCTGCCTAGGGTTAGGGTTAGGGTTCAGCCTAGGGCTTGGATTTCTTTAACCAGGAAGCCCTGAGTTCCAGGCTTACTTCATCTGCCAAAGGCATCCCAAAGGGAGTGCAGAAGTGCCACAACATGGCTGCTTTCACGGCTTTTTCCTTGGCAAGAAGCCTAACATCAGGCTGATTTACTTTCCCATGGTTACTGTTAGGCTTAGGCCTAGGGCTAGGATTTTTGAAACTAGGAAGCCCTTAGCTCCAGGCACACTGCAGCTGTTCAAGGCATCCCAAGGGGAGTACAAAAGTGCAACAACATGGCAGCTTTCACAGCTTTTTCCTTGGCACCATCCCTATACCTAGGCTGATTTATCTGCCTAGGGTTAGGGTTAGGGTTCAGCCTAGGGCTTGAATTTTTTTAACCAGGAAGCCCTGAGTTCCAGGCTTACTTCATCTGCCAAAGGCATCCCAAAGGGAGTGCAGAAGTGCCACAACATGGCTGCTTTCACGGCTTTTCCCTTAGGAAGAACCCTAATACCCGGCTGATTTACCTTCCTAGGGTTACTGTTAGGCTTAGGCCTAGGACTTTTAAAACCAGGAAGCCCTGGGCTCCAGGCACACTGCAGCTGCGAAAGGCATCCCAAGGGGAGCGCAAAAGTGACGCAACTTGGCTGCCACCACTGATATTTCCATGAGACCATCCCGAACCATAGGTTGATTTTCCTTCCTAGGGTTAAGGTTTGAGTTACGCCTAGGGTAAGGGCTCTATTAACCAGAAAGCCCTGAGTTCCAAGAACACAGCAGCTGCGAAGGACTAGCCAAGAAGAGCGCAAAAGTAGCACAACATGCCTGCCTCCACAGCTTTTTCCTTGGGGACATGCCTAATTCCTGGCTGATTTGCCTTTCTCGTCTTAGGGTTGGGGTTCGGCCTAGGGCTAGGATTTTTAAAAGCAGGAAGCCCTGAGTTCCAGGCACACTGCAGCTGTGAAAGGCATCCAAAAGGTAGTGCAAAAGTGCCACAACATGGCTGCTTTCACGGCTTTTTCCTTGGCAAGAAGCCTAACATCAGGCTGATTTACTTTCCCAGGGTTACTGTTAGGCTTAGGCCTAGGCCTAGGATTTTTGAAACTAGGAAGCCCTTAGCTCCAGGCACACTGCAGCTGTTCAAGGCATCCCAAGGGGAGTACAAAAGTGCAACAACATGGCAGCTTTCACAGCTTTTTCCTTGGCACAATCCCTATACCTAGGCTGATTTATCTGCCTAGGGTTAGGGTTAGGGTTCAGCCTAGGGCTTGGATTTCTTTAACCAGGAAGCCCTGAGTTCCAGGCTTACTTCATCTGCCAAAGGCATCCCAAAGGGAGTGCAAAAGTGCCACAACATGGCTGCTTTCACGGCTTTTTCCTTGGCAAGAAGCCTAACACCAGGCTGATTTACTTTCCCAGGGTTACTGTTACGCTTAGGCCTAGGGCTAGGATTTTTGAAACTAGGAAGCCCTTAACTCCAGGCACACTGCAGCTGTTCAAGGCATCCCAAGGGGAGTACAAAAGTGCAACAACATGGCAGCTTTCACAGCTTTTTCCTTGGCACCATCCCTATACCTAGGCTGATTTATCTGCCTAGGGTTAGGGTTAGGGTTCAGCCTAGGGCTTGAATTTTTTTTACCAGGAAGCCCTGAGTTCCAGGCTTACTTCATCTGCCAAAGGCATCCCAAAGGGAGTGCAGAAGTGCCACAACATGGCTGCTTTCACGGCTTTTCCCTTAGGAAGAACCCTAATACCCGGCTGATTTACCTTCCTAGGGTTACTGTTAGGCTTAGGCCTAGGACTTTTAAAACCAGGAAGCCCTGGGCTCCAGGCACACTGCAGCTGCGAAAGGCATCCCAAGGGGAGCGCAAAAGTGACGCAACTTGGCTGCCACCACTGATATTTCCATGAGACCATCCCGAACCATAGGTTGATTTTCCTTCCTAGGGTTAAGGTTTGAGTTACGCCTAGGGTAAGGGCTCTATTAACCAGAAAGCCCTGAGTTCCAAGAACACAGCAGCTGCGAAGGACTAGCCAAGAAGAGCGCAAAAGTACCACAACATGCCTGCCTCCACAGCTTTTTCCTTGGGGACATGCCTAATTCCTGGCTGATTTGCCTTTCTCGTCTTAGGGTTGGGGTTCGGCCTAGGGCTAGGATTTTTAAAATCAGGAATCCCTGAGTTCCAGGCACACTGGAGCTGTGAAAGGCATCCAAAAGGGAGTGCAAAAGTGCCACAACATGGCTGCTTTCACAGCTTTTTCCTTGGCAAGAAGCCTAACACCAGGCTGACATACTTTCCCAGGGTTACTGTTAGGCTTAGGCCTAGGGCTAGGATTTTTGAAACTAGGAAGCCCTGGGCTCCAGGCACACTGCAGCTGTTCAAGGCATCCCAAGGGGAGTACAAAAGTGCAACAACATGGCAGCTTTCACAGCTTTTTCCTTGGCACCATCCCTATACCTAGGCTGATTTATCTGCCTAGGGTTAGGGTTAGGGTTCAGCCTAGGGCTTGGATTTCTTTAACCAGGAAGCCCTGAGTTCCAGGCTTACTTCATCTGCCAAAGGCATCCCAAAGGGAGTGCAGAAGTGCCACAACATGGCTGCTTTCACGGCTTTTTCCTTGGCAAGAAGCCTAACATCAGGCTGATTTACTTTCCCATGGTTACTGTTAGGCTTAGGCCTAGGGCTAGGATTTTTGAAACTAGGAAGCCCTTAGCTCCAGGCACACTGCAGCTGTTCAAGGCATCCCAAGGGGAGTACAAAAGTGCAACAACATGGCAGCTTTCACAGCTTTTTCCTTGGCACCATCCCTATACCTAGGCTGATTTATCTGCCTAGGGTTAGGGTTAGGGTTCAGCCTAGGGCTTGAATTTTTTTAACCAGGAAGCCCTGAGTTCCAGGCTTACTTCATCTGCCAAAGGCATCCCAAAGGGAGTGCAGAAGTGCCACAACATGGCTGCTTTCACGGCTTTTCCCTTAGGAAGAACCCTAATACCCGGCTGATTTACCTTCCTAGGGTTACTGTTAGGCTTAGGCCTAGGACTTTTAAAACCAGGAAGCCCTGGGCTCCAGGCACACTGCAGCTGCGAAAGGCATCCCAAGGGGAGCGCAAAAGTGACGCAACTTGGCTGCCACCACTGATATTTCCATGAGACCATCCCGAACCATAGGTTGATTTTCCTTCCTAGGGTTAAGGTTTGAGTTACGCCTAGGGTAAGGGCTCTATTAACCAGAAAGCCCTGAGTTCCAAGAACACAGCAGCTGCGAAGGACTAGCCAAGAAGAGCGCAAAAGTACCACAACATGCCTGCCTCCACAGCTTTTTCCTTGGGGACATGCCTAATTCCTGGCTGATTTGCCTTTCTCGTCTTAGGGTTGGGGTTCGGCCTAGGGCTAGGATTTTTAAAAGCAGGAAGCCCTGAGTTCCAGGCACACTGCAGCTGTGAAAGGCATCCAAAAGGTAGTGCAAAAGTGCCACAACATGGCTGCTTTCACGGCTTTTTCCTTGGCAAGAAGCCTAACATCAGGCTGATTTACTTTCCCAGGGTTACTGTTAGGCTTAGGCCTAGGGCTAGGATTTTTGAAACTAGGAAGCCCTTAGCTCCAGGCACACTGCAGCTGTTCAAGGCATCCCAAGGGGAGTACAAAAGTGCAACAACATGGCAGCTTTCACAGCTTTTTCCTTGGCACCATCCCTATACCTAGGCTGATTTATCTGCCTAGGGTTAGGGTTAGGGTTCAGCCTAGGGCTTGGATTTCTTTAACCAGGAAGCCCTGAGTTCCAGGCTTACTTCATCTGCCAAAGGCATCCCAAAGGGAGTGCAGAAGTGCCACAACATGGCTGCTTTCACGGCTTTTTCCTTGGCAAGAAGCCTAACATCAGGCTGATTTACTTTCCCAGGGTTACTGTTAGGCTTAGGCCTAGGGCTAGGATTTTTGAAACTAGGAAGCCCTTAACTCCAGGCACACTGCAGCTGTTCAAGGCATCCCAAGGGGAGTACAAAAGTGCAACAACATGGCAGCTTTCACAGCTTTTTCCTTGGCACCATCCCTATACCTAGGCTGATTTATCTGCCTAGGGTTAGGGTTAGGGTTCAGCCTAGGGCTTGAATTTTTTTTACCAGGAAGCCCTGAGTTCCAGGCTTACTTCATCTGCCAAAGGCATCCCAAAGGGAGTGCAGAAGTGCCACAACATGGCTGCTTTCACGGCTTTTCCCTTAGGAAGAACCCTAATACCCGGCTGATTTACCTTCCTAGGGTTACTGTTAGGCTTAGGCCTAGGACTTTTAAAACCAGGAAGCCCTGGGCTCCAGGCACACTGCAGCTGCGAAAGGCATCCCAAGGGGAGCGCAAAAGTGACGCAACTTGGCTGCCACCACTGATATTTCCATGAGACCATCCCGAACCATAGGTTGATTTTCCTTCCTAGGGTTAAGGTTTGAGTTACGCCTAGGGTAAGGGCTCTATTAACCAGAAAGCCCTGAGTTCCAAGAACACAGCAGCTGCGAAGGACTAGCCAAGAAGAGCGCAAAAGTAGCACAACATGCCTGCCTCCACAGCTTTTTCCTTGGGGACATGCCTAATTCCTGGCTGATTTGCCTTTCTCGTCTTAGGGTTGGGGTTCGGCCTAGGGCTAGGATTTTTAAAAGCAGGAAGCCCTGAGTTCCAGGCACACTGGAGCTGTGAAAGGCATCCAAAAGGGAGTGCAAAAGTGCCACAACATGGCTGCTTTCACAGCTTTTTCCTTGGCAAGAAGCCTAACACCAGGCTGACATACTTTCCCAGGGTTACTGTTAGGCTTAGGCCTAGGGCTAGGATTTTTGAAACTAGGAAGCCCTGGGCTCCAGGCACACTGCAGCTGTTCAAGGCATCCCAAGGGGAGTACAAAAGTGCAACAACATGGCAGCTTTCACAGCTTTTTCCTTGGCACCATCCCTATACCTAGGCTGATTTATCTGCCTAGGGTTAGGGTTAGAGTTCAGCCTAGGGCTTGGATTTCTTTAACCAGGAAGCCCTGAGTTCCAGGCTTACTTCATCTGCCAAAGGCATCCCAAAGGGAGTGCAGAAGTGCCACAACATGGCTGCTTTCACGGCTCTTCCCTTAGGAAGAACCCTAATACCCGGCTGATTTACCTTCCTAGGGTTACTGTTAGGCTTAGGCCTAGGACTTTTAAAACCAGGAAGCCCTGGGCTCCAGGCACACTGCAGCTGCAAAAGGCATCCCAAGGGGAGCGCAAAAGTGACGCAACTTGGCTGCCACCACTGATATTTCCATGAGACCATCCCGAACCATAGGCTGATTTTCCTTCCTAGGGTTAAGGTTTGAGTTACGCCTAGGGTAAGGGTTCTATTAACCAGAAAGCCCTGAGTTCCAAGAACACAGCAGCTGCGAAGGACTAGCCAAGAAGAGCGCAAAAGTAGCACAACATGCCTGCCTCCACAGCTTTTTCCTTGGGGACATGCCTAATTCCTGGCTGATTTGCCTTTCTCGTCTTAGGGTTGGGGTTCGGCCTAGGGCTAGGATTTTTAAAAGCAGGAAGCCCTGAGTTCAGGCACACTGGAGCTGTGAAAGGCATCCAAAAGGGAGTGCAAAAGTGCCACAACATGGCTGCTTTCACAGCTTTTTCCTTAGCAAGAAGCCTAACACCAGGCTGATTTACTTTCCCAGGGTTACTGTTAGGCTTAGGCCTAGGGCTAGGATTTTTAAAACTAGGAAGCCCTTAGCTCCAGGCACACTGCAGCTGTTCAAGGCATCCCAAGGGGAGTACAAAAGTGCAACAACATGGCAGCTTTCACAGCTTTTTCCTTGGCACCATCCCTATACCTAGGCTGATTTATCTGCCTAGGGTTAGGGTTAGAGTTCAGCCTAGGGCTTGGATTTCTTTAACCAGGAAGCCCTGAGTTCCAGGCTTACTTCATCTGCCAAAGGCATCCCAAAGGGAGTGCAGAAGTGCCACAACATGGCTGCTTTCACGGCTTTTCCCTTAGGTAGAACCCTAATACCCGGCTGATTTACCTTCCTAGGGTTACTGTTAGGCTTAGGCCTAGGACTTTTAAAACCAGGAAGCCCTGGGCTCCAGGCACACTGCAGCTGCGAAAGGCATCCCAAAGGGAGTGCAAAAGTGACGCAACTTGGCTGCCACCACTGATATTTCCATGAGACCATCCCGAACCATAGGTTGATTTTCCTTCCTAGGGTTAAGGTTTGAGTTACGCCTAGGGTAAGGGCTCTATTAACCAGAAAGCCCTGAGTTCCAAGAACACAGAAGCTGCGAAGGACTAGCCAAGAAGAGCGCAAAAGTAGCACAACATGCCTGCCTCCACAGCTTTTTCCTTGGGGACATGCCTAATTCCTGGCTGATTTGCCTTTCTCGTCTTAGGGTTGGGGTTCGGCCTAGGGCTAGGATTTTTAAAAGCAGGAAGCCCTGAGTTCCAGGCACACTGGAGCTGTGAAAGGCATCCAAAAGGGAGTGCAAAAGTGCCACAACATGGCTGCTTTCACGGCTTTTTCCTTGGCAAGAAGCCTAACACCAGGCTGACATACTTTCCCAGGGTTACTGTTAGGCTTAGGCCTAGGGCTAGGATTTTTGAAACTAGGAAGCCCTGGGCTCCAGGCACACTGCAGCTGTTCAAGGCATCCCAAGGGGAGTACAAAAGTGCAACAACATGGCAGCTTTCACAGCTTTTTCCTTGGCACCATCCCTATACCTAGGCTGATTTATCTGCCTAGGGTTAGGGTTAGGGTTCAGCCTAGGGCTTGGATTTCTTTAACCAGGAAGCCCTGAGTTCCAGGCTTACTTCATCTGCCAAAGGCATCCAAAAGGGAGTGCAAAAGTGCCACAACATGGCTGCTTTCACGGCTTTTTCCTTGGCAAGAAGCCTATCATCAGGCTGATTTACTTTCCCATGGTTATTGTTAGGCTTAGGCCTAGGGCTAGGATTTTTGAAACTAGGAAGCCCTTAGCTCCAGGCACACTGCAGCTATTCAAGGCATCCCAAGGGGAGTACAAAAGTGCAACAACATGGCAGCTTTCACAGCTTTTTCCTTGGCACCATCCCTATACCTAGGCTGATTTATCTGCCTAGGGTTAGGGTTAGGGTTCAGCCTAGGGCTTGAATTTTTTTTACCAGGAAGCCCTGAGTTCCAGGCTTACTTCATCTGCCAAAGGCATCCCAAAGGGAGTGCAGAAGTGCCACAACATGGCTGCTTTCACGGCTTTTCCCTTAGGAAGAACCCTAATACCCGGCTGATTTACCTTCCTAGGGTTACTGTTAGGCTTAGGCCTAGGACTTTTAAAACCAGGAAGCCCTGGGCTCCAGGCACACTGCAGCTGCGAAAGGCATCCCAAGGGGAGCGCAAAAGTGACGCAACTTGGCTGCCACCACTGATATTTCCATGAGACCATCCCGAACCATAGGTTGATTTTCCTTCCTAGGGTTAAGGTTTGAGTTAAGCCTAGGGTAAGGGCTCTATTAACCAGAAAGCCCTGAGTTCCAAGAACACAGCAGCTGCGAAGGACTAGCCAAGAAGAGCGCAAAAGTACCACAACATGCCTGCCTCCACAGCTTTTTCCTTGGGGACATGCCTAATTCCTGGCTGATTTGCCTTTCTCGTCTTAGGGTTGGGGTTCGGCCTAGGGCTAGGATTTTTAAAAGCAGGAAGCCCTGAGTTCCAGGCACACTGCAGCTGTGAAAGGCATCCAAAAGGTAGTGCAAAAGTGCCACAACATGGCTGCTTTCACGGCTTTTTCCTTGGCAAGAAGCCTAACATCAGGCTGATTTACTTTCCCAGGGTTACTGTTAGGCTTAGGCCTAGGGCTAGGATTTTTGAAACTAGGAAGCCCTTAGCTCCAGGCACACTGCAGCTGTTCAAGGCATCCCAAGGGGAGTACAAAAGTGCAACAACATGGCAGCTTTCACAGCTTTTTCCTTGGCACCATCCCTATACCTAGGCTGATTTATCTGCCTAGGGTTAGGGTTAGGGTTCAGCCTAGGGCTTGGATTTCTTTAACCAGGAAGCCCTGAGTTCCAGGCTTACTTCATCTGCCAAAGGCATCCCAAAGGGAGTGCAGAAGTGCCACAACATGGCTGCTTTCACGGCTTTTTCCTTGGCAAGAAGCCTAACATCAGGCTGATTTACTTTCCCATGGTTACTGTTAGGCTTAGGCCTAGGGCTAGGATTTTTGAAACTAGGAAGCCCTTAGCTCCAGGCACACTGCAGCTGTTCAAGGCATCCCAAGGGGAGTACAAAAGTGCAACAACATGGCAGCTTTCACAGCTTTTTCCTTGGCACCATCCCTATACCTAGGCTGATTTATCTGCCTAGGGTTAGGGTTAGAGTGCAGCCTAGGGCTTGGATTTCTTTAACCAGGAAGCCCTGAGTTCCAGGCTTACTTCATCTGCCAAAGGCATCCCAAAGGGAGTGCAGAAGTGCCACAACATGGCTGCTTTCACGGCTTTTCCCTTAGGAAGAACCCTAATACCCGGCTGATTTACCTTCCTAGGGTTACTGTTAGGCTTAGGCCTAGGACTTTTAAAACCAGGAAGCCCTGGGCTCCAGGCACACTGCAGCTGCGAAAGGCATCCCAAGGGGAGCGCAAAAGTGACGCAACTTGGCTGCCACCACTGATATTTCCATGAGACCATCCCGAACCATAGGTTGATTTTCCTTCCTAGGGTTAAGGTTTGAGTTACGCCTAGGGTAAGGGCTCTATTAACCAGAAAGCCCTGAGTTCCAAGAACACAGCAGCTGCGAAGGACTAGCCAAGAAGAGCGCAAAAGTAGCACAACATGCCTGCCTCCACAGCTTTTTCCTTGGGGACATGCCTAATTCCTGGCTGATTTGCCTTTCTCGTCTTAGGGTTGGGGTTCGGCCTAGGGCTAGGATTTTTAAAAGCAGGAAGCCCTGAGTTCCAGGCACACTGCAGCTGTGAAAGGCATCCAAAAGGTAGTGCAAAAGTGCCACAACATGGCTGCTTTCACAGCTTTTTCCTTAGCAAGAAGCCTAACACCAGGCTGATTTACTTTCCCAGGGTAACTGTTAGGCTTAGGCCTAGGGCTAGGATTTTTGAAACAAGAAAGCCCTTAGCTCCAGGCACACTGCAGCTGTTCAAGGCATCCCAAGGGGAGTACAAAAGTGCAACAACATGGCAGCTTTCACAGCTTTTTCCTTGGCACCATCCCTATACCTAGGCTGATTTATCTGCCTAGGGTTAGGGTTAGAGTGCAGCCTAGGGCTTGGATTTCTTTAACCAGGAAGCCCTGAGTTCCAGGCTTACTTCATCTGCCAAAGGCATCCCAAAGGGAGTGCAGAAGTGCCACAACATGGCTGCTTTCACGGCTTTTCCCTTAGGTAGAACCCTAATACCCGGCTGATTTACCTTCCTAGGGTTACTGTTAGGCTTAGGCCTAGGACTTTTAAAACCAGGAAGCCCTGGGCTCCAGGCACACTGCAGCTGCGAAAGGCATCCCAAAGGGAGTGCAAAAGTGACGCAACTTGGCTGCCACCACTGATATTTCCATGAGACCATCCCGAACCATAGGTTGATTTTCCTTCCTAGGGTTAAGGTTTGAGTTACGCCTAGGGTAAGGGCTCTATTAACCAGAAAGCCCTGAGTTCCAAGAACACAGAAGCTGCGAAGGACTAGCCAAGAAGAGCGCAAAAGTACCACAACATGCCTGCCTCCACAGCTTTTTCCTTGGGGACATGCCTAATTCCTGGCTGATTTGCCTTTCTCGTCTTAGGGTTGGGGTTCGGCCTAGGGCTAGGATTTTTAAAAGCAGGAAGCCCTGAGTTCCAGGCACACTGGAGCTGTGAAAGGCATCCAAAAGGGAGTGCAAAAGTGCCACAACATGGCTGCTTTCACGGCTTTTTCCTTGGCAAGAAGCCTAACACCAGGCTGACATACTTTCCCAGGGTTACTGTTAGGCTTAGGCCTAGGGCTAGGATTTTTGAAACTAGGAAGCCCTGGGCTCCAGGCACACTGCAGCTGTTCAAGGCATCCCAAGGGGAGTACAAAAGTGCAACAACATGGCAGCTTTCACAGCTTTTTCCTTGGCACCATCCCTATACCTAGGCTGATTTATCTGCCTAGGGTTAGGGTTAGGGTTCAGCCTAGGGCTTGGATTTCTTTAACCAGGAAGCCCTGAGTTCCAGGCTTACTTCATCTGCCAAAGGCATCCCAAAGGGAGTGCAGAAGTGCCACAACATGGCTGCTTTCACGGCTTTTTCCTTGGCAAGAAGCCTAACATCAGGCTGATTTACTTTCCCATGGTTACTGTTAGGCTTAGGCCTAGGGCTAGGATTTTTGAAACTAGGAAGCCCTTAGCTCCAGGCACACTGCAGCTGTTCAAGGCATCCCAAGGGGAGTACAAAAGTGCAACAACATGGCAGCTTTCACAGCTTTTTCCTTGGCACCATCCCTATACCTAGGCTGATTTATCTGCCTAGGGTTAGGGTTAGGGTTCAGCCTAGGGCTTGAATTTTTTTAACCAGGAAGCCCTGAGTTCCAGGCTTACTTCATCTGCCAAAGGCATCCCAAAGGGAGTGCAGAAGTGCCACAACATGGCTGCTTTCACGGCTTTTCCCTTAGGAAGAACCCTAATACCCGGCTGATTTACCTTCCTAGGGTTACTGTTAGGCTTAGGCCTAGGACTTTTAAAACCAGGAAGCCCTGGGCTCCAGGCACACTGCAGCTGCGAAAGGCATCCCAAGGGGAGCGCAAAAGTGACGCAACTTGGCTGCCACCACTGATATTTCCATGAGACCATCCCGAACCATAGGTTGATTTTCCTTCCTAGGGTTAAGGTTTGAGTTACGCCTAGGGTAAGGGCTCTATTAACCAGAAAGCCCTGAGTTCCAAGAACACAGCAGCTGCGAAGGACTAGCCAAGAAGAGCGCAAAAGTACCACAACATGCCTGCCTCCACAGCTTTTTCCTTGGGGACATGCCTAATTCCTGGCTGATTTGCCTTTCTCGTCTTAGGGTTGGGGTTCGGCCTAGGGCTAGGATTTTTAAAAGCAGGAAGCCCTGAGTTCCAGGCACACTGCAGCTGTGAAAGGCATCCAAAAGGTAGTGCAAAAGTGCCACAACATGGCTGCTTTCACGGCTTTTTCCTTGGCAAGAAGCCTAACATCAGGCTGAATTACTTTCCCAGGGTTACTGTTAGGCTTAGGCCTAGGGCTAGGATTTTTGAAACTAGGAAGCCCTTAGCTCCAGGCACACTGCAGCTGTTCAAGGCATCCCAAGGGGAGTACAAAAGTGCAACAACATGGCAGCTTTCACAGCTTTTTCCTTGGCACCATCCCTATACCTAGGCTGATTTATCTGCCTAGGGTTAGGGTTAGGGTTCAGCCTAGGGCTTGGATTTCTTTAACCAGGAAGCCCTGAGTTCCAGGCTTACTTCATCTGCCAAAGGCATCCCAAAGGGAGTGCAGAAGTGCCACAACATGGCTGCTTTCACGGCTTTTTCCTTGGCAAGAAGCCTAACATCTGGCTGATTTACTTTCCCATGGTTACTGTTAGGCTTAGGCCTAGGGCTAGGATTTTTAAAACTAGGAAGCCCTTAGCTCCAGGCACACTGCAGCTGTTCAAGGCATCCCAAGGGGAGTACAAAAGTGCAACAACATGGCAGCTTTCACAGCTTTTTCCTTGGCACCATCCCTATACCTAGGCTGATTTATCTGCCTAGGGTTAGGGTTAGGGTTCAGCCTAGGGCTTGAATTTTTTTTACCAGGAAGCCCTGAGTTCCAGGCTTACTTCATCTGCCAAAGGCATCCCAAAGGGAGTGCAGAAGTGCCACAACATGGCTGCTTTCACGGCTTTTCCCTTAGGAAGAACCCTAATACCCGGCTGATTTACCTTCCTAGGGTTACTGTTAGGCTTAGGCCTAGGACTTTTAAAACCAGGAAGCCCTGGGCTCCAGGCACACTGCAGCTGCGAAAGGCATCCCAAGGGGAGCGCAAAAGTGACGCAACTTGGCTGCCACCACTGATATTTCCATGAGACCATCCCGAACCATAGGTTGATTTTCCTTCCTAGGGTTAAGGTTTGAGTTACGCCTAGGGTAAGGGTCTATTAACCAGAAAGCCCTGAGTTCCAAGAACACAGCAGCTGCGAAGGACTAGCCAAGAAGAGCACAAAAGTAGCACAACATGCCTGCCTCCACAGCTTTTTCCTTGGGGACATGCCTAATTCCTGGCTGATTTGCCTTTCTCGTCTTAGGGTTGGGGTTCGGCCTAGGGCTAGGATTTTTAAAAGCAGGAAGCCCTGAGTTCCAGGCACACTGCAGCTGTGAAAGGCATCCAAAAGGTAGTGCAAAAGTGCCACAACATGGCTGCTTTCACGGCTTTTTCCTTGGCAAGAAGCCTAACATCAGGCTGATTTACTTTCCCAGGGTTACTGTTAGGCTTAGGCCTAGGGCTAGGATTTTTGAAACTAGGAAGCCCTTAGCTCCAGGCACACTGCAGCTGTTCAAGGCATCCCAAGGGGAGTACAAAAGTGCAACAACATGGCAGCTTTCACAGCTTTTTCCTTGGCACCATCCCTATACCTAGGCTGATTTATCTGCCTAGGATTAGGGTTAGGGTTCAGCCTAGGGCTTGGATTTCTTTAACCAGGAAGCCCTGAGTTCCAGGCTTACTTCATCTGCCAAAGGCATCCCAAAGGGAGTGCAAAAGTGCCACAACATGGCTGCTTTCACGGCTTTTTCCTTGGCAAGAAGCCTAACATCAGGCTGATTTACTTTCCCAGGGTTACTGTTAGGCTTAGGCCTAGGGCTAGGATTTTTGAAACTAGGAAGCCCTTAACTCCAGGCACACTGCAGCTGTTCAAGGCATCCCAAGTGGAGTACAAAAGTGCAACAACATGGCAGCTTTCACAGCTTTTTCCTTGGCACCATCCCTATACCTAGGCTGATTTATCTGCCTAGGGTTAGGGTTAGGGTTCAGCCTAGGGCTTGAATTTTTTTTACCAGGAAGCCCTGAGTTCCAGGCTTACTTCATCTGCCAAAGGCATCCCAAAGGGAGTGCAGAAGTGCCACAACATGGCTGCTTTCACGGCTTTTCCCTTAGGAAGAACCCTAATACCCGGCTGATTTACCTTCCTAGGGTTACTGTTAGGCTTAGGCCTAGGACTTTTAAAACCAGGAAGCCCTGGGCTCCAGGCACACTGCAGCTGCGAAAGGCATCCCAAGGGGAGCGCAAAAGTGACGCAACTTGGCTGCCACCACTGATATTTCCATGAGACCATCCCGAACCATAGGCTGATTTTCCTTCCTAGGGTTAAGGTTTGAGTTACGCCTAGGGTAAGGGCTCTATTAACCAGAAAGCCCTGAGTTCCAAGAACACAGCAGCTGCGAAGGACTAGCCAAGAAGAGCGCAAAAGTACCACAACATGCCTGCCTCCACAGCTTTTTCCTTGGGGACATGCCTAATTCCTGGCTGATTTGCCTTTCTCGTCTTAGGGTTGGGGTTCGGCCTAGGGCTAGGATTTTTAAAATCAGGAAGCCCTGAGTTCCAGGCACACTGGAGGTGTGAAAGGCATCCAAAAGGGAGTGCAAAAGTGCCACAACATGGCTGCTTTCACAGCTTTTTCCTTGGCAAGAAGCCTAACACCAGGCTGACATACTTTCCCAGGGTTACTGTTAGGCTTAGGCCTAGGGCTAGGATTTTTGAAACTAGGAAGCCCTGGGCTCCAGGCACACTGCAGCTGTGAAAGGCATCCCAAGGGGAGTACAAAAGTGCAACAACATGGCAGCTTTCACAGCTTTTTCCTTGGCACCATCCCTATACCTAGGCTGATTTATCTGCCTAGGGTTAGGGTTAGAGTGCAGCCTAGGGCTTGGATTTCTTTAACCAGGAAGCCCTGAGTTCCAGGCTTACTTCATCTGCCAAAGGCATCCCAAAGGGAGTGCAGAAGTGCCACAACATGGCTGCTTTCACGGCTTTTCCCTTAGGTAGAACCCTAATACCCGGCTGATTTACCTTCCTAGGGTTACTGTTAGGCTTAGGCCTAGGACTTTTAAAACCAGGAAGCCCTGGGCTCCAGGCACACTGCAGCTGCGAAAGGCATCCCAAGGGGAGCGCAAAAGTGACGCAACTTGGCTGCCACCGCTGATATTTCCAAGAGAGCATCCCGAACCATAGGCTGATTTTCCTTCCTAGGGTTAAGGTTTGAGTTACGCCTAGGGTAAGGGTCTATTAACCAGAAAGCCCTGAGTTCCAAGAACACAGCAGCTGCGAAGGACTAGCCAAGAAGAGCGCAAAAGTACCACAACATGCCTGCCTCCACAGCTTTTTCCTTGGGGACATGCCTAATTCCTGGCTGATTTGCCTTTCTCGTCTTAGGGTTGGGGTTCGGCCTAGGGCTAGGATTTTTAAAAGCAGGAAGCCCTGAGTTCCAGGCACACTGGAGCTGTGAAAGGCATCCAAAAGGGAGTGCAAAAGTGCCACAACATGGCTGCTTTCACGGCTTTTCCCTTAGGAAGAACCCTAATACCCGGCTGATTTACCTTCCTAGGGTTACTGTTAGGCTTAGGCCTAGGACTTTTAAAACCAGGAAGCCCTGGGCTCCAGGCACACTGCAGCTGCAAAAGGCATCCCAAGGGGAGCGCAAAAGTGACGCAACTTGGCTGCCACCACTGATATTTCCATGAGACCATCCCGAACCATAGGCTGATTTTCCTTCCTAGGGTCAAAGTTTGAGTTAATCCTAGGGTAAGGTTTCTATTAACCAGAAAGCCCTGAGTTCCAAGAACACAGCAGCTGCGAAGGACTAGCCAAGAAGAGCGCAAAAGTGCCACAACATGCCTGCCTCCACAGCTTTTTCCTTGGGGACATGCCTAATTCCTGGCTGATTTGCCTTTCTCGTCTTAGGGTTGGGGTTCGGCCTAGGGCTAGGATTTTTAAAATCAGGAAGCCCTGAGTTCCAGGCACACTGGAGCTGTGAAAGGCATCCAAAAGGGAGTGCAAAAGTGCAACAACATGGCTGCTTTCACGGCTTTTTCCTTGGCAAGAAACCTAACATCAGGCTGATTTACTTTCCCAGGGTTACTGTTAGGCTTAGGCCTAGGGCTAGGATTTTTGAAACTAGGAAGCCCTGGGCTCCAGGCACACTGCAGCTGTTCAAGGCATCCCAAGGGGAGTACAAAAGTGCAACAACATGGCAGCTTTCACAGCTTTTTCCTTGGCACCATCCCTATACCTAGGCTGATTTATCTGCCTAGGATTAGGGTTAGAGTTCAGCCTAGGGCTTGGATTTCTTTAACCAGGAAGCCCTGAGTTCCAGGCTTACTTCATCTGCCAAAGGCATCCCAAAGGGAGTGCAGAAGTGCCACAACATGGCTGCTTTCACGGCTCTTCCCTTAGGAAGAACCCTAATACCCGGCTGATTTACCTTCCTAGGGTTACTGTTAGGCTTAGGCCTAGGACTTTTAAAACCAGGAAGCCCTGGGCTCCAGGCACACTGCAGCTGCGAAAGGCATCCCAAGGGGAGCGCAAAAGTGACGCAACTTGGCTGCCACCACTGATATTTCCATGAGACCATCCCGAACCATAGGTTGATTTTCCTTCCTAGGGTTAAGGTTTGAGTTACGCCTAGGGTAAGGGCTCTATTAACCAGAAAGCCCTGAGTTCCAAGAACACAGCAGCTGCGAAGGACTAGCCAAGAAGAGCGCAAAAGTAGCACAACATGCCTGCCTCCACAGCTTTTTCCTTGGGGACATGCCTAATTCCTGGCTGATTTGCCTTTCTCGTCTTAGGGTTGGGGTTCGGCCTAGGGCTAGGATTTTTAAAAGCAGGAAGCCCTGAGTTCCAGGCACACTGCAGCTGTGAAAGGCATCCAAAAGGTAGTGCAAAAGTGCCACAACATGGCTGCTTTCACGGCTTTTTCCTTGGCAAGAAGCCTAACATCAGGCTGAATTACTTTCCCAGGGTTACTGTTAGGCTTAGGCCTAGGGCTAGGATTTTTGAAACTAGGAAGCCCTTAGCTCCAGGCACACTGCAGCTGTTCAAGGCATCCCAAGGGGAGTACAAAAGTGCAACAACATGGCAGCTTTCACAGCTTTTTCCTTGGCACCATCCCTATACCTAGGCTGATTTATCTGCCTAGGGTTAGGGTTAGGGTTCAGCCTAGGGCTTGGATTTCTTTAACCAGGAAGCCCTGAGTTCCAGGCTTACTTCATCTGCCAAAGGCATCCCAAAGGGAGTGCAGAAGTGCCACAACATGGCTGCTTTCACGGCTTTTTCCTTGGCAAGAAGCCTAACATCAGGCTGATTTACTTTCCCAGGGTTACTGTTAGGCTTAGGCCTAGGGCTAGGATTTTTGAAACTAGGAAGCCCTTAACTCCAGGCACACTGCAGCTGTTCAAGGCATCCCAAGTGGAGTACAAAAGTGCAACAACATGGCAGCTTTCACAGCTTTTTCCTTGGCACCATCCCTATACCTAGGCTGATTTATCTGCCTAGGGTTAGGGTTAGGGTTCAGCCTAGGGCTTGAATTTTTTTTACCAGGAAGCCCTGAGTTCCAGGCTTACTTCATCTGCCAAAGGCATCCCAAAGGGAGTGCAGAAGTGCCACAACATGGCTGCTTTCACGGCTTTTCCCTTAGGAAGAACCCTAATACCCGGCTGATTTACCTTCCTAGGGTTACTGTTAGGCTTAGGCCTAGGACTTTTAAAACCAGGAAGCCCTGGGCTCCAGGCACACTGCAGCTGCGAAAGGCATCCCAAGGGGAGCGCAAAAGTGACGCAACTTGGCTGCCACCACTGATATTTCCATGAGACCATCCCGAACCATAGGCTGATTTTCCTTCCTAGGGTTAAGGTTTGAGTTACGCCTAGGGTAAGGGCTCTATTAACCAGAAAGCCCTGAGTTCCAAGAACACAGCAGCTGCGAAGGACTAGCCAAGAAGAGCGCAAAAGTAGCACAACATGCCTGCCTCCACAGCTTTTTCCTTGGGGACATGCCTAATTCCTGGCTGATTTGCCTTTCTCGTCTTAGGGTTGGGGTTCGGCCTAGGGCTAGGATTTTTAAAAGCAGGAAGCCCTGAGTTCCAGGCACACTGCAGCTGTGAAAGGCATCCAAAAGGTAGTGCAAAAGTGCCACAACATGGCTGCTTTCACGGCTTTTTCCTTGGCAAGAAGCCTAACATCAGGCTGATTTACTTTCCCAGGGTTACTGTTAGGCTTAGGCCTAGGGCTAGGATTTTTGAAACTAGGAAGCCCTTAGCTCCAGGCACACTGCAGCTGTTCAAGGCATCCCAAGGGGAGTACAAAAGTGCAACAACATGGCAGCTTTCACAGCTTTTTCCTTGGCACCATCCCTATACCTAGGCTGATTTATCTGCCTAGGATTAGGGTTAGGGTTCAGCCTAGGGCTTGGATTTCTTTAACCAGGAAGCCCTGAGTTCCAGGCTTACTTCATCTGCCAAAGGCATCCCAAAGGGAGTGCAAAAGTGCCACAACATGGCTGCTTTCACGGCTTTTTCCTTGGCAAGAAGCCTAACATCAGGCTGATTTACTTTCCCAGGGTTACTGTTAGGCTTAGGCCTAGGGCTAGGATTTTTGAAACTAGGAAGCCCTTAACTCCAGGCACACTGCAGCTGTTCAAGGCATCCCAAGTGGAGTACAAAAGTGCAACAACATGGCAGCTTTCACAGCTTTTTCCTTGGCACCATCCCTATACCTAGGCTGATTTATCTGCCTAGGGTTAGGGTTAGGGTTCAGCCTAGGGCTTGAATTTTTTTTACCAGGAAGCCCTGAGTTCCAGGCTTACTTCATCTGCCAAAGGCATCCCAAAGGGAGTGCAGAAGTGCCACAACATGGCTGCTTTCACGGCTTTTCCCTTAGGAAGAACCCTAATACCCGGCTGATTTACCTTCCTAGGGTTACTGTTAGGCTTAGGCCTAGGACTTTTAAAACCAGGAAGCCCTGGGCTCCAGGCACACTGCAGCTGCGAAAGGCATCCCAAGGGGAGCGCAAAAGTGACGCAACTTGGCTGCCACCGCTGATATTTCCATGAGACCATCCCGAACCATAGGTTGATTTTCCTTCCTAGGTTTAAGGTTTGAGTTACGCCTAGGGTAAGGGCTCTATTAACCAGAAAGCCCTGAGTTCCAAGAACACAGCAGCTGCGAAGGACTAGCCAAGAAGAGCGCAAAAGTAGCACAACATGCCTGCCTCCACAGCTTTTTCCTTGGGGACATGCCTAATTCCTGGCTGATTTGCCTTTCTCGTCTTAGGGTTGGGGTTCGGCCTAGGGCTAGGATTTTTAAAAGCAGGAAGCCCTGAGTTCCAGGCACACTGGAGCTGTGAAAGGCATCCAAAAGGGAGTGCAAAAGTGCCACAACATGGCTGCTTTCACGGCTTTTCCCTTAGGAAGAACCCTAATACCCGGCTGATTTACCTTCCTAGGGTTACTGTTAGGCTTAGGCCTAGGACTTTTAAAACCAGGAAGCCCTGGGCTCCAGGCACACTGCAGCTGCAAAAGGCATCCCAAGGGGAGCGCAAAAGTGACGCAACTTGGCTGCCACCACTGATATTTCCATGAGACCATCCCGAACCATAGGCTGATTTTCCTTCCTAGGGTTAAAGTTTGAGTTAATCCTAGGGTAAGGTTTCTATTAACCAGAAAGCCCTGAGTTCCAAGAACACAGCAGCTGCGAAGGACTAGCCAAGAAGAGCGCAAAAGTGCCACAACATGCCTGCCTCCACAGCTTTTTCCTTGGGGACATGCCTAATTCCTGGCTGATTTGCCTTTCTCGTCTTAGGGTTGGGGTTCGGCCTAGGGCTAGGATTTTTAAAATCAGGAAGCCCTGAGTTCCAGGCACACTGGAGCTGTGAAAGGCATCCAAAAGGGAGTGCAAAAGTGCAACAACATGGCTGCTTTCACGGCTTTTTCCTTGGCAAGAAACCTAACATCAGGCTGATTTACTTTCCCAGGGTTACTGTTAGGCTTAGGCCTAGGGCTAGGATTTTTGAAACTAGGAAGCCCTGGGCTCCAGGCACACTGCAGCTGTTCAAGGCATCCCAAGGGGAGTACAAAAGTGCAACAACATGGCAGCTTTCACAGCTTTTTCCTTGGCACCATCCCTATACCTAGGCTGATTTATCTGCCTAGGATTAGGGTTAGAGTTCAGCCTAGGGCTTGGATTTCTTTAACCAGGAAGCCCTGAGTTCCAGGCTTACTTCATCTGCCAAAGGCATCCCAAAGGGAGTGCAGAAGTGCCACAACATGGCTGCTTTCACGGCTCTTCCCTTAGGAAGAACCCTAATACCCGGCTGATTTACCTTCCTAGGGTTACTGTTAGGCTTAGGCCTAGGACTTTTAAAACCAGGAAGCCCTGGGCTCCAGGCACACTGCAGCTGCGAAAGGCATCCCAAGGGGAGCGCAAAAGTGACGCAACTTGGCTGCCACCACTGATATTTCCATGAGACCATCCCGAACCATAGGTTGATTTTCCTTCCTAGGGTTAAGGTTTGAGTTACGCCTAGGGTAAGGGCTCTATTAACCAGAAAGCCCTGAGTTCCAAGAACACAGCAGCTGCGAAGGACTAGCCAAGAAGAGCGCAAAAGTAGCACAACATGCCTGCCTCCACAGCTTTTTCCTTGGGGACATGCCTAATTCCTGGCTGATTTGCCTTTCTCGTCTTAGGGTTGGGGTTCGGCCTAGGGCTAGGATTTTTAAAAGCAGGAAGCCCTGAGTTCCAGGCACACTGCAGCTGTGAAAGGCATCCAAAAGGTAGTGCAAAAGTGCCACAACATGGCTGCTTTCACGGCTTTTTCCTTGGCAAGAAGCCTAACATCAGGCTGAATTACTTTCCCAGGGTTACTGTTAGGCTTAGGCCTAGGGCTAGGATTTTTGAAACTAGGAAGCCCTTAGCTCCAGGCACACTGCAGCTGTTCAAGGCATCCCAAGGGGAGTACAAAAGTGCAACAACATGGCAGCTTTCACAGCTTTTTCCTTGGCACCATCCCTATACCTAGGCTGATTTATCTGCCTAGGGTTAGGGTTAGGGTTCAGCCTAGGGCTTGGATTTCTTTAACCAGGAAGCCCTGAGTTCCAGGCTTACTTCATCTGCCAAAGGCATCCCAAAGGGAGTGCAGAAGTGCCACAACATGGCTGCTTTCACGGCTTTTTCCTTGGCAAGAAGCCTAACATCAGGCTGATTTACTTTCCCAGGGTTACTGTTAGGCTTAGGCCTAGGGCTAGGATTTTTGAAACTAGGAAGCCCTTAACTCCAGGCACACTGCAGCTGTTCAAGGCATCCCAAGTGGAGTACAAAAGTGCAACAACATGGCAGCTTTCACAGCTTTTTCCTTGGCACCATCCCTATACCTAGGCTGATTTATCTGCCTAGGGTTAGGGTTAGGGTTCAGCCTAGGGCTTGAATTTTTTTTACCAGGAAGCCCTGAGTTCCAGGCTTACTTCATCTGCCAAAGGCATCCCAAAGGGAGTGCAGAAGTGCCACAACATGGCTGCTTTCACGGCTTTTCCCTTAGGAAGAACCCTAATACCCGGCTGATTTACCTTCCTAGGGTTACTGTTAGGCTTAGGCCTAGGACTTTTAAAACCAGGAAGCCCTGGGCTCCAGGCACACTGCAGCTGCGAAAGGCATCCCAAGGGGAGCGCAAAAGTGACGCAACTTGGCTGCCACCACTGATATTTCCATGAGACCATCCCGAACCATAGGCTGATTTTCCTTCCTAGGGTTAAGGTTTGAGTTACGCCTAGGGTAAGGGCTCTATTAACCAGAAAGCCCTGAGTTCCAAGAACACAGCAGCTGCGAAGGACTAGCCAAGAAGAGCGCAAAAGTAGCACAACATGCCTGCCTCCACAGCTTTTTCCTTGGGGACATGCCTAATTCCTGGCTGATTTGCCTTTCTCGTCTTAGGGTTGGGGTTCGGCCTAGGGCTAGGATTTTTAAAAGCAGGAAGCCCTGAGTTCCAGGCACACTGCAGCTGTGAAAGGCATCCAAAAGGTAGTGCAAAAGTGCCACAACATGGCTGCTTTCACGGCTTTTTCCTTGGCAAGAAGCCTAACATCAGGCTGATTTACTTTCCCAGGGTTACTGTTAGGCTTAGGCCTAGGGCTAGGATTTTTGAAACTAGGAAGCCCTTAGCTCCAGGCACACTGCAGCTGTTCAAGGCATCCCAAGGGGAGTACAAAAGTGCAACAACATGGCAGCTTTCACAGCTTTTTCCTTGGCACCATCCCTATACCTAGGCTGATTTATCTGCCTAGGATTAGGGTTAGGGTTCAGCCTAGGGCTTGGATTTCTTTAACCAGGAAGCCCTGAGTTCCAGGCTTACTTCATCTGCCAAAGGCATCCCAAAGGGAGTGCAAAAGTGCCACAACATGGCTGCTTTCACGGCTTTTTCCTTGGCAAGAAGCCTAACATCAGGCTGATTTACTTTCCCAGGGTTACTGTTAGGCTTAGGCCTAGGGCTAGGATTTTTGAAACTAGGAAGCCCTTAACTCCAGGCACACTGCAGCTGTTCAAGGCATCCCAAGTGGAGTACAAAAGTGCAACAACATGGCAGCTTTCACAGCTTTTTCCTTGGCACCATCCCTATACCTAGGCTGATTTATCTGCCTAGGGTTAGGGTTAGGGTTCAGCCTAGGGCTTGAATTTTTTTTACCAGGAAGCCCTGAGTTCCAGGCTTACTTCATCTGCCAAAGGCATCCCAAAGGGAGTGCAGAAGTGCCACAACATGGCTGCTTTCACGGCTTTTCCCTTAGGAAGAACCCTAATACCCGGCTGATTTACCTTCCTAGGGTTACTGTTAGGCTTAGGCCTAGGACTTTTAAAACCAGGAAGCCCTGGGCTCCAGGCACACTGCAGCTGCGAAAGGCATCCCAAGGGGAGCGCAAAAGTGACGCAACTTGGCTGCCACCACTGATATTTCCATGAGACCATCCCGAACCATAGGTTGATTTTCCTTCCTAGGTTTAAGGTTTGAGTTACGCCTAGGGTAAGGGCTCTATTAACCAGAAAGCCCTGAGTTCCAAGAACACAGCAGCTGCGAAGGACTAGCCAAGAAGAGCGCAAAAGTAGCACAACATGCCTGCCTCCACAGCTTTTTCCTTGGGGACATGCCTAATTCCTGGCTGATTTGCCTTTCTCGTCTTAGGGTTGGGGTTCGGCCTAGGGCTAGGATTTTTAAAATCAGGAAGCCCTGAGTTCCAGGCACACTGGAGCTGTGAAAGGCATCCAAAAGGGAGTGCAAAAGTGCCACAACATGGCTGCTTTCACAGCTTTTTCCTTGGCAAGAAGCCTAACACCAGGCTGACATACTTTCCCAGGGTTACTGTTAGGCTTAGGCCTAGGGCTAGGATTTTTGAAACTAGGAAGCCCTGGGCTCCAGGCACACTGCAGCTGTGAAAGGCATCCCAAGGGGAGTACAAAAGTGCAACAACATGGCAGCTTTCACAGCTTTTTCCTTGGCACCATCCCTATACCTAGGCTGATTTATCTGCCTAGGGTTAGGGTTAGAGTGCAGCCTAGGGCTTGGATTTCTTTAACCAGGAAGCCCTGAGTTCCAGGCTTACTTCATCTGCCAAAGGCATCCCAAAGGGAGTGCAGAAGTGCCACAACATGGCTGCTTTCACGGCTTTTCCCTTAGGTAGAACCCTAATACCCGGCTGATTTACCTTCCTAGGGTTACTGTTAGGCTTAGGCCTAGGACTTTTAAAACCAGGAAGCCCTGGGCTCCAGGCACACTGCAGCTGCGAAAGGCATCCCAAGGGGAGCGCAAAAGTGACGCAACTTGGCTGCCACCGCTGATATTTCCAAGAGAGCATCCCGAACCATAGGCTGATTTTCCTTCCTAGGGTTAAGGTTTGAGTTACGCCTAGGGTAAGGGTCTATTAACCAGAAAGCCCTGAGTTCCAAGAACACAGCAGCTGCGAAGGACTAGCCAAGAAGAGCGCAAAAGTACCACAACATGCCTGCCTCCACAGCTTTTTCCTTGGGGACATGCCTAATTCCTGGCTGATTTGCCTTTCTCGTCTTAGGGTTGGGGTTCGGCCTAGGGCTAGGATTTTTAAAAGCAGGAAGCCCTGAGTTCCAGGCACACTGGAGCTGTGAAAGGCATCCAAAAGGGAGTGCAAAAGTGCCACAACATGGCTGCTTTCACGGCTTTTCCCTTAGGAAGAACCCTAATACCCGGCTGATTTACCTTCCTAGGGTTACTGTTAGGCTTAGGCCTAGGACTTTTAAAACCAGGAAGCCCTGGGCTCCAGGCACACTGCAGCTGCAAAAGGCATCCCAAGGGGAGCGCAAAAGTGACGCAACTTGGCTGCCACCACTGATATTTCCATGAGACCATCCCGAACCATAGGCTGATTTTCCTTCCTAGGGTTAAGGTTTGAGTTAATCCTAGGGTAAGGTTTCTATTAACCAGAAAGCCCTGAGTTCCAAGAACACAGCAGCTGCGAAGGACTAGCCAAGAAGAGCGCAAAAGTGTCACAACATGCCTGCCTCCACAGCTTTTTCCTTGGGGACATGCCTAATTCCTGGCTGATTTGCCTTTCTCGTCTTAGGGTTGGGGTTCGGCCTAGGGCTAGGATTTTTAAAAGCAGGAAGCCCTGAGTTCCAGGCACACTGCAGCTGTGAAAGGCATCCAAAAGGGAGTGCAAAAGTGCAACAACATGGCTGCTTTCACGGCTTTTTCCTTGGCAAGAAACCTAACATCAGGCTGATTTACTTTCCCAGGGTTACTGTTAGGCTTAGGCCTAGGGCTAGGATTTTTGAAACTAGGAAGCCCTGGGCTCCAGGCACACTGCAGCTGTTCAAGGCATCCCAAGGGGAGTACAAAAGTGCAACAACATGGCAGCTTTCACAGCTTTTTCCTTGGCACCATCCCTATACCTAGGCTGATTTATCTGCCTAGGATTAGGGTTAGAGTTCAGCCTAGGGCTTGGATTTCTTTAACCAGGAAGCCCTGAGTTCCAGGCTTACTTCATCTGCCAAAGGCATCCCAAAGGGAGTGCAGAAGTGCCACAACATGGCTGCTTTCACGGCTCTTCCCTTAGGAAGAACCCTAATACCCGGCTGATTTACCTTCCTAGGGTTACTGTTAGGCTTAGGCCTAGGACTTTTAAAACCAGGAAGCCCTGGGCTCCAGGCACACTGCAGCTGCAAAAGGCATCCCAAGGGGAGCGCAAAAGTGACGCAACTTGGCTGCCACCACTGATATTTCCATGAGACCATCCCGAACCATAGGCTGATTTTCCTTCCTAGGGTTAAGGTTTGAGTTACGCCTAGGGTAAGGGTTCTATTAACCAGAAAGCCCTGAGTTCCCAGAACACAGCAGCTGCGAAGGACTAGCCAAGAAGAGCGCAAAAGTACCACAACATGCCTGCCTCCACAGCTTTTTCCTTGGGGACATGCCTAATTCCTGGCTGATTTGCCTTTCTCGTCTTAGGGTTGGGGTTCGGCCTAGGGCTAGGATTTTTAAAAGCAGGAAGCCCTGAGTTCAGGCACACTGGAGCTGTGAAAGGCATCCAAAAGGGAGTGCAAAAGTGCCACAACATGGCTGCTTTCACAGCTTTTTCCTTGGCAAGAAGCCTAACACCAGGCTGACATACTTTCCCAGGGTTACTGTTATGCTTAGGCCTAGGGCTAGGATTTTTGAAACTAGGAAGCCCTGGGCTCCAGGCACACTGCAGCTGTGAAAGGCATCCCAAGGGGAGTACAAAAGTGCAACAACATGGCAGCTTTCACAGCTTTTTCCTTGGCACCATCCCTATACCTAGGCTGATTTATCTGCCTAGGGTTAGGGTTAGAGTGCAGCCTAGGGCTTGGATTTCTTTAACCAGGAAGCCCTGAGTTCCAGGCTTACTTCATCTGCCAAAGGCATCCCAAAGGGAGTGCAGAAGTGCCACAACATGGCTGCTTTCACGGCTTTTTCCTTAGGTAGAACCCTAATACCCGGCTGATTTACCTTCCTAGGGTTACTGTTAGGCTTAGGCCTAGGACTTTTAAAACTAGGAAGCCCTGGGCTCCAGGCACACTGCAGCTGTGAAAGGCATCCCAAGGGGAGTACAAAAGTGCAACAACATGGCAGCTTTCACAGCTTTTTCCTTGGCACCATCCCGATACCTAGGCTGATTTATCTGCCTAGGGTTAGGGTTAGAGTGCAGCCTAGGGCTTGGATTTCTTTAACCAGGAAGCCCTGAGTTCCAGGCTTACTTCATCTGCCAAAGGCATCCCAAAGGGAGTGCAGAAGTGCCACAACATGGCTGCTTTCACGGCTTTTCCCTTAGGTAGAACCCTAATACCCGGCTGATTTACCTTCCTAGGGTTACTGTTAGGCTTAGGCCTAGGACTTTTAAAACCAGGAAGCCCTGGGCTCCAGGCACACTGCAGCTGCGAAAGGCATCCCAAGGGGAGCGCAAAAGTGACGCAACTTGGCTGCCACCGCTGATATTTCCAAGAGAGCATCCCGAACCATAGGCTGATTTTCCTTCCTAGGGTTAAGGTTTGAGTTACGCCTAGGGTAAGGGTCTATTAACCAGAAAGCCCTGAGTTCCAAGAACACAGCAGCTGCGAAGGACTAGCCAAGAAGAGCGCAAAAGTACCACAACATGCCTGCCTCCACAGCTTTTTCCTTGGGGACATGCCTAATTCCTGGCTGATTTGCCTTTCTCGTCTTAGGGTTGGGGTTCGGCCTAGGGCTAGGATTTTTAAAAGCAGGAAGCCCTGAGTTCCAGGCACACTGGAGCTGTGAAAGGCATCCAAAAGGGAGTGCAAAAGTGCCACAACATGGCTGCTTTCACGGCTTTTCCCTTAGGAAGAACCCTAATACCTGGCTGATTTACCTTCCTAGGGTTACTGTTAGGCTTAGGCCTAGGACTTTTAAAACCAGGAAGCCCTTGGCTCCAGGCACACTGCAGCTGCAAATGGCATCCCAAGGGGAGCGCAAAAGTGACGCAACTTGGCTGCCACCATTGATATTTCCATGAGACCATCCCGAACCATAGGCTGATTTTCCTTCCTAGGGTTAAGGTTTGAGTTAATCCTAGGGTAAGGTTTCTATTAACCAGAAAGCCCTGAGTTCCAAGAACACAGCAGCTGCGAAGGACTAGCCAAGAAGAGCGCAAAAGTGCCACAACATGCCTGCCTCCACAGCTTTTTCCTTGGGGACATGCCTAATTCCTGGCTGATTTGCCTTTCTCGTCTTAGGGTTGGGGTTCGGCCTAGGGCTAGGATTTTTAAAATCAGGAAGCCCTGAGTTCCAGGCACACTGGAGCTGTGAAAGGCATCCAAAAGGGAGTGCAAAAGTGCAACAACATGGCTGCTTTCACGGCTTTTTCCTTGGCAAGAAACCTAACATCAGGCTGATTTACTTTCCCAGGGTTACTGTTAGGCTTAGGCCTAGGGCTAGGATTTTTGAAACTAGGAAGCCCTGGGCTCCAGGCACACTGCAGCTGTTCAAGGCATCCCAAGGGGAGTACAAAAGTGCAACAACATGGCAGCTTTCACAGCTTTTTCCTTGGCACCATCCCTATACCTAGGCTGATTTATCTGCCTAGGGTTAGGGTTAGAGTTCAGCCTAGGGCTTGGATTTCTTTAACCAGGAAGCCCTGAGTTCCAGGCTTACTTCATCTGCCAAAGGCATCCCAAAGGGAGTGCAGAAGTGCCACAACATGGCTGCTTTCACGGCTTTTCCCTTAGGAAGAACCCTAATACCCGGCTGATTTACCTTCCTAGGGTTACTGTTAGGCTTAGGCCTAGGACTTTTAAAACCAGGAAGCCCTGGGCTCCAGGCACACTGCAGCTGCAAAAGGCATCCCAAGGGGAGCGCAAAAGTGACGCAACTTGGCTGCCACCACTGATATTTCCATGAGACCATCCCGAACCATAGGCTGATTTTCCTTCCTAGGGTTAAGGTTTGAGTTACGCCTAGGGTAAGGGTTCTATTAACCAGAAAGCCCTGAGTTCCAAGAACACAGCAGCTGCGAAGGACTAGCCAAGAAGAGCGCAAAAGTACCACAACATGCCTGCCTCCACAGCTTTTTCCTTGGGGACATGCCTAATTCCTGGCTGATTTGCCTTTCTCGTCTTAGGGTTGGGGTTCGGCCTAGGGCTAGGATTTTTAAAAGCAGGAAGCCCTGAGTTCAGGCACACTGGAGCTGTGAAAGGCATCCAAAAGGGAGTGCAAAAGTGCCACAACATGGCTGCTTTCACGGCTTTTTCCTTGGCAAGAAGACTAACACCAGGCTGATTTACTTTCCCAGGGTTACTGTTAGGCTTAGGCCTAGGGCTAGGATTTTTGAAACAAGGAAGCCCTTAGCTCCAGGCACACTGCAGCTGTTCAAGGCATCCCAAGGGGAGTACAAAAGTGCAACAACATGGCAGCTTTCACAGCTTTTTCCTTGGCACCATCCCTATACCTAGGCTGATTTATCTGCCTAGGGTTAGGGTTAGAGTGCAGCCTAGGGCTTGGATTTCTTTAACCAGGAAGCCCTGAGTTCCAGGCTTACTTCATCTGCCAAAGGCATCCCAAAGGGAGTGCAGAAGTGCCACAACATGGCTGCTTTCACGGCTTTTCCCTTAGGTAGAACCCTAATACCCGGCTGATTTACCTTCCTAGGGTTACTGTTAGGCTTAGGCCTAGGACTTTTAAAACCAGGAAGCCCTGGGCTCCAGGCACACTGCAGCTGCGAAAGGCATCCCAAGGGGAGCGCAAAAGTGACGCAACTTGGCTGCCACCACTGATATTTCCATGAGACCATCCCGAACCATAGGTTGATTTTCCTTCCTAGGGTTAAGGTTTGAGTTACGCCTAGGGTAAGGGCTCTATTAACCAGAAAGCCCTGAGTTCCAACAACACAGCAGCTGCGAAGGACTAGCCAAGAAGAGCGCAAAAGTAGCACAACATGCCTGCCTCCACAGCTTTTTCCTTGGGGACATGCCTAATTCCTGGCTGATTTGCCTTTCTCGTCTTAGGGTTGGGGTTCGGCCTAGGGCTAGGATTTTTAAAATCAGGAAGCCCTGAGTTCCAGGCACACTGGAGCTGTGAAAGGCATCCAAAAGGGAGTGCAAAAGTGCCACAACATGGCTGCTTTCACAGCTTTTTCCTTGGCAAGAAGCCTAACACCAGGCTGACATACTTTCCCAGGGTTACTGTTAGGCTTAGGCCTAGGGCTAGGATTTTTGAAACTAGGAAGCCCTGGGCTCCAGGCACACTGCAGCTGTGAAAGGCATCCCAAGGGGAGTACAAAAGTGCAACAACATGGCAGCTTTCACAGCTTTTTCCTTGGCACCATCCCTATACCTAGGCTGATTTATCTGCCTAGGGTTAGGGTTAGAGTGCAGCCTAGGGCTTGGATTTCTTTAACCAGGAAGCCCTGAGTTCCAGGCTTACTTCATCTGCCAAAGGCATCCCAAAGGGAGTGCAGAAGTGCCACAACATGGCTGCTTTAACGGCTTTTCCCTTAGGTAGAACCCTAATACCCGGCTGATTTACCTTCCTAGGGTTACTGTTAGGCTTAGGCCTAGGACTTTTAAAACTAGGAAGCCCTGGGCTCCAGGCACACTGCAGCTGTGAAAGGCATCCCAAGGGGAGTACAAAAGTGCAACAACATGGCAGCTTTCACAGCTTTTTCCTTGGCACCATCCCTATACCTAGGCTGATTTATCTGCCTAGGGTTAGGGTTAGAGTTCAGCCTAGGGCTTGGATTTCTTTAACCAGGAAGCCCTGAGTTCCAGGCTTACTTCATCTGCCAAAGGCATCCCAAAGGGAGTGCAGAAGTGCCACAACATGGCTGCTTTCACGGCTCTTCCCTTAGGAAGAACCCTAATACCCGGCTGATTTACCTTCCTAGGGTTACTGTTAGGCTTAGGCCTAGGACTTTTAAAACCAGGAAGCCCTGGGCTCCAGGCACACTGCAGCTGCAAAAGGCATCCCAAGGGGAGCGCAAAAGTGACGCAACTTGGCTGCCACCACTGATATTTCCATGAGACCATCCCGAACCATAGGCTGATTTTCCTTCCTAGGGTTAAGGTTTGAGTTACGCCTAGGGTAAGGGTTCTATTATCCAGAAAGCCCTGAGTTCCAAGAACACAGCAGCTGCGAAGGACTAGCCAAGAAGAGCGCAAAAGTAGCACAACATGCCTGCCTCCACAGCTTTTTCCTTGGGGACATGCCTAATTCCTGGCTGATTTGCCTTTCTCGTCTTAGGGTTGGGGTTCGGCCTAGGGCTAGGATTTTTAAAAGCAGGAAGCCCTGAGTTCCAGGCACACTGGAGCTGTGAAAGGCATCCAAAAGGGAGTGCAAAAGTGCCACAACATGGCTGCTTTCACAGCTTTTTCCTTGGCAAGAAGCCTAACACCAGGCTGACATACTTTCCCAGGGTTACTGTTAGGCTTAGGCCTAGGGCTAGGATTTTTGAAACTAGGAAGCCCTGGGCTCCAGGTACACTGCAGCTGTGAAAGGCATCCCAAGGGGAGTACAAAAGTGCAACAACATGGCAGCTTTCACAGCTTTTTCCTTGGCACCATCCCTATACCTAGGCTGATTTATCTGCCTAGGGTTAGGGTTAGAGTGCAGCCTAGGGCTTGGATTTCTTTAACCAGGAAGCCCTGAGTTCCAGGCTTACTTCATCTGCCAAAGGCATCCCAAAGGGAGTGCAGAAGTGCCACAACATGGCTGCTTTAACGGCTTTTCCCTTAGGTAGAACCCTAATACCCGGCTGATTTACCTTCCTAGGGTTACTGTTAGGCTTAGGCCTAGGACTTTTAAAACTAGGAAGCCCTGGGCTCCAGGCACACTGCAGCTGTGAAAGGCATCCCAAGGGGAGTACAAAAGTGCAACAACATGGCAGCTTTCACAGCTTTTTCCTTGGCACCATCCCTATACCTAGGCTGATTTATCTGCCTAGGGTTAGGGTTAGAGTTCAGCCTAGGGCTTGGATTTCTTTAACCAGGAAGCCCTGAGTTCCAGGCTTACTTCATCTGCCAAAGGCATCCCAAAGGGAGTGCAGAAGTGCCACAACATGGCTGCTTTCACGGCTCTTCCCTTAGGAAGAACCCTAATACCCGGCTGATTTACCTTCCTAGGGTTACTGTTAGGCTTAGGCCTAGGACTTTTAAAACCAGGAAGCCCTGGGCTCCAGGCACACTGCAGCTGCAAAAGGCATCCCAAGGGGAGCGCAAAAGTGACGCAACTTGGCTGCCACCACTGATATTTCCATGAGACCATCCCGAACCATAGGCTGATTTTCCTTCCTAGGGTTAAGGTTTGAGTTACGCCTAGGGTAAGGGTTCTATTATCCAGAAAGCCCTGAGTTCCAAGAACACAGCAGCTGCGAAGGACTAGCCAAGAAGAGCGCAAAAGTACCACAACATGCCTGCCTCCACAGCTTTTTCCTTGGGGACATGCCTAATTCCTGGCTGATTTGCCTTTCTCGTCTTAGGGTTGGGGTTCGGCCTAGGGCTAGGATTTTTAAAAGCAGGAAGCCCTGAGTTCCAGGCACACTGGAGCTGTGAAAGGCATCCAAAAGGGAGTGCAAAAGTGCCACAACATGGCTGCTTTCACGGCTTTTTCCTTGGCAAGAAGCCTATCATCAGGCTGATTTACTTTCCCAGGGTTACTGTTAGGCTTAGGCCTAGGGCTAGGATTTTTGAAACAAGGAAGCCCTTAGCTCCAGGCACACTGCAGCTGTTCAAGGCATCCCAAGGGGAGTACAAAAGTGCAACAACATGGCAGCTTTCACAGCTTTTTCCTTGGCACCATCCCTATACCTAGGCTGATTTATCTGCCTAGGGTTAGGGTTAGAGTGCAGCCTAGGGCTTGGATTTCTTTAACCAGGAAGCCCTGAGTTCCAGGCTTACTTCATCTGCCAAAGGCATCCCAAAGGGAGTGCAGAAGTGCCACAACATGGCTGCTTTCACGGCTTTTCCCTTAGGAAGAACCCTAATACCTGGCTGATTTACCTTCCTAGGGTTACTGTTAGGCTTAGGCCTAGGACTTTTAAAACCAGCAAGCCCTGGGCTCCAGGCACACTGCAGCTGCAAAAGGCATCCCAAGGGGAGCGCAAAAGTGACGCAACTTGGCTGCCACTACTGATATTTCCATGAGACCATCCCGAACCATAGGCTGATTTTCCTTCCTAGGGTTAAGGTTTGAGTTACGCCTAGGGTAAGGGCTCTATTAACCAGAAAGCCCTGAGTTCCAAGAACACAGCAGCTGCGAAGGACTAGCCAAGAAGAGCGCAAAAGTACCACAACATGCCTGCCTCCACAGCTTTTTCCTTGGGGACATGCCTAATTCCTGGCTGATTTGCCTTTCTCGTCTTAGGGTTGGGGTTCGGCCTAGGGCTAGGATTTTTAAAATCAGGAAGCCCTGAGTTCCAGGCACACTGGAGCTGTGAAAGGCATCCAAAAGGTAGTGCAAAAGTGCCACAACATGGCTGCTTTCACGGCTTTTTCCTTGGCAAGAAGCCTAACATCAGGCTGATTTACTTTCCCAGGGTTACTGTTAGGCTTAGGCCTAGGGCTAGGATTTTTAAAACTAGGAAGCCCTTAGCTCCAGGCACACTGCAGCTGTTCAAGGCATCCCAAGGGGAGTACAAAAGTGCAACAACATGGCAGCTTTCACAGCTTTTTCCTTGGCACCATCCCTATACCTAGGCTGATTTATCTGCTTAGGGTTAGGGTTAGGGTTCAGCCTAGGGCTTGAATTTTTGTAACCAGGAAGCCCTGAGTTCCAGGCTTACTTCATCTGCCAAAGGCATCCCAAAGGGAGTGCAGAAGTGCCACAACATGGCTGCTTTCACGGCTTTTCCCTTAGGTAGAACCCTAATACCCGGCTGATTTACCTTCCTAGGGTTACTGTTAGGCTTAGGCCTAGGACTTTTAAAACCAGCAAGCCCTGGGCTCCAGGCACACTGCAGCTGCAAATGGCATCCCAAGGGGAGCGCAAAAGTGACGCAACTTGGCTGCCACCACTGATATTTCCATGAGACCATCCCGAACCATAGGCTGATTTTCCTTCCTAGGGTTAAGGTTTGAGTTACGCCTAGGGTAAGGGTCTATTAACCAGAAAGCCCTGAGTTCCAAGAACACAGCAGCTGCGAAGGACTAGCCAAGAAGAGCGCAAAAGTACCACAACATGCCTGCCTCCACAGCTTTTTCCTTGGGGACATGCCTAATTCCTGGCTGATTTGCCTTTCTCGTCTTAGGGTTGGGGTTCGGCCTAGGGCTAGGATTTTTAAAATCAGGAAGCCCTGAGTTCCAGGCACACTGGAGCTGTGAAAGGCATCCAAAAGGGAGTGCAAAAGTGCCACAACATGGCTGCTTTCACGGCTTTTTCCTTGGCAAGAAGCCTAACATCAGGCTGATTTACTTTCCCAGGGTTACTGTTAGGCTTAGGCCTAGGGCTAGGATTTTTAAAACTAGGAAGCCCTTAGCTCCAGGCACACTGCAGCTGTTCAAGGCATCCCAAGGGGAGTACAAAAGTGCAACAACATGGCAGCTTTCACAGCTTTTTCCTTGGCACCATCCCTATACCTAGGCTGATTTATCTGCCTAGGGTTAGGGTTAGGGTTCAGCCTAGGGCTTGAATTTCTTTAAGCAGGAAGCCCTGAGTTCCAGGCTTACTTCATCTGCCAAAGGCATCCCAAAGGGAGTGCAGAAGTGCCACAACATGGCTGCTTTCACGGCTTTTCCCTTAGGTAGAACCCTAATACCCGGCTGATTTACCTTCCTAGGGTTACTGTTAGGCTTGGGCCTAGGACTTTTAAAACCAGCAAGCCCTGGGCTCCAGGCACACTGCAGCTGCGAAAGGCATCCCAAGGGGAGCGCAAAAGTGACGCAACTTGGCTGCCACCACTGATATTTCCATGAGACCATCCCGAACCATAGGCTGATTTTCCTTCCTAGGGTTAAGGTTTGCGTTATGCCTAGGGTAAGGGTCTATTAACCAGAAAGCCCTGAGTTCCAAGAACACAGCAGCTGCGAAGGACTAGCCAAGAAGAGCGCAAAAGTACCACAACATGCCTGCCTCCACAGCTTTTTCCTTGGGGACATGCCTAATTCCTGGCTGATTTGCCTTTCTCGTCTTAGGGTTGGGGTTCGGCCTAGGGCTAGGATTTTTAAAAGCAGGAAGCCCTGAGTTCCAGGCACACTGGAGCTGTGAAAGGCATCCAAAAGGGAGTGCAAAAGTGCCACAACATGGCTGCTTTCACGGCTTTTTCCTTGGCAAGAAGCCTAACATCAGGCTGATTTACTTTCCCAGGGTTACTGTTAGGCTTAGGCCTAGGACTTTTAAAACCAGCAAGCCCTGGGCTCCAGGCACACTGCAGCTGCAAATGGCATCCCAAGGGGAGCGCAAAAGTGACGCAACTTGGCTGCCACCACTGATATTTCCATGAGACCATCCCGAACCATAGGCTGATTTTCCTTCCTAGGGTTAAGGTTTGAGTTACGCCTAGGGTAAGGGTCTATTAACCAGAAAGCCCTGAGTTCCAAGAACACAGCAGCTGCGAAGGACTAGCCAAGAAGAGCGCAAAAGTACCACAACATGCCTGCCTCCACAGCTTTTTCCTTGGGGACATGCCTAATTCCTGGCTGATTTGCCTTTCTCGTCTTAGGGTTGGGGTTCGGCCTAGGGCTAGGATTTTTAAAAGCAGGAAGCCCTGAGTTCCAGGCACACTGGAGCTGTGAAAGGCATCCAAAAGGGAGTGCAAAAGTGCCACAACATGGCTGCTTTCACGGCTTTTTCCTTGGCAAGAAGCCTAACATCAGGCTGATTTACTTTCCCAGGGTTACTGTTAGGCTTAGGCCTAGGGCTAGGATTTTTAAAACTAGGAAGCCCTTAGCTCCAGGCACACTGCAGCTGTTCAAGGCATCCCAAGGGGAGTACAAAAGTGCAACAACATGGCAGCTTTCACAGCTTTTTCCTTGGCACCATCCCTATACCTAGGCTGATTTATCTGCCCAGGGTTAGGGTTAGAGTTCAGCCTAGGGCTTGGATTTCTTTAACCAGGAAGCCCTCAGCTCCAGGCTTACTTCATCTGCCAAAGGCATCCCAAAGGGAGTGCAGAAGTGCCACAACATGGCTGCTTTCACGGCTTTTCCCTTAGGAAGAACCCTAATACCCGGCTGATTTACCTTCCTAGGGTTACTGTTAGGCTTAGGCCTAGGACTTTTAAAACCAGGAAGCCCTGGGCTCCAGGCACACTGCAGCTGCAAAAGGCATCCCAAGGGGAGCGCAAAAGTGACGCAACTTGGCTGCCACCACTGATATTTCCATGAGACCATCCCGAACCATAGGCTGATTTTCCTTCCTAGGGTTAAGGTTTGAGTTACGCCTAGGGTAAGGGCTCTATTAACCAGAAAGCCCTGAGTTCCAAGAACACAGCAGCTGCGAAGGACTAGCCAAGAAGAGCGCAAAAGTACCACAACATGCCTGCCTCCACAGCTTTTTCCTTGGGGACATGCCTAATTCCTGGCTGATTTGCCTTTCTCGTCTTAGGGTTGGGGTTCGGCCTAGGGCTAGGATTTTTAAAATCAGGAAGCCCTGAGTTCCAGGCACACTGCAGCTGTGAAAGGCATCCAAAAGGGAGTGCAAAAGTGCCACAACATGGCTGCTTTCACGGCTTTTTCCTTGGCAAGAAGCCTAACATCAGGCTGATTTACTTTCCCAGGGTTACTGTTAGGCTTAGGCCTAGGGCTAGGATTTTTAAAACTAGGAAGCCCTTAGCTCCAGGCACACTGCAGCTGTTCAAGGCATCCCAAGGGGAGTACAAAAGTGCAACAACATGGCAGCTTTCACAGCTTTTTCCTTGGCACCATCCCTATACCTAGGCTGATTTATCTGCCTAGGGTTAGGGTTAGGGTTCAGCCTAGGGCTTGAATTTCTTTAAGCAGGAAGCCCTGAGTTCCAGGCTTACTTCATCTGCCAAAGGCATCCCAAAGGGAGTGCAGAAGTGCCACAACATGGCTGCTTTCACGGCTTTTCCCTTAGGAAGAACCCTAATACCCGGCTGATTTACCTTCCTAGGGTTACTGTTAGGCTTAGGCCTAGGACTTTTAAAACCAGCAAGCCCTGGGCTCCAGGCACACTGCAGCTGCAAAAGGCATCCCAAGGGGAGCGCAAAAGTGACGCAACTTGGCTGCCACCACTGATATTTCCATGAGACCATCCCGAACCATAGGCTGATTTTCCTTCCTAGGGTTAAGGTTTGAGTTATGCCTAGGGTAAGGGTCTATTAACCAGAAAGCCCTGAGTTCCAAGAACACAGCAGCTGCGAAGGACTAGCCAAGAAGAGCGCAAAAGTACCACAACATGCCTGCCTCCACAGCTTTTTCCTTGGGGACATGCCTAATTCCTGGCTGATTTGCCTTTCTCGTCTTAGGGTTGGGGTTCGGCCTAGGGCTAGGATTTTTAAAAGCAGGAAGCCCTGAGTTCCAGGCACACTGGAGCTGTGAAAGGCATCCAAAAGGGAGTGCAAAAGTGCCACAACATGGCTGCTTTCACGGCTTTTTCCTTGGCAAGAAGCCTAACATCAGGCTGATTTACTTTCCCAGGGTTACTGTTAGGCTTAGGCCTAGGACTTTTAAAACCAGCAAGCCCTGGGCTCCAGGCACACTGCAGCTGCAAATGGCATCCCAAGGGGAGCGCAAAAGTGACGCAACTTGGCTGCCACCACTGATATTTCCATGAGACCATCCCGAACCATAGGCTGATTTTCCTTCCTAGGGTTAAGGTTTGAGTTACGCCTAGGGTAAGGGTCTATTAACCAGAAAGCCCTGAGTTCCAAGAACACAGCAGCTGCGAAGGACTAGCCAAGAAGAGCGCAAAAGTACCACAACATGCCTGCCTCCACAGCTTTTTCCTTGGGGACATGCCTAATTCCTGGCTGATTTGCCTTTCTCGTCTTAGGGTTGGGGTTCGGCCTAGGGCTAGGATTTTTAAAAGCAGGAAGCCCTGAGTTCCAGGCACACTGGAGCTGTGAAAGGCATCCAAAAGGGAGTGCAAAAGTGCCACAACATGGCTGCTTTCACGGCTTTTTCCTTGGCAAGAAGCCTAACATCAGGCTGATTTACTTTCCCAGGGTTACTGTTAGGCTTAGGCCTAGGGCTAGGATTTTTAAAACTAGGAAGCCCTTAGCTCCAGGCACACTGCAGCTGTTCAAGGCATCCCAAGGGGAGTACAAAAGTGCAACAACATGGCAGCTTTCACAGCTTTTTCCTTGGCATCATCCCTATACCTAGTCTGATTTATCTGCCTAGGGTTAGGGTTAGAGTTCAGCCTAGGGCTTGGATTTCTTTAACCAGGAAGCCCTGAGTTCCAGGCTTACTTCATCTGCCAAAGGCATCCCAAAGGGAGTGCAGAAGTGCCACAACATGGCTGCTTTCACGGCTTTTCCCTTAGGAAGAACCCTAATACCCGGCTGATTTACCTTCCTAGGGTTACTGTTAGGCTTAGGCCTAGGACTTTTAAAACCAGGAAGCCCTGGGCTCCAGGCACACTGCAGCTGCGAAAGGCATCCCAAGGGGAGCGCAAAAGTGACGCAACTTGGCTGCCACCGCTGATATTTCCAAGAGAGCATCCAGAACCATAGGCTGATTTTCCTTCCTAGGGTTAAGGTTTGAGTTACGCCTAGGGTAAGGGCTCTATTAACCAGAAAGCCCTGAGTTCCAAGAACACAGCAGCTGCGAAGGACTAGCCAAGAAGAGCGCAAAAGTACCACAACATGCCTGCCTCCACAGCTTTTTCCTTGGGGACATGCCTAATTCCTGGCTGATTTGCCTTTCTCGTCTTAGGGTTGCGGTTCGGCCTAGGGCTAGGATTTTTAAAAGCAGGAAGCCCTGAGTTCCAGGCACACTGGAACTGTGAAAGGCATCCAAAAGGGAGTGCAAAAGTGCCACAACATGGCTGCTTTCACGGCTTTTCCCTTAGGAAGAACCCTAATACCCGGCTGATTTACCTTCCTAGGGTTACTGTTAGGCTTAGGCCTAGGACTTTTAAAACCAGGAAGTCCTGGGCTCCAGGCACACTGCAGCTGCGAAAGGCATCCCAAGGGGAGAGCAAAAGTGACGCAACTTGGCTGCCACCACTGATATTTCCATGAGACCATCCCGAAACATAGGCTGATTTTCCTTCCTAGGGTTAAGGTTTGATTTACGCCTAGGGTAAGGGTTCTATTAACCAGAAAGCCCTGAGTTCCAAGAACACAGCAGCTGCGAAGGACTAGCCAAGAAGAGCGCAAAAGTACCACAACATGCCTGCCTCCACAGCTTTTTCCTTGGGGACATGCCTAATTCCTGGCTGATTTGCCTTTCTCGTCTTAGGGTTGGGGTTCGGCCTAGGGCTAGGATTTTTAAAATCAGGAAGCCCTGAGTTCCAGGCACACTGCAGCTGTGAAAGGCATCCAAAAGGGAGTGCAAAAGTGCCACAACATGGCTGCTTTCACGGCTATTTCCGTGGTAAGACGCCTAACACCAGGCTGATTGACCTTCCCAGGGTTACTGTTAGGCTTAGGCCTAGGGCTAGGATTTTTAAAACTAGGAAGCCCTTAGCTCCAGGCACATTGCAGCTGTGAAAGGCATCCCAAGGGGAGTACAAAAGTGCAACAACATGGCAGCTTTCACAGCTTTTTCCTTGGCACCATCCCTATACCTAGGCTGATTTATCTGCCTAGGGTTAGGGTTAGGGTTCAGCCTAGGGCTTGAATTTCTTTAACCAGGAAGCCCTGAGTTCCAGGCTTACTTCATCTGCCAAAGGCATCCCAAAGGGAGTGCAGAAGTGCCACAACATGGCTGCTTTCACGGCTTTTCCCTTAGGAAGAACCCTAATACCCGGCTGATTTACCTTCCTAGGGTTACTGTTAGGCTTAGGCCTAGGACTTTTAAAACCAGGAAGCCCTGGGCTCCAGGCACACTGCAGCTGCGAAAGGCATCCCAAGGGGAGCGCAAAAGTGACGCAACTTGGCTGCCACCACTGATATTTCCATGAGACCATCCCGAACCATAGGCTGATTTTCCTTCCTAGGGTTAAGGTTTGAGTTACGCCTAGGGTAAGGGTCTATTAACCAGAAAGCCCTGAGTTCCAAGAACACAGCAGCTGCGAAGGACTAGCCAAGAAGAGCGCAAAAGTACCACAACATGCCTGCCTCCACAGCTTTTTCCTTGGGGACATGCCTAATTCCTGGCTGATTTGCCTTTCTCGTCTTAGGGTTGGGGTTCGGCCTAGGGCTAGGATTTTTAAAAGCAGGAAGCCCTGAGTTCCAGGCACACTGGAGCTGTGAAAGGCATCCAAAAGGGAGTGCAAAGGTGCCACAACATGGCTGCTTTCACGGCTTTTTCCTTGGCAAGAAGCCTAACATCAGGCTGATTTACTTTCCCAGGGTTACTGTTAGGCTTAGGCCTAGGACTTTTAAAACCAGCAAGCCCTGGGCTCCAGGCACACTGCAGCTGCAAATGGCATCCCAAGGGGAGCGCAAAAGTGACGCAACTTGGCTGCCACCACTGATATTTCCATGAGACCATCCCGAACCATAGGCTGATTTTCCTTCCTAGGGTTAAGGTTTGAGTTACGCCTAGGGTAAGGGTTCTATTAACCAGAAAGCCCTGAGTTCCAAGAACACAGCAGCTGCGAAGGACTAGCCAAGAAGAGCGCAAAAGTACCACAACATGCCTGCCTCCACAGCTTTTTCCTTGGGGACATGCCTAATTCCTGGCTGATTTGCCTTTCTCGTCTTAGGGTTGGGGTTCGGCCTAGGGCTAGGATTTTTAAAAGCAGGAAGCCCTGAGTTCCAGGCACACTGGAGCTGTGAAAGGCATCCAAAAGGGAGTGCAAAAGTGCCACAACATGGCTGCTTTCACGGCTTTTTCCTTGGCAAGAAACCTAACATCAGGCTGATTTACGTTCCCAGGGTTACTGTTAGGCTTAGGCCTAGGGCTAGGATTTTTGAAACTAGGAAGCCCTGGGCTCCAGGCACACTGCAGCTGTTCAAGGCATCCCAAGGGGAGTACAAAAGTGCAACAACATGGCAGCTTTCACAGCTTTTTCCTTGGCACCATCCCTATACCTAGGCTGATTTATCTGCCTAGGGTTAGGGTTAGGCTTCAGCCTAGGGCTTGAATTTTTGTAACCAGGAAGCCCTGAGTTCCAGGCTTACTTCATCTGCCAAAGGCATCCCAAAGGGAGTGCAGAAGTGCCACAACATGGCTGCTTTCACGGCTTTTCCCTTAGGAAGAACCCTAATATCCGGCTGATTTACCTTCCTAGGGTTACTGTTAGGCTCAGGCCTAGGACTTTTAAACCAGGAAGCCCTGGGCTCCAGGCACACTGCAGCTGCGAAAGGCATCCCAAGGGGAGCGCAAAAGTGACGCAACTTGGCTGCCACCACTGATATTTCCATGAGACCATCCCGAACCATAGGCTGATTTTCCTTCCTAGGGTTAAGGTTTGAGTTACGCCTAGGGTAAGGGCTCTATTAACCAGAAAGCCCTGAGTTCCAAGAACACAGCAGCTGCGAAGGACTAGCCAAGAAGAGCGCAAAAGTACCACAACATGCCTGCCTCCACAGCTTTTTCCTTGGGGACATGCCTAATTCCTGGCTGATTTGCCTTTCTCGTCTTAGGGTTGGGGTTCGGCCTAGGGCTAGGATTTTTAAAAGCAGGAAGCCCTGAGTTCCAGGCACACTGGAGCTGTGAAAGGCATCCAAAAGGGAGTGCAAAAGTGCCACAACATGGCTGCTTTCACGGCTTTTTCCTTGGCAAGAAGCCTAACACCAGGCTGATTTACCTTCCCAGGGTTACTGTTAGGCTTAGGCCTAGGGCTAGGATTTTTAAAACTAGGAAGCCCTTAGCTCCAGGCACACTGCAGCTGTGAAAGGCATCCCAAGGGGAGTACAAAAGTGCAACAACATGGCAGCTTTCACAGCTTTTTCCTTGGCACCATCCCTATACCTAGGCTGATTTATCTGCCTAGGGTTAGGGTTAGGGTTCAGCCTAGGGCTTGGATTTCTTTAACCAGGAAGCCCTGAGTTCCAGGCTTACTTCATCTGCCAAAGGCATCCCAAAGGGAGTGCAGAAGTGCCACAACATGGCTGCTTTCACGGCTTTTCCCTTAGGAAGAACCCTAATACCCGGCTGATTTACCTTCCTAGGGTTACTGTTAGGCTTAGGCCTAGGACTTTTAAAACCAGGAAGCCCTAGGCTCCAGGCACACTGCAGCTGCAAAAGGCATCCCAAGGGGAGCGCAAAAGTGACGCAACTTGGCTGCCACCACTGATATTTCCATGAGACCATCCCGAACCATAGGCTGATTTTCCTTCCTAGGGTTAAGGTTTGAGTTACGCCTAGGGTAAGGGCTCTATTAACCAGAAAGCCCTGAGTTCCAAGAACACAGCAGCTGCGAAGGACTAGCCAAGAAGAGCGCAAAAGTACCACAACATGCCTGCCTCCACAGCTTTTTCCTTGGGGACATGCCTAATTCCTGGCTGATTTGCCTTTCTCGTCTTAGGGTTGGGGTTCGGCCTAGGGCTAGGATTTTTAAAAGCAGGAAGCCCTGAGTTCCAGGCACACTGGAGCTGTGAAAGGCATCCAAAAGGGAGTGCAAAGGTGCCACAACATGGCTGCTTTCACGGCTTTTTCCTTGGCAAGAAGCCTAACATCAGGCTGATTTACTTTCCCAGGGTTACTGTTAGGCTTAGGCCTAGGACTTTTAAAACCAGCAAGCCCTGGGCTCCAGGCACACTGCAGCTGCAAATGGCATCCCAAGGGGAGCGCAAAAGTGACGCAACTTGGCTGCCACCACTGATATTTCCATGAGACCATCCCGAACCATAGGCTGATTTTCCTTCCTAGGGTTAAGGTTTGAGTTACGCCTAGGGTAAGGGTTCTATTAACCAGAAAGCCCTGAGTTCCAAGAACACAGCAGCTGCGAAGGACTAGCCAAGAAGAGCGCAAAAGTACCACAACATGCCTGCCTCCACAGCTTTTTCCTTGGGGACATGCCTAATTCCTGGCTGATTTGCCTTTCTCGTCTTAGGGTTGGGGTTCGGCCTAGGGCTAGGATTTTTAAAAGCAGGAAGCCCTGAGTTCCAGGCACACTGGAGCTGTGAAAGGCATCCAAAAGGGAGTGCAAAAGTGCCACAACATGGCTGCTTTCACGGCTTTTTCCTTGGCAAGAAACCTAACATCAGGCTGATTTACGTTCCCAGGGTTACTGTTAGGCTTAGGCCTAGGGCTAGGATTTTTGAAACTAGGAAGCCCTGGGCTCCAGGCACACTGCAGCTGTTCAAGGCATCCCAAGGGGAGTACAAAAGTGCAACAACATGGCAGCTTTCACAGCTTTTTCCTTGGCACCATCCCTATACCTAGGCTGATTTATCTGCCTAGGGTTAGGGTTAGGCTTCAGCCTAGGGCTTGAATTTTTGTAACCAGGAAGCCCTGAGTTCCAGGCTTACTTCATCTGCCAAAGGCATCCCAAAGGGAGTGCAGAAGTGCCACAACATGGCTGCTTTCACGGCTTTTCCCTTAGGAAGAACCCTAATATCCGGCTGATTTACCTTCCTAGGGTTACTGTTAGGCTCAGGCCTAGGACTTTTAAACCAGGAAGCCCTGGGCTCCAGGCACACTGCAGCTGCAAAAGGCATCCCAAGGGGAGCGCAAAAGTGACGCAACTTGGCTGCCACCACTGATATTTCCATGAGACCATCCCGAACCATAGGCTGATTTTCCTTCCTAGGGTTAAGGTTTGAGTTACGCCTAGGGTAAGGGCTCTATTAACCAGAAAGCCCTGAGTTCCAAGAACACAGCAGCTGCGAAGGACTAGCCAAGAAGAGCGCAAAAGTAGCACAACATGCCTGCCTCCACAGCTTTTTCCTTGGGGACATGCCTAATTCCTGGCTGATTTGCCTTTCTCGTCTTAGGGTTGGGGTTCGGCCTAGGGCTAGGATTTTTAAAATCAGGAAGCCCTGAGTTCCAGGCACACTGGAGCTGTGAAAGGCATCCAAAAGGGAGTGCAAAAGTGCCACAACATGGCTGCTTTCACGGCTTTTTCCTTGGCAAGAAGCCTAACACCAGGCTGATTTACCTTCCCAGGGTTACTGTTAGGCTTAGGCCTAGGGCTAGGATTTTTAAAACTAGGAAGCCCTTAGCTCCAGGCACACTGCAGCTGTGAAAGGCATCCCAAGGGGAGTACAAAAGTGCAACAACATGGCAGCTTTCACAGCTTTTTCCTTGGCACCATCCCTATACCTAGGCTGATTTATCTGCCTAGGGTTAGGGTTAGGGTTCAGCCTAGGGCTTGGATTTCTTTAACCAGGAAGCCCTGAGTTCCAGGCTTACTTCATCTGCCAAAGGCATCCCAAAGGGAGTGCAGAAGTGCCACAACATGGCTGCTTTCACGGCTTTTCCCTTAGGAAGAACCCTAATACCCGGCTGATTTACCTTCCTAGGGTTACTGTTAGGCTTAGGCCTAGGACTTTTAAAACCAGGAAGCCCTGGGCTCCAGGCACACTGCAGCTGCAAATGGCATCCCAAGGGGAGCGCAAAAGTGACGCAACTTGGCTGCCACCACTGATATTTCCATGAGACCATCCCGAACCATAGGCTGATTTTCCTTCCTAGGGTTAAGGTTTGAGTTACGCCTAGGGTAAGGGTTCTATTAACCAGAAAGCCCTGAGTTCCAAGAACACAGCAGCTGCGAAGGACTAGCCAAGAAGAGCGCAAAAGTACCACAACATGCCTGCCTCCACAGCTTTTTCCTTGGGGACATGCCTAATTCCTGGCTGATTTGCCTTTCTCGTCTTAGGGTTGGGGTTCGGCCTAGGGCTAGGATTTTTAAAAGCAGGAAGCCCTGAGTTCCAGGCACACTGGAGCTGTGAAAGGCATCCAAAAGGGAGTGCAAAAGTGCCACAACATGGCTGCTTTCACGGCTTTTTCCTTGGCAAGGCGCCTAACACCAGGCTGATTTCCCTTCCCAGGGTTACTGTTAGGCTTAGGCCTAGGGCTAGGATTTTTAAAACTAGGAAGTCCTTAGCTCCAGGCACACTGCAGCTGTTCAAGGCATCCCAAGGGGAGTACAAAAGTGCAACAACATGGCAGCTTTCACAGCTTTTTCCTTGGCACCATCCCTATACCTAGGCTGATTTATCTGCCTAGGGTTAGGGTTAGGGTTCAGCCTAGGGCTTGGATTTCTTTAACCAGGAAGCCCTGAGTTCCAGGCTTACTTCATCTGCCAAAGGCATCCCAAAGGGAGTGCAGAAGTGCCACAACATGGCTGCTTTCACGGCTTTTCCCTTAGGAAGAACCCTAATACCCGGCTGATTTACCTTCCTAGGGTTACTGTTAGGCTTAGGCCTAGGACTTTTAAAACCAGGAAGCCCTAGGCTCCAGGCACACTGCAGCTGCAAAAGGCATCCCAAGGGGAGCGCAAAAGTGACGCAACTTGGCTGCCACCACTGATATTTCCATGAGACCATCCCGAACCATAGGCTGATTTTCCTTCCTAGGGTTAAGGTTTGAGTTACGCCTAGGGTAAGGGCTCTATTAACCAGAAAGCCCTGAGTTCCAAGAACACAGCAGCTGCGAAGGACTAGCCAAGAAGAGCGCAAAAGTACCACAACATGCCTGCCTCCACAGCTTTTTCCTTGGGGACATGCCTAATTCCTGGCTGATTTGCCTTTCTCGTCTTAGGGTTGGGGTTCGGCCTAGGGCTAGGATTTTTAAAAGCAGGAAGCCCTGAGTTCCAGGCACACTGGAGCTGTGAAAGGCATCCAAAAGGGAGTGCAAAGGTGCCACAACATGGCTGCTTTCACGGCTTTTTCCTTGGCAAGAAGCCTAACATCAGGCTGATTTACTTTCCCAGGGTTACTGTTAGGCTTAGGCCTAGGACTTTTAAAACCAGCAAGCCCTGGGCTCCAGGCACACTGCAGCTGCATATGGCATCCCAAGGGGAGCGCAAAAGTGACGCAACTTGGCTGCCACCACTGATATTTCCATGAGACCATCCCGAACCATAGGCTGATTTTCCTTCCTAGGGTTAAGGTTTGAGTTACGCCTAGGGTAAGGGTTCTATTAACCAGAAAGCCCTGAGTTCCAAGAACACAGCAGCTGCGAAGGACTAGCCAAGAAGAGCGCAAAAGTACCACAACATGCCTGCCTCCACAGCTTTTTCCTTGGGGACATGCCTAATTCCTGGCTGATTTGCCTTTCTCGTCTTAGGGTTGGGGTTCGGCCTAGGGCTAGGATTTTTAAAAGCAGGAAGCCCTGAGTTCCAGGCACACTGGAGCTGTGAAAGGCATCCAAAAGGGAGTGCAAAAGTGCCACAACATGGCTGCTTTCACGGCTTTTTCCTTGGCAAGAAACCTAACATCAGGCTGATTTACGTTCCCAGGGTTACTGTTAGGCTTAGGCCTAGGGCTAGGATTTTTGAAACTAGGAAGCCCTGGGCTCCAGGCACACTGCAGCTGTTCAAGGCATCCCAAGGGGAGTACAAAAGTGCAACAACATGGCAGCTTTCACAGCTTTTTCCTTGGCACCATCCCTATACCTAGGCTGATTTATCTGCCTAGGGTTAGGGTTAGGCTTCAGCCTAGGGCTTGAATTTTTGTAACCAGGAAGCCCTGAGTTCCAGGCTTACTTCATCTGCCAAAGGCATCCCAAAGGGAGTGCAGAAGTGCCACAACATGGCTGCTTTCACGGCTTTTCCCTTAGGAAGAACCCTAATATCCGGCTGATTTACCTTCCTAGGGTTACTGTTAGGCTCAGGCCTAGGACTTTTAAACCAGGAAGCCCTGGGCTCCAGGCACACTGCAGCTGCAAAAGGCATCCCAAGGGGAGCGCAAAAGTGACGCAACTTGGCTGCCACCACTGATATTTCCATGAGACCATCCCGAACCATAGGCTGATTTTCCTTCCTAGGGTTAAGGTTTGAGTTACGCCTAGGGTAAGGGCTCTATTAACCAGAAAGCCCTGAGTTCCAAGAACACAGCAGCTGCGAAGGACTAGCCAAGAAGAGCGCAAAAGTAGCACAACATGCCTGCCTCCACAGCTTTTTCCTTGGGGACATGCCTAATTCCTGGCTGATTTGCCTTTCTCGTCTTAGGGTTGGGGTTCGGCCTAGGGCTAGGATTTTTAAAATCAGGAAGCCCTGAGTTCCAGGCACACTGGAGCTGTGAAAGGCATCCAAAAGGGAGTGCAAAAGTGCCACAACATGGCTGCTTTCACGGCTTTTTCCTTGGCAAGAAGCCTAACACCAGGCTGATTTACCTTCCCAGGGTTACTGTTAGGCTTAGGCCTAGGGCTAGGATTTTTAAAACTAGGAAGCCCTTAGCTCCAGGCACACTGCAGCTGTGAAAGGCATCCCAAGGGGAGTACAAAAGTGCAACAACATGGCAGCTTTCACAGCTTTTTCCTTGGCACCATCCCTATACCTAGGCTGATTTATCTGCCTAGGGTTAGGGTTAGGGTTCAGCCTAGGGCTTGGATTTCTTTAACCAGGAAGCCCTGAGTTCCAGGCTTACTTCATCTGCCAAAGGCATCCCAAAGGGAGTGCAGAAGTGCCACAACATGGCTGCTTTCACGGCTTTTCCCTTAGGAAGAACCCTAATACCCGGCTGATTTACCTTCCTAGGGTTACTGTTAGGCTTAGGCCTAGGACTTTTAAAACCAGCAAGCCCTGGGGTCCAGGCACACTGCAGCTGCAAATGGCATCCCAAGGGGAGCGCAAAAGTGACGCAACTTGGCTGCCACCACTGATATTTCCATGAGACCATCCCGAACCATAGGCTGATTTTCCTTCCTAGGGTTAAGGTTTGAGTTACGCCTAGGGTAAGGGTTCTATTAACCAGAAAGCCCTGAGTTCCAAGAACACAGCAGCTGCGAAGGACTAGCCAAGAAGAGCGCAAAAGTACCACAACATGCCTGCCTCCACAGCTTTTTCCTTGGGGACATGCCTAATTCCTGGCTGATTTGCCTTTCTCGTCTTAGGGTTGGGGTTCGGCCTAGGGCTAGGATTTTTAAAAGCAGGAAGCCCTGAGTTCCAGGCACACTGGAGCTGTGAAAGGCATCCAAAAGGGAGTGCAAAAGTGCCACAACATGGCTGCTTTCACGGCTTTTTCCTTGGCAAGGCGCCTAACACCAGGCTGATTTCCCTTCCCAGGGTTACTGTTAGGCTTAGGCCTAGGGCTAGGATTTTTAAAACTAGGAAGTCCTTAGCTCCAGGCACACTGCAGTTGTTCAAGGCATCCCAAGGGGAGTACAAAAGTGCAACAACATGGCAGCTTTCACAGCTTTTTCCTTGGCACCATCCCTATACCTAGGCTGATTTATCTGCCTAGGGTTAGGGTTAGGGTTCAGCCTAGGGCTTGAATTTTTTTAACCAGGAAGCCCTGAGTTCCAGGCTTACTTCATCTGCCAAAGGCATCCCAAAGGGAGTGCAGAAGTGCCACAACATGGCTGCTTTCACGGCTTTTCCCTTAGGAAGAACCCTAATACCCGGCTGATTTACCTTCCTAGGGTTACTGTTAGGCTTAGGCCTAGGACTTTTAAAACCAGGAAGCCCTGGGCTCCAGGCACACTGCAGCTGCAAAAGGCATCCCAAGGGGAGCGCAAAAGTGACGCAACTTGGCTGCCACCACTGATATTTCCATGAGACCATCCCGAACCATAGGCTGATTTTCCTTCCTAGGGTTAAGGTTTGAGTTACGCCTAGGGTAAGGGTCTATTAACCAGAAAGCCCTGAGTTCCAAGAACACAGCAGCTGCGAAGGACTACCCAAGAAGAGCGCAAAAGTACCACAACATGCCTGCCTCCACAGCTTTTTCCTTGGGGACATGCCTAATTCCTGGCTGATTTGCCTTTCTCGTCTTAGGGTTGGGGTTCGGCCTAGGGCTAGGATTTTTAAAATCAGGAAGCCCTGAGTTCCAGGCACACTGGAGCTGTGAAAGGCATCCAAAAGGGAGTGCAAAAGTGCCACAACATGGCTGCTTTCACGGCTTTTTCCTTGGCAAGAAACCTAACATCAGGCTGATTTACTTTCCCAGGGTTACTGTTAGGCTTAGGCCTAGGGCTAGGATTTTTGAAACTAGGAAGCCCTGGGCTCCAGGCACACTGCAGCTGTTCAAGGCATCCCAAGGGGTGTACAAAAGTGCAACAACATGGCAGCTTTCACAGCTTTTTCCTTGGCACCATCCCTATACCTAGGCTGATTTATCTGCCTAGGGTTAGGGTTAGGGTTCAGCCTAGGGCTTGGATTTCTTTAACCAGGAAGCCCTGAGTTCCAGGCTTACTTCATCTGCCAAAGGCATCCCAAAGGGAGTGCAGAAGTGCCACAACATGGCTGCTTTCACGGCTTTTCCCTTAGGAAGAACCCTAATACCCGGCTGATTTACCTTCCTAGGGTTACTGTTAGGCTTAGGCCTAGGACTTTTAAAACCAGGAAGCCCTGGGCTCCAGGCACACTGCAGCTGCGAAAGGCATCCTAGGGGGAGCGCAAAAGTGACGCAACTTGGCTGCCACCACTGATATTTCCATGAGACCATCCCGAACCATAGGCTGATTTTCCTTCCTAGGCTTAAGGTTTGAGTTACGCCTAGGGTAAGGGCTCTATTAACCAGAAAGCCCTGAGTTCCAAGAACACAGCAGCTGCGAAGGACTAGCCAAGAAGAGCGCAAAAGTACCACAACATGCCTGCCTCCACAGCTTTTTCCTTGGGGACATGCCTAATTCCTGGCTGATTTGCCTTTCTCGTCTTAGGGTTGGGGTTCGGCCTAGGGCTAGGATTTTTAAAATCAGGAAGCCCTGAGTTCCAGGCACACTGAGCTGTGAAAGGCATCCAAAAGGGAGTGCAAAAGTGCCACAACATGG